>NC_133418.1:61439772-61760000 GCF_049350105.2 Macaca mulatta | reverse complement strand
AATAGCTTGAGTCATTTTCAACCTAATGAAATTTATGGCACAGTATTCGTTAAATTTGTAATTTTAGAATAGAACACCAATTACTTTTCTTATATTTTCCAATTTCTTGACATTTGTTGTAATCTTATGATGCTAGAATTAGTAATGGATCCCCTTAATATTATTTCTGAAATTACATGTACACCAAAATATTGTTCTCAGACTTCAGTATGCATCAGAATTACCTGGTGAGTTTGTGAATTCTCTGTTCCCACCCCCTTACCCACATTCTGATTCAGTGCATGGGAAGTGGGATCTAAGAATCTGCATTTTTACAACAATTTTATTTTATTCTGAAGCAGGTGGTCCACAGATTTCCCCTTTGAGAACAGTGCTTTAAAAACTATACCTGCACTAATAATGAGTTGGCGCAGAAAATGATCCAATTTCTGAATATACTTAAATACTTCCTCCATTATTCTTCCATTGTTCCTGATATGAAACTCCTTCCAGATGGAGAGTTATCTATTTAATCTCTTGGTAATCCAGATTAATCATGTCTTTTTCTTGTAGAAGGCAATGGGTAGTATTAATAATTATGCAGGGAATTTGCTACTTTGAAGGAAATCTGAATTCGTTTTGCCCATGCTATAAATGTAGCTGTTCTTTATTATCTTCCGTGAAGTCTGCAGTTGTGGAGAAAAGATGCCTGATGGCTGTATTACCAAGAAGCCAGATCTCCAGATATATTACTTACTGCAGGAGAGAATGTGGCTAGCGGGGAGAGCAACAGCACTGGCTGGCTTACTGATGTGTTACCTTCCTGCCTGGGAAGCTGTTCTAGAGTTTCTCTCAGGGTCAGAATGCCAAATAAATGGAGTTCCACTTGTGCCTTTGGATAATATTATTTCTCCCCAGTTTTTGAATAGTGAATAGTATGCTTCCTATAAGCTTAAAGAATAAGAACATATGCATATCACTCATAATTATCCATAATTTATTTTGAAACTAAATAACAAAGCCTATTTTCAGTAATGTTTTCTTTTTTGATTATCAAGCCATTCTACATTAGATGTATGGCCAAGATTGTAGTTCTTTGCTATTTGACTTTATTAAAAGTTATCTATCATTGATATTAATAATAAGGCCACTTACAAATATGGCTTACCACATTATTATATTTATTCGGTATTTTAAAAACAATCACTATGTATTAATTTCTCTAAACCATATAGCAAACCATTTATGGTCCCTGCTTTAGAGGAGGTGAAATATCATTCTAACATGCCTAAAATACTTTGTAACATATAGTAATTATTCATAATTACTTGAAGCTTCCTAGATCATCCCACCAACCAGAATTATCCTGTACTTCTCTTATAATACTTTTGCATATCTTTCCAGTAGCTTATAAAACTCTGGACTAGGGAGGCTAGGATGGTATCTTACATTCATCTTTTGGCTCCCTCAAAGACTCAGCAGTGCTTTGCACATAAATGTCAGTCAGTGAAACATTTGTCCTTTTGCGGTAAGTTGATTTTTTTTTAAATCCCATCATCCCATTCTATGCCACTCATTGACATCTAGGAATAAACGGAATAAAAAGGAATAAATTAAACAAAAAAATTACACCAAATGTTCTCTCAGTCTGTCAGATACAGAATCTGGTTGATGGCAGCTACACTGAGTTAACAGGTAGTTTCTTACAGTTTTATTTTTCTGTTCTTGCCTGTTTTTTCTACCTCTACTTCGTTCATACAACTATTAGATAGAAAAAAAACTTTAACCAATAAAAACAGTACTGACAGGCTTTCTCTGTATTCGTATGCTATTTTGGTACCCTATTGCTTAACCGTGATATATTTTTTATTCCAAAGAAAGTACAGTCACCATAAGTTAAATACATTTTATGTAAAAGTTAAATTTTCCATTTTCATTCAGAATGGAGACTTTCTTAAAAGATAAGGGTTATTTATAATGTTAAAAGATGACTCTGTAAAAATGCCAAAGATCATAGTAGAAGACATGCCATTTTTCCTGAAAAATTTTATTAATAAGACTTTTGAAAGAGTTCAGTACATTTGTTAGTTTAGAATTAAATATTGGAAAGTGTGTGTGTGTATATATATATACACACACACATATATGTGTGTATATATATGTCAGGATCTCCTGCATACTTAGTTTCTATATATTTAAATATTATGTCTGTTCATAAGTCAAACTACTCATCATCATCCTAGTTCGACTAAAGATTTAAGCTGAAGTACGTGAGTAGCATAGAATACATTTATTGCGCAGAAACACAAACAGCTAGCCAGGCTGTAAGTATATTATCAGGCAAGTTCTTTCAGAAACGTATTGCTAAAGAAGCTTAACATTAATTATTGTAACTTTGGGAAGATTACATCCACACTAGCCTTGTAAGAAGCAGCATACACTTCTTGACTTCCAATGCTAGAGCTTTAAGACACAAGAATAGCATTTTACCAACTTTAATGGGATAACCAGTATAATCTTTCAGCAGTAAGGGAAGAAAAAGTGTTTAGAGTATAATACCCTTCTGATTCTAATAGAGGCTGCCTGTTATGTGTATTGCAATCATAATTCATTTGTTTTGTTTTAGTTTTAGTTTTAACTATTTAAGGGAAAAAGAACTTTTAAAAAATTTAGCAGGTAGCTTGTTGACTTTTTCATCTCAGTCATTCTTTCTGTTTGCATGCCAGCTTCTATTTGTGGCATGCATAGATAGATACACAGCAAATTATATGTAGGTATGCATGTGTATAAAATATTTGCCACAGTTTTGAGATCTCTGAAGTATAATCTGTGCAAAGACATGGTATGAATTTGGGCAGGCCTACGCACCTACTTTCCTTTTGAATGCAGTTTCTTATTTCCTAGTTATAATCCTGCAGTGCCACATACAGTATAAATACCAGCTGAAACACCTCCCCTGTCCTCCATGTATAGCGCATTGTGCCTAAGAATACCAAACATAGTAATTTACTCAAATAAATAGTATATATTATGGTTCCTCTACCCACACATAAATTAAAAGCATATTGATGATACTCTTCAAAATTATTTTTTCTAAATTAAAGAAATTAAGCAGGGTTTTTAGTACATCTCTATTGACTTAGTTCAGTGCATGAGATTGGTGGATTATGATTAATTTTAATAGCTACATTAAAAAATACATCTAACATTCTTAATTAGAATAATCTCCAAAGCCAGTTAAATGTTTTAGAAGACAAACAGTTTAATTAGCTAACCTCAGAGGTTCCCCTCCCCCATATGTGCAGTGGTCTTAGGCTTGGTGTGAGCCTTTCAAGCATTCTTAAACAATTGGATGAAAAGGGATTTTAGGCAGATTAGACTAGGGGATCCTTTATTTGTTGTTCCTAATCATGAGATATGCAACATCTACAAAGTTTTACAAAGAAATGAAAATTTAAATAAATTTTACTTTGACTATCTAGTTAGCATGAATTACAAGCTAAAACCTCCAGTGATAAGACTACTTAATAAATGTATTCTTTTAATTGTAGATAGGAGCAAAAGTACATGCTGGGGTGGACTAGCAAGTGATATGGCAGATTAACATTCTAAAAGGGTCAATGCTTTTTCCCAGAAAGCATGCTTTTGTTGTACACTCCTGTGGTGCCACTAAATTTTTGGAAATTAATTCAGAAAGTTGAAATAGAATTGTCAGATTTCAGTCTTGTTTTATTTTTTTTTTTTATTTTCTTAATTTCTTTCTTGTTCTTGTCTACTTTGTGCCCTCTCTATTGAAAAAAATTGAAAGGTTTAGTGTATCAGTTTTTTATTTTTCTATTACAAAATGCTGAGGAACTTAGAAATTTGCAACTTTTAGTGATATAAATCACTGCTTTTTTTTTAATTTGTAAGGAGCAAAAGATATCTTTATAATAACCTAGAGGTTTTTTTTGTTTTTTTTCTTATTTGGCTTTCTGCCATTTAGTTTTCAGTTTGCCTAAAAATAATAAATGTTATTTGTAGCTTTAAATGTTTTTTAATTATAACTGGATTGCAAAATTATTAAAGTAATAAACCAGAAATAAAAATATATAAGGTTAGATTGGAAAGACTGATTTCACTAATTGCATATGCAGATAATATTCTATATTTACATTATATGAAATTCTGTGAGCTAATTTTAAAATGGTGTTGAATGAATAAGTCCATTAAAACTAGAAAATTAATTTCTTCTGTGCAAATTTTGTATAAATACGTTGTAAGGTGGCATTTGAAGTTCAAATAGCTTAATTGAGTTTGAAGGGGGAAAGGTCATATAATTGGCCTATTGAAATGTTAACAGAAACAGATATGCCATGGAATAGACTTTAATGGCAGCAGTGTTGCACTAATGTCTGTATTCACTTGCAAAATTGTTAATTAGTGCACTTTGGTAGTTCATTTGTTTTTGTATTGATGTGATTAGTCCAATGGGGAAATCAATTTTATAGGAGAAATTACGTGACTTGCTAGCACCCTAAAATGCATGTTTATTTTTGATTCTCAAGAGAATACTTTATACTGTAAAACTCAAGTACATTTGCAGTTGGAGACCTCTGCTTCTCTTCTGGATAGTGGAATGTCTGATCATTTTTGTTTTACTTCTTTGATAAAGTTCAAATGTCCTGTATGAACATTTGAATGTCTGAATCTATATGAAACTTTTCTTAGCTGAACATTTCTAGAAACTAATGTCATGTTTCTAGGATAAACACGCTGAGAAGAAAAAGGAAGGAATGGGGTATGGGTGGGATTGCTGATTTCACCCTCTTTAGGTTAAGGTATAAATAACATTCTGGGTGAGGTGTTTTTCTCAGCATAACTGCTCATTGCTTTAACTAGGGAAAACTGCTAAGAAACAGTATTCCAAATAATTTTAAGATATCCTTAATAAGCCTTATGTGATTCATTTACTGTAGATGGAGACTTTATTATGAAATTCTATTACTGTTAGTCTTATGCAATCTATGTATACATAGTACAATTTGTACTGCTGTACAGTAGTCCCTCCTTATCCTCGGGGGATCTCCAGTGGATGCCTGAAACCACAGACTGTTCTGTGGTTTCTATACATACTATGTATATGTGGTTCCTATATATACTATGTTTTTTTTCCTATACATACATACCTATGATAAAGTTTAATTTATAAATTAGGCACACTAAGAGATTAATAGCAATAACTAATAATAAAATAGAACAATTATAACAATATACTGTAGTAAAAGTCATGTAAATGTAATCTCTCCCCTCTATGTTCACCTCCCCCCAAAATTTTGTACTGTACTTACCTATTTTTGGACCTCAGTAAGTGATAAGGGGGGACTACTGTATTTTTTAAAGCCACTGTGGAGTAAGGAAGGCTAAGAATCAATTTTTGAATACGAATTCCTAATATTAGCTTCTAATATTATGGTACTTTGTTTTGTATATAATACTACCACGTAGTTATAAATGTTTGCAAATATGACAAGTCTTAGAGACAATCTAGTATAGAACTTTTAGTTTACTGATAAAAACACTGAATCCAGAATTAGAGGTTGGCTCAAAGCTGTAATTAGAACAGGTATTTTCTGACTCACATTCCAGCCTGTTTTCCTTCTCTTAAGCCATACTCTTACACAGTTTATTTAAAAAGAAAGAAAGAAAGAAAAATCAATACCTAAATGTTTCAAGGAAAACCATGTAGATTTTTAAAACGTATTAAAAAAATTATACTGGATTATTTTCCATAATGTGTTCACAGCTAAATGAATCCCTAATTTGAGTCTCCTAAGTAAACTAAAAAAGCATAGTCTACCTTACTTATGTGGAGTAAACCTTTTGTAATTTAGACTCTAAATGTTATAGAATGTAAATATCTGTATAATAAAAATATATATGTTAAAGGATTTATTTAGGAAAATATAACACATTTTAATGTAGCAATTTGACACTGACTTTGTGAAAGTAGAGTAAGTTTCCTAGGTTCCAGTGGTTTTAGGGTTTTTAAAAATAGATGTCCATATATTGTTAAAATATTGTTAGAAATAATTACATTAGTCTTGTACCATGAACATTATAGGTTCATTCCAATATGTCTTAAAATCCTTAGTAGGATTATTAACCTATGTCTTGATTCTTTTCACTTATTTTTTCAAACTACTTAAGTATACAACCCCAATTTAGCTTGCTAAGGTAACCAAATTTTAGAACATTTCTTTGTACCAGTATGCAAATGTATTTACATAGGAATAAATCTAGGTTTCCTTAAAGAGGGCAACAGAATTGAAAACTGAGGCCACCAAATAAATGAAAGTTTCTCTAAATCCATTGGATAATAGAGGCAGTGTTAAGGCTAACCATAGTGTTGAACTAAACAGAGGGATTACTCCTGGGTTTTGCATCAGTTGTTTTCTGCCGGGTGGCCTCACTTGTCAAAAAAAAAAAAAAAAAAAAAAGTTGAACAGGCAAACGTTCACATGGGCACATTGAGAAAAGAAGTTTGCTTAATTCCATCAAAGCTTTAAAAAATCAAGCATTAATTTATTCTAACTACGATTGTTGGTCATTTGTGAAAAACATCTGGCCTTTAAGTCATAGGAACCTAAACACCAGTATAATGTGAACACTTGTGAAGAAGCTTCAAGTTTGGTTTAGTATAAAAAAGCTATGTTAGTGTGTGTGTAGCTTTAACCATACAACAGAATTTGTTTACCTATAATACTTAAACTCCACTTATTTTTTTTTTGGACTTTGACAGTATTATAAATCCAAGTGTAACGTGCTTTAAAAATTAGAAAATTGTTAATTTGCAACTTTAAAAAGTTCAGCCTTTTTACATCTTTTTGTGGTTGTTTAACAGAATAACATTACAGCAATCTTGGTATTACAAGTCAAAAATAGTTTCTAATGAAGTCTAAATTCAAGATAGAAAATATATTTTAAACATAGTTTCAGGAGGGACATTCCCTATTTTCCATATGTCTAAGTAATTCCTAAAATATTTGTTTTAAAGCTGGACTTAAACACTCCTGACTGCTCTCTAATTTGATATAGCTAGTCAAAATGACTTTATTCAAGAAATTTTGGCAGGAGAATTCAGTGAAGGAGATAAATAATTTTGCAGCTATACTCATATTGCAAAGTATGGAACTAATTCAGTCATTATGACTGTGGTAACATCTGTTCTTTAGCTTTAAAGCTAGCAGTAGAAGAGCTCAATGTTGGGACACATTTAAATATTAAGCTTTGTTAGTCAAGTTTCAAGTTCTAACAAAATATAAGTAGCCACATCATAGCCACAAAATGATATATAGTAGGTCTTTAGTTTTGTTGTTATTGTTGTTGTTTTTTTTTTTTAATGAACTTTTAAATCAAAGGCTAACCAAAGCTGTAGGGGGTGAAAATTAGAACCTAATTTAGAAGTAAAAGTTGTGTCATTTTAATTTCATGCTCTAATATAATATGAACAGTTAATATGTAAAACCTGCCTTGATGATGACATACTACTTAATAGTGGTTTCCTGTCATACAAAGGAAATAAAATATGATATAACCAAATGCTACTGTGTCATATAGAAATGATCCATTCTCTTACTGGTAATCTACCTTCACCAGATTATTCATACACTATATCTCACTCACACTGCTCTTTAGCTTCCCCTAGGCTTTTAATAATTATAAATTAAGAAAGACTGTAGATACTTGTCATGAATTAGGTTTGATTCTAAGCAAAATATATAACAGCTAATAATAAAAAAGCACTTTTTTTGCAACGATTAAAAAATACTAATCTTTAGTTTAGACTTTTATTTCATTTATGCCATAAATATGTTATTGTAACAAAAGATAACCATGTTTCTAAAATGTACACTGAGTAAATCTAAAAATGTATATGCCATATGTAGAAGTCTCTTACAAAATTTTGGCCCTCATTTCAGAGGCACTAATGTCCAAAGTACTGTTAGGATACTAGAGATGAGAGGAAAATCGCTTAAAACAGCTTGTAAAATATAATGTTTGAAATGGTTCTTTTAGAATGTGCAGATTATGGCTTGCATAGAGACTCCTTCCAGCTCTCTGGGAAAATGAGCTGTTGACATTCTTTTGGGTCATCATTCAAGATACGAGGGCAACCACAAGGATTTAGCAGATAAATTCATCCCCAAAGACCTTTATCCATTTCATTGCAACTTGGAAACATTCTTGTTGAATAGTAGCATTAATGTAGCCTATTTAGCTCTTCAAAGTGAGTCTTATGTTTAAAAAAAGAAGAGAAAAAAATAAAAGAAAATGAAGAAGATGATGAAGAAAATCAAATGAGTGGGGTAATAACTTATTTAAATCTTCTAAGAGGTATTTATTTACATAATTCTAAAACATGGACCATTTCTTTTCTGTACACAGTTTCAGAAATAGAGTTGGGTCTTATACAGTGAGCAATAAGCCTTTAAATTGTAGCTAAGTGAATCAGTCCTGTGTTACTTGTTAGTTGTTTATAACAAAGAGCAGAAAGTAAATTAATGTTTTCATATTATATTCTGAAATGACTGGCAGCATTTATAAACAATTGAAAATAATCTAATTTAGGTTCTGACTATCTTTGGACTTTATGATTCAGGCGAAAGGAAAAGTCAGAGCTGTGATAAACATATTAAAGGTATGCATTAAGATTCACACACATATCCTTTCCTATAAAGGGTGAAAAAAACGTTTTGACTCAAACTGGAATGATACTATGTAGGGCTGAATGTGCATGAAAGTTTCCCACAATGCATTGTGCAAACCTAGGGCTAACAAATACCCTGCTGCTTTGAAACCCCCCCAAAAGACAAAGGCACAATGAAATAGAAAGCTTACCACCGGTAGCTTTCAAAACGACAAACTAGGCAAACTATACATCTCCACCACTCCAATTTTGTCAGAATGCTAATGAGCTTGCTCTGATCTTTACTCGGCTTCCCGTGTTTTCTACATCTTCAAGGACCACATGGCGCTAGCAAAATAAAGACAACTAAATGAGAATTTCGAATGCTTTTTGTGTTAGGACCTGGTGCTTTTCAGTGGACGCACTCGTTGAATATTCTCAACTTAAAAGAGTACAACAGGGGGTTGGGTATGAACTTTTTAACAGGAGGAAATTTGAACAAAAGTAAATTAGTGAGATGAGGAAAATATGAGAAAAATTTCTGATTAATTTCCACTCCATAATATCAATGACACCTTCAGCCCCACTCATACTCTTCTAACAAGAGATGCTGATAAAAGATGAATGATTCTGTGTTGTTCACAGTGAATGTTTAGTGGTTTTTTAATAGCAGCATTCTACATAAAAGGCACCAGGAAGTACTCCGCATTAGCAGTTGAGATCACTAGTTAATAGGATGATGTCTTTTAGCTTTTGTCACAAGATTATTAGAAAGGATGGGTTTCTGTTCTCATCGTTGCATAGTTTGGAGTGCCTGTTGAGTACAAGTGCTAAAATACAGGTTTCTCAGTATTGTTTCACATGTAAAGCAAAAAGCCTTTTAATGCAACACCTTTTTCCTTTTTACCAGGTGATTTTGTTATTGATCTCTAATCTGCCCCTTTAGCTGTATTAAATGCTTGAAGTGTTCTGCTTTTCCATGTAGCCTTGATGCTAGCTATTTGTGTCTATAAATTCATTAACATTAAAACAGGATCTGTATAGACTATTAGAGTTAGAAAATGGAATATTACATACTTTTTTATAGTTTAGGGCATAAATAACAACATAAATTTAAGATTATCTGCATAAATGTTATAAAAGTAAGTTCTTTGATAATATGTTTTTATGAGATTTTAATTATTTATAAGTAACATATTTTTCACAATCTTTCTTTAGCAATCACTGAACACTTACTAGGAGAATAAGAGTAGTCAACTCTGTTTCTCACCATATCCATCCATACCTAGAAAGAAGAAAAAACCAAAACTGGGTGCATTTTTATATATAAAGATATGTGAATGCAGCTGGGCACAGTGGCTCACGCCTGTAATCCCAGTACTTTGGGAGGCCGAAGCGGGCGGATCACCTGAGGTTGGGAGTTCAAGACCAGCCTGACCAACATGGATAAACCCCGTCTCTACTAAAGATGCAAAAATTAGCCGAGTGTGGTGGTGCATGCCTGTAATCCCAGCTATTCAGGAGGCTGAGGCAGGAGAATCGCTTGAGCCCAGGAGGTGGAGGTTGCAGAGAGCCGAGATTGTGCCATTGCACTCCAGTCTGGGCAACAAGAGTGAAACTCTATCTCAAAAAAAAAAAAAAAAAAGATATTTGAGCTTAGAGTTAAATTGATTCTGTACAACTAATAAATAACCAGGAAAGGAAGAAAAAGATGTTTGATATAATAACACTTTTCAAATTTTATATGAAGAAAAATTTTGCCAGTGTTTCTCACATTTAACACATATATTTGATGTTTCTATATACTGTTCTTTAAATGTTCTGTTATCCTGAAAAATTATATTTTTGTACATTGTACTTGGTTCACATGACTTAAATATTGCCTCTTAAGATATTATAATTTATACACCCTTCTAGCAAAATGGAGGTTAAACATCCTATATTAATAGGAGTAACTTGGACAACCGTAGTTAATAAACTCAGGAAAAAGTAAACTATCTTCTAAATATAACAACAGTTTTAAAAAATATGCTAATTCTTTACTTTTTATTATTTAGTGTGCTATTTCTATGTTCCTCGTAAGTATGGATTGTGTGGGAATTAGGATTCGTGTAATAACTTGTCTCCATTTTGTAGAGTTCTTGAGTTTTTGTGGTTTTGTCTTTGTTTGTTTGTTTGTTTGTTTAGAGACAGGGTCTTGCTATGTTGCCCAGGCTGGACTGGACCTCCTGGGTTCAAGCAATTCTCTTGCCTCAACCTCCCAAGTAGCTGGGACTACAGGCAAGTGCCACCCTGCTTGGCTAGAGATTCTGTTTTAATAGACATTATTATGTCTATTTTCATACAAATTATAATGAGAAAAGAGACCATGTCATTTAAAATTATATATTTTATTAATGATTGTATATATTAATGATTATGTATATTAAGTATTATATATATTAAACTAAGTGAGATATCTATTTTGGCATTTTAATTACAGAACTGAAAAAAATTTAAAAAGTGAAGATTTGTCATTAAAAATTTTTTCTAATATGATATACCATGATAGAATAGAAAATAAAGTTCTCTAGGTTATTAAATTTGAATAACCAGTTGACATCTACTCATATAAAATATCAGATGGACAGATAAGGCTTTAATATTTCCTCTGCAAAGGAACTTTTCATAAACAGAAACAAAATAAATGAGGGAATTTGATGTTATAAAGCAAATAAAATGATTACTAAGGTTCTGAAGTAGCATAGAGTTACCGTATTCTTCTCTACTACAATTTATAGAGCATCGAATCTGTAATAATAAAGAAACCAGAAAAAATGATACTTTATATCTGAAAATTTTCTACAAAGTGAGTTTTTAACACAATTTTTAGAGGCAATAAGCCACGTCTGTTGATAGACTCTAAGAGTTGATAGTATTGTTCCTTTCTGGTAGCAAAATGCTGACATGATTTTGATAAATGTGGTGTTATAGGTCTCTTTTGTATATATGTGTTTTTAACTGTGTCAAGATTTTAGTTACTTTATGTTACCTAACTCCAAGAATGCAAAATAATACAGCATCATTTTCTAATTACAAGAAGTGATAAAACTTCATGCAATTATATGGATTTTCTTGTTTGTTTGTTTTTCTGTTTTGGGGGGTTGGGGGAATGGAATCTCGCTCTTGTTGCCCAGGCTGGAGTGCAATGGCGTCATCTCGCTCACAGCAACCTCCGCCTCCCAGGTTCAAGTGATTCTCCCACCTCAGTCCCCCAAGTACCTGGGATTACAGGTACCCGCCACCACACCCGGCTAATTTTTGTATTTTTAGTAGAGATGGGGTTTTGCCATGTTGGCCAAGCTGGTCTCGAACTCCTGAGCTCAGGTGATCCACCCACCTCAGCCTCCCAAAGTGCTGGGATTACAGTTGTGAGCCACCGCGCCCAGCCTGCAATTATGTTTTAATTCAATATGCAGAAGGTAAAAAAGCATATAAGAACATGTCAAACAATTGATTCTGTCACATGTTGATGTAATCACAACCAGGTAGAAGAACTCCAAGGCCCAGCTCTCCATGGTCTTCATGTGAACCATTGCTGCTATGCTCCTGTCCATTAGGACCCAGGGCCCAGAGGTCTTTTACTGTTATTAGCATAACTACAGGAGAGGCTGTTCTTCAATACTTAATCCATATCATACCTTCATCTGAAAACATGGACTTATCCCTTGCAGCAGTGAGGTGGGACCCTGGCTGGGGGAATGATACCTGCTTACTAACTCATCTTCACAGTTGGGACCCTCAGTTTCTACACTAATAGAATGAGGACACTATGGCTTTAGAAATAAAAATTGGGAGAAAGAACCTAACTTTAATTCCCATAAAGGATGAAATTTGTTTTCATTCTTTCATGTCTTGTGATAGAGATGGGGTTTCACCATGTTGGCCAGGCTGGTCTTGAACTCCCGACCTTCAGTGACCTACCCGCCTTGGCCTCCCAAAGTGCTGGGATTACAGGCATGAGCCACCATCCCCGGCCCAGCCAATATACTTGGATCCCTCATTATGCCTGAGGTTTTGATCCTTGATATGCTTATACTGAATGTAGAAACTTAATCCTGGTTAGTGAACCTAATTAGTTTACATATGGTACACTAAGTCAAAGTTGATATAGTATGGCAGCTAAGAGAATTGTGAGAATTGAATTAGATACTTTATATCAAGCATTTACAACCAAACACTTGGAATATAACATTTTCAACCAAGTACTTGGTATTTGCAACCAAGCCCTTGGAGCTCAATAAATGTTAGCTATTATTATTTATATGATCTTCTTAATACTTAAATTTGTCAAGGTCTCCTTTGAAATAAAAGGTGAAAAACACCAATATGCAGGGAATTTTACCCACCATCAGCAAGCACTAAAAAAAGCTATAATGAATTAATATTGTTCTCTTCTCATATTTGTACATTTTATTTATTATTCTGTATTACATATGTAGTATAGAGGCATTTGATTATTGGGAATAATCAATAATGAACAGACATATAGTTTAAAGAAAATAGTAAATTTTGTTTTAAAAGAAGAGTTTAGGGGGCTGAGTGTGGTGGTACCCACCTGTAATCCCAGAACTTTGGGAGGCTTAGGCAGGAGGATTGCTTGAAGCCAAGAGTTGAAGACAAGCCTGGGCAACAAAGCGAGACCTTGTCTCTACAAAAACTAAAAACTTTAGCTGGTTGTGGTGGCACATGACTGTAGTTCCCAGCTACTCAAGAGGCTGAGGCAGGAGAATTGCTTGAGCCCAAGAGTTTGCAGCTACAGTGAGCTATGATTGCGCTCCAGCCTGAGCAACAGAATGAGACCTTGTCTCTAAAATTGAAATAAAATAAATAAAAGGAGAGTTTATATTTAAGGTGCTTATAGTGCTTTTGTTTTTTACTTTTTATACTTTCAATTTTAAAAACTGGTAATATAATTCTTGTCTTTCTACAGTTTTTTTCTGTAGTTACAAGGAAAATTAAAATATACTTTCAGGTTTTCTTTATTCTCACAATTTGTTCAGCTAATTCAAACTTCTTTTGCCATCTGTATTTCATTATTTAGACCATTTAAGAAGGAAAATACAAATTATATATAGAAGCACTAGCACTTAATTGTTGAATCATTCTGGTTCACGCGATGGGTTCTGGATCACAGGATTTCTAGAAAGGAACCTTGCTGATTCAGAAATGCAGAGAGCTTCCTAAGGTTCTCATTTCTAACATTTATTTCTTCTCTCATTGGCACTCACTGAATGCCCCAACTTTTTACTATATACAGTATTAAGTTGACTTCCTCATCTGCTGACTCATGTTTATTCATTTATCCAGAAAAACAAATGTATACAGTTTCTACCCGTGATATTTAGAAAGTATTTTCCACTACTAGAAATTTTGAATTGGAAATGTAAAGTATAATTTTTGAACCTAAAGAATTAACACATCACCATAATTTTCAATTTGGAACATGTCTGTTGCCTGAAGTGAGGAACATCCTTATTCTAGATTGCAATAAAATTTTTTAACATTTAAAAAAGTAGAAATTCCAGGAAAATGTGTTTTTTCTCAACAACTATCTATGAAACAAAATTTAGGCATTTGAACTGACTTGGCAGCGACATGTTTTTCTTGTGAATGTGAAATTAAATTTGTGTAATGTCATGCCAATGCTAAAATAACATGTTATACATGGAATATCACCCTTTCTTTTTTTAAGAAAAATTAATCTCAGTGACTTCTTTGTGAAAGGGCCAAGACGGTGATTCTCAAACTTGTATATCCATTAAAAAAATGCCTGAGAAATTTGTTAAAAACACAGATTCCCAAGCCCTACTGAGAAGATTTTGATTCACTGGACCCGGTATGGAGCCAGTCTTCTAGGCAATTCTAATACAGGTGATCCACAGACCACATTTGAGAAACAGAGTGAAGATGTGCTAAACTCATAGTGTTACAAGCGCTAAGATAAGCAGCACAGCATAGAGATTTAAGAGCATAGACTTTAAAATCAGTAAGATCCCAACTAGAATCTGGGTGTTCTTAGACAAGTTACTTAACCTCTCTGAGCCTCTATTTGATCAGATGTTTTAAAAAAAGAAAAAGACAGCAGTGGCTCAGGTCTGTAATCCCAGCACTGGGAGGCCGAGGTGGGCAGATCATGAGGTCAGGAGTTTGAGACCAGCTTGGCCAATATGGTGAAACCCCATCTCTACTAAAATTACAAAAATTAGCCGGGTGTGGTGGCACACACCCGTAGTCCCAGCTACTCGGGAGGCTGAGGCAGAAGAATCACCTGAATCCGAAAGGTGGAGGCTGCAATGAGCTGAGATCACACCATTGCACTCCAGCCTGGGCAACAGAGTGAGACTCCATCTCAAAACAAGAAAAGGAAGGAAAGGGAAGGGAAGAGGAGGGGAGGGTGGGGGAAGGAAGGAAGGAAAGAAGGAAGGAAGGAAAGAAGGGAAGGAAGGAAGGAAGGGAAGGAAAGAAGGGAAGGAAGGAAGGAAAGAAGGGAAGGAAGGAAGGGAGGGAGGGAGGGAGGGCGGGGGGAAGGAAGGAAGGAAGGAAAAAAGAAGGCTGCGCCGGGCGCGGTGGCTCATGCCTGTAATTCTAGCACTTTGGGAGGCTGAGGCAGGCGGATTGGCTGAGGTCAGGAGTTGGAGACCAGCCTGGACAACATGGTGAAACCCTGTCTCTACTAAAAGTACAAAAATTAAGGCCAGGTGAGGTGGCTCATGCCTGTAATTTGAGCACTTTGGGAGGTGGAGGCAAGTGGATCTGGAGGTCAGGAGTTTGAGACCAGCCTGGCCAACATGGTGAAACCCCGTCTGTACTAAAAATACAAAAAATTAGCCCGGTGTGTTGGCAGGTGCCTGTAATCCCAGCTACTTGAGAGGCTGAGTCAGGAGAATCACTTGAACCCGGGTGGTGGAGGTTGCAGTGAGTCGAGATCATGCCACTGCACTTCAGCCTGTGCAACAGAGTGAGACTGTCTCAAAAAAAAAAAAAAAAAAAAAAAAGTTAGCTGGATGTGGTGTCAGGCACCTGTAATCGCAGCTACTTGGGAGGCTGAGTCAGAATCACTTGAACCCAGGAGGTGGAGGTTGCAGTGAACTGAGATTGTACCACTGCACTCAAGCCTGCACAACAGAATGAGACTCCATCTCAAAAAAAAGAAAAGAAAAAGACTGATAATACTTACTTCAGAAAGTTATGAGTACTTAGCACAGAGCTTGGCAGAGAGTGAGCACTCAATAAAATAGTAGATACTGCTATCAGTTAGAGTAGTTTAATTATTTATTATTGTTTCTGCCTTTTTTCTTTTTTTCTTTTTTCTTTTTTTTTTTTTGAGATGGAGTCTTGCTCAGTCGCCTCAGCTGGAGTGCAGTGGCGCGATGTTGGCTCACTGCAACATCTGCCTCCCAGGTTTGAGCCATTCTCTTGCCTCAGCCTCCTGAGTAGCTGGGATTACAAACATGTGCCACCACGCCCAGCTAATTTTTGTATTTTTAGTAGAGACGGGTTTCACCATGTTGGCCAGGATAGTCTTGAACTTCTGATCTCAGATGGTCCACCCGCCTTGGCCTCCCAAAGTGCTGGGATTACAGGTGTGAGCCACTGTGCCTGGCCTCTTTTTTTTTTTTAGACAGGGTCTCGCTATGTTGCCCAAGCTGTTCTCAAACTCCTGGACTCAAGTGATCCTCCCACCTCAGCCTTCCAAGTAGCTGGGATCACATGCACCACCACAGCCAGCTGTTTCTACATTTACTTTAAATTTTCCTTAGCTTCTTTTTTTTTTTTTTTTTTTTTTTGAGACGGAGTCTCGCTCTGTCACCCAGGCTGGAGTGCAGTGGCCGGATCTCAGCCCACTGCAAGCTCCGCCTCCCGGGTTCACGCCATTCTCCTGCCTCAGCCTCCCGAGTAGCTGGGACTACAGGCGCCCACCACCTCGCCCGGCTAGTTTTTTGTATTTTTTAGTAGAGACGGGGTTTCACCATGTTAGCCAGGATGGTCTCGATCTCCTGACCTCGTGATCCGCCCGTCTCAGCCTCCCAAAGTGCTGGGATTACAGGCTTGAGCCACTGCGCCCGGCAAATTTTCCTTAGCTTCTAATATACACATCTTGTTCTATCATAACTCTCCTCTTCTCTGCAACTCACACATGCACACTTATACTCTCTCTGTCTCTCCTTCTGTCTCTCCCCCAGCCCCCCAGAAAAGCCAAAAGTACTGGTTTAGGAATTTGGCATAAGGCTGGAGAATTATTTTTGTTGTTATTGTGTTGTTTTTCAACCCTTAGGTTATATGTGAAAAGTAACTTTGATGAAAATTTGTGTGAATGCCATAATTTTCACAGATAAATTAGTAACTAGGAGGAAGCCTGAGGAATTGTGCTAGTCCCTTTATCTGAATTCCTACACTTATTATATGAGTGTTAGGCACTTACAGAAACAAACCGAACTTAGACATTGTATTTTGAGAAATGTATTTTAGGACATCAGGTAGGAGTCAACTTTACAAATGCATTTATCTTCCTCTGTTTCATCCTGACTTCATCCCCTAAAATTAGCCAACATTTCACAATTTGTTTTGACAAAGAATAACATCAGAGATGGATAAGAATGTGTGAGTCCCAAACCAAAATCAAGGTAGTTTATGGAAGGGTGCAAGCTCTGTTTCGACACCTTTCTCCCAGTTTCCCCAAACGGAAACTTTTTTTTTTTTTTTAAATGGAGTCTCGTACTGTCGCCTGGGCTAGAGTGCAGTGGCTCGATCTCAGCTCACTACGACCTCTGCCTCCCAGGTTCAAGCGATTCTCCTGCCTCAGCCTCCCTAGTGCAGGCACCTGCCACAGGCGTTCAAAACATTTGTATTTAAAAATACGGATGCTAATGTATAGAAACAACTGGATGCATTACTGACCCTTGTTAGGTCCTTCATCTTGGAGACAGAACTGTCCAAGTGAATAGTCATGAACCTTACTTTCGTTGTTATGCAGGCTTACAAAGCTGTGCTTTCGAATCATTGGCCATTCTGTTGTGGAGACATTGCCAGTTCCTCCTCTCCTCCTTCCTCCTTCCTCTTTCCTCCTTCCTCCTTCCTCTTTCCTCCTTCCTCCTTCCTCCTCCCTCCTCCTCCTCCTCCTCCTCCTCCTCCTTTTTCTTTTTGACAGAATCTTGCTCTGTCACACAGGCTGGAGTGCAATGGCGCGATCTCAGCTCACTGCAACCTCTGCCTCCCAGGTTCAAGAGATTGATTCAGTCGCTTGATTCAATCTCTTGCCTCAGCCTCCAGAGTAGCTGGGACTACAGACGTGCGCCACCATGCTCAGCTTATTTTTGTGTTTTTAGTAGAGATGGGTTTTCACCATGTTAGCCAGGCTGATCTCGAACTCCTGACCTCAGGTGATCCGCCTGCCTCTGCCCCCCAAAGTGCTGGGATCACAGACATGAGCCACCGCACCTGGTCGACATTGCCAGTTCTTCTAGTGGATGGTAGATTATTAAGTCTTTCTTTTAGTTACTCATTATGTTTTTAACACTTTTCATAGGCCTCTAGGTGGGTTGCATAAGAAAACTGAACATATATAGTCATTGTATCTGTTCCCTATCCCCACTTGTCACTTCTGAGCTGGAATGTGAAAAGTATTCATGCACTCAAAGGAGCTGTCTCATCAGGAAAAGTTTACAGTGTAAGTTAAAGAAAAACCTGTTGAGTTGATATCTATTTTTTTAAAAACATTAGAGGCCGGGCTCAGTGGCTCACGCCTGTAATCCTAGCGTTTTGGGAGGCTGAGGCAGGCAGATCACCTGAGGTCTGGAGTTCGAGACCAGCCTGGCCAATATGTCAGAACCCCATCTCTACTAAATATTCAATAATTAGCTGGGCGTGGTGGTGTGCACCCGTAATCCCAGCTACTGAGGAGGCTGAGGCAAGAGAGTCGCTGGAACCCTGGGCGGTGAAGGCTGCAGTGAGCCGAGATAACACCACTGCACTCCAGCCTGGACGACATAGCAAGACTGTGTATCAAATAATAATAATAATAATAATACATTTGATATTTTTAGATGCTTAATATTACTAATTAATGTTTGTAATGTTTGCTGAATAGTTTTCTGTAAAGGTTTTTTGTTTTGTTTTAATGGAATTTGAAGGAATTTTTAGAGAAACAAAGATTAATCAAAATAGTGTGATTACTTTTACAGCTGTGCAGCTTTACAGGATAAGATTTGATACAAATATATATACATAAACAGTTATTTTCCTAAGGAAAGACAGTGGACTTGACCTGTAAAAATGAGTGTATGTAAGTTAGTTTTATCCTCTGTGTTTAAACTAGTGACATTGATACATGAATTCACAGTATACAGAGCTGCAACCATCTGACTTGTCAGTGTCCCTTGTACTTACTGACTGGTTGTAGACTGCTCTTCTACTCTTTACCTACCCCAAAGCCACCCAATCCCATGCCCCCAGTGCCAGTTCACTCTGAATTAATAGCACCACTTGGTGGCCAAAACTAGGAATTGTGTCAAGCACTAACATTTCTTCCCTACTAGCATGTTGTCCTCCACATTAGACACTTCTGAACTGGAATCTGACAGATCTCTTCATGGCTATATCTGTTGTGCTTTTGAAGGATCTAGCTCCATAAGGAAAGTTAAAAATATAAGTCAAGGAAGACATTTAGACTGATATAATTGTCTATTTTAAAAATGAGTTTATTACAAATTTTAGTGCTTTAAAAAATTAGAGATAGTTTTATATTTCAGGTGTAAAAATTTTCTAGAGAAATGAATTATTAAAATAGTCATAAATATTTTATTTTCTTATGAGAACAAAATTAGAGGGAGACAAGGCTAGGTCTGGTGGTTCATACCTGTAATCCAGCACTTTGGGAGGCCAAAGTGGGAGGATCAGCCAGGCACGGTGGCTCATGCCTGTAATCCCAACACTTTGGGAGGCCGAGGTGGGCAGATCACGCGGTCAGGAGTTCGAGACCAGCTTGGCAAACATGGTGAAACCCCGTCTCTACTAAAAATACAAAAATTAGCCGGGCATGGTGGTGGGTGCCTGTAATCCCAGCTACTTGGGAGGCTGAGGCACAAGAATCACTTGAACTCGGAAGGTGAAGATTGCAGTGAGCCAAGACTGAGCCATTGCACTGCAGCCTGGATGACAAGAGTGAGATTCCATCTCAAAAAGAACAAAAAACAAACAAAAATGGGAAGATCACTTGAGCCTAGGTGTTCAAGACCAGCTGGGCAACATAGCAAGACCCTGTCTCTACAAATAATTTGAAAATGAGCTGAGCATGGTGGCATGTGCCTGTGGTCCCAAACTACTCAGGAACCTGAGGCAGGAGGATTGCCTGAACCCAGGACATCAAGGCTATAGTGAGCTGTGATGATGCCACTGTATATCTGCCTTGGCAACACTTAGCAAGACCCTGTCTCAAAAAAAAAAAAAAAAAAAAAAAAAATTAGATGGAGTCAGAATTTAACACTTTTAAGACCATTTGTTTTTACTCAAATGCTTATTTTGAATTAGTTATACTGAACATTACTATTCAAAAGTAGAATACTGGTTGGGCATGGTGTTTCATACCTGTAATCCCAATGCTTTGGAAGGCTGAGGTAGGAGGATTGCTTGAGCCTAGCCTGGGCAACAGAGTGAAACCCCATGTCTACAAAAGTTTAAAAATTAGCCAGTCATGGTGGTGTGCGCCTGTAGTCTCAGCTGCTCAGGAGGCTGAGGCAGGAGGATTGCTTGAGCCCAGGAGTTCAAGGTTACAATGAGCTATGATCACTCTCCTGTATTCTAGCCTGGGCAACAGAGCGAGATCTACTCTGGGAAAAATAAAAAAGTAGAATATCATTCTAGAAAAAAGTACTAAATATTCATAAAGCCCACAAAGTTTGGTTTTAGATAATGGAATTTTATTAAAAGATTAGTTTTCATCATTTATAGATGATAAACATGTTTTCTTTAAAATCATCCTACAAAATTATTAGTGTAGATTAGGTAGATATTTTGCTAAACTCTGAAATATGTAATTTGATTTGATGGCAACGATATGGGAAATGAAAATGAAGTACTGTGTCAACAGGTGTGTTGTGAGGACCAAACAGATTTTAGACAGGGTTTTGATCTGTCCCAAGCTGGATTACAGTCATAGTTCACTGCAGCCTCCATCTCTCGGGCTCAGGCAATCCTTTCACCTCAGGCTCTGAGAGGCTGGTACTACAGGTACACATCACCATACCCGGCTAACTAACTTTTTTGATTTTTTAGTAGAGACAAAGCCTCGCTATGTTCAGGCTGGTCTTGAACTCCTGAGTTTAAATGATCCTGTCACTTCGGCCTCCCAAAGTGCTAGGATTATAGGCGTGAGGCTCTGGCCCTTTTTAAATGGGCTGTAGCTTTGGAGAGAAGGGAAAGGACATTACAACACAAGGACAAAGCTAACTGCTTGAGATTGGCCCATAAGATTTATGCCAAAATCTGAGATGAACTCTTGGGATGCCATTATATTCTTCACTCTACAGGGTATTTTAAAATTTATATCATGATAAAAGGGCAACTGAACATATCCTGGGGATTAAGTTGAAGATAAGTATGAAAATAACCTAATCCTTGGGAATTTTAGAGATTCTGGGAGTCACACATTAGGTTTCCTCTAGACTTCTAACTGAACAAAATGGCAATTAGCACAAGAATCTTTGGAATAGACTTAACAGAACATGTGTAACCTTGGAAAGGGGAATGTCTCATGGAGGGTTTGCAATTGAGTAGCTGCTTTAAGAAAATAAAAAAGGGTAATGGGTAGCTGATGGGTTTAGCGCATTGAGGAGATTTTAAAAGGTAGAATGATGTAAGGATGCATTTTGGTTGATTGGTTCAGTAAAATGAATGTGTAAAGACATTAGAAATATGCTCAATGAAACTAACAACTTCAGACTTGCACTAAGTTGCCCAACATATTTACTTCTGTGGATGGTCCTTTCTAATGCTTGCACAGACAGTCAGCAAAACTCTGACACTCTGCTGGGAGGAAATCACCATGCCTTGCTCTATCAATAATTCTAGGAGTCAAGGGAGGACACTCAAGTTTGAGTAATGAAGATGGCTCTCTACCTTGTGTGTGTGTGTGTGTGTGTGTGTGTGTGTGTGTGTGTGTATAGAGAGAGAGCAAGAGAAAGAAACAATAATAGCAATATTTTATTACTTATATGGCATTTATTTACCATGAGCCTGGCACTATTCTAAGTGCTTTACATATTTGAATTCATTTAATTTTCACAAAACTCTATGAAGTAGTACCATTGTTTCCATTTTACAGATGAGGAAACTGAGTCTTAGGGAGAATAAATAACGTATACAAGTTCCTGTAGCTTTTAAAGAGCATAACTGGACTTGAATGTATCCTTGATAATCCAGGGCTAGGCAGAGTACTCTTGCTTGACCGTTTTCATTGAATGGTCATTTCCATTGCCTCAAATGGAATCACAGGTAACTTGTAGTTACCCAAGAAGTGAACAGGTCTCTTCTAGGCATCCCATTTCTGTAAGACATCATATGCCAACCTATAATTCAAGGATCTTATGGACATGTTTGCATAGGAAGAAAGGCTGACTCCTCTTATGAAGAATGGTATGCTGCTCTGACATCATTGCTAAGTCCCAATGGCTTACACATGCGAAGACTAAATGAAATCCCCTCTGTTACAGATGAACTAAGTGAACAGCATGAGGGTTTTCTTGTTTATCAGAGTTTTGAAAGTTTTTTTGTGTTCATTTGTTTATCAGAGCCCTCTGAAGGCTTTGTCAAGGTTGGCCTGAATTCTAAATAAAGAGTCTGTTCTGGTAAGACTGATTACTTATGAGTCCTTAAGTGTCAAGTGGGTGGCTAAGAGTGGTGGCTCACAAGAGAACCTGGCTGCATTTGAGGCCTGGTTCCACCACTAACTAGCTATATGACTTGAGGTAAATTATATAACCTCATTAAACAGTTGATGCTATTATCATCATCATCATCACCATTATTATTCCCAGCCTATACGAAACTTACTGGTTATCAGTGATCTGATAAAGGGAATACATGACAGTCTCTTTGAGACACTGTTGTTCTCAACTTCAGGAAATGGCACTACAGACCCAAGTTCATTATGAGTGTACTCTAGTGAAGATAATGTGTAGCCAAGTGAAGAGAATGGTTCTCCAGAGAACCATTGAGGGGCACTGGATGTGGTATTATAGTGTTGAAACCCACACTAATCACCTGGTCTGGTCTGGAAGAACAGCATTTATTGCATTTGATTTCAAGGTGTTGTGTAATTGTTGAAATCCTGTTCAAGTTAGAAAGCTGCTGGAGAAGGATCTACACCGTCCTGCCTTGCTTAGGCTTCTGTGGTTTGAGAACAAATGTGGGTGCGGGCTACAAGTGGGGAGGCATAATTCCCATCAGCTCTCCCTTATAGACATTTAGGAAGGTGCCTATGAGGACATTATGTTAAGTGAAATAGGGCTGGCACAGCAAGACAAATATCATGTGACCTTACTTATATTTATAATATAAAAAGATTGAACTCATAGACGTAGAGGCCACAATGGTGGTTAGCAGGAGCTAAGATGGTAGGGGAGGTAGGGGTAAGGTCAGGGAAGATGTTGGTGAAAGGATACAAAATTTCAGTTCAATAGGAGGAATAAGTTCACCAAATCTATTGTACAACGTGGTGAGTATATGTTTCTGTTTGTTTGTCTGTTTTACAGTGACAAGATCTCGCTATGTTGCCCATGCTGGCCTTGAACTCTTGGGCTCAAGCGATCCTCCTGTTTTGGCCTCTGAAAGTGCTGGGATTACAAGCATGAGCCACCATACCTGGCCTTTAATAGTGTATTATACTTGAAAATTGCTAAGAGAGTTGATTTTAAGTGTTCTTACCACACAAAAAGATAAATATATGATGTAATCCATATGTTAATTATCATAGTTTAGACATTCCACAATGTTTACCTATTTCAAAACATGTACGTGATAAATATATACACTTATTGTCAATTAAATAAGTAAATGAGAAGGTACATAGGAAGGATATATCGCAGTGTTACCTGGTTATCTGAACCCAAGCATGATCAAACCAGGTATAGAGTGGAAAAGAAACTTACTGTGCAGGCAGCTAGTTGAGGGTTGAACTCATCCCTTATTGGAAACTGGAGGATCTGGAGACACCCTGGGTATGATATTTTAAGGACTTTTAAAGACTTTTTTTTTTTTTTTTAAGAGTTTCGGTCTTGCTATGTTCCACAGGCTGGCCTTGAACTTCTAGGCTTGAGTGATCCTCCCATCTCAGGCTCCTGAGTACCTGATACTATAGGCATGCTCCACCACCCCCAGCCAATTTGTAGAGACTTTAAGCAACACTGGAGCAGGTTACCTACAAGAGTAGTTGTCCGACTGCATAATACATCTTTGGAGAAACCCTTTATTAGGAAGGAGCCTGTCTGGAACACATTTAAAGCCTATCTGTCTGAGTTTGTATTTCTATATTTTAAAAATTATATATATTTAATTTTCCATACTTTCAGTAGAATCTAATCACAGTCTCACCTGGCATTTAGTAAATGAGCTATTTCATCTACACTGACAATTTCATAAGCTGATTTTAAAGGTGCTGTGCTTTTAACATCAAAATATCTTCCTATAAAAATGGTGAAAACTTACTTTCCCACTGAAGCTTTTTGCTTTGTAAATTTTTGGTATTCTGTTGTTGTCATTCTTTTCTTCAAATTACATCAATTTGTACTTCATAGTGTAATTTTCACTTTTTAAACTTTTATGTTCATAACCAGCAAACTTGTAGATGTGTTCCATTAGTCCATAATTTTCAATCTTAAAGTGTACCTTTTTTATTTTTTGATATTAAGCAGTATTCCACTATCTACTTTTTTTTTAAGTCTCTAAAACCCACTGTGAATAACTAGACTATCATTACTTGGAGCACAGCCACACTGTTGTGTTACCATAGCTATGGCTATCTTTTGTAGGCAGCAGTGACACTGCTGACCCAGTAGGGTATCTGCTTTGTTTTTCCAGCTGCAGAGATGGGTTTGTACTGATTCACCCACATTTTTCACCTATCCTGCATATGACCAATGGAACACTAACTATAGACTTTGTTATGGTAGCCAAGATTAAAAATACAATTTGTGTCCATGAAATTGTTTACAGATTTACCCTTGTTCTAGTTATCCCTGGTTATATGTCTATCTCCATACTAGACTATGCGGCCTTTGAGGGCAGGGACCACATCTTGGTTATCTTGCATCTCCAGTTCCTGCCTCAGGGCTATATACACCATCATCACCCCCTTCGTTATTATCATCATAGCTTGTAGTCTTGGGTTCTGCACTAAGTACTTTACGTGGATTTTCTCAATTCTTACAACAATTGTGAAGTAAGTAATACCGTTATCCATACAGAGGTGAAGAAACTGAGGTTTAGAGAGTTTCAATAATTAGTCTGAGATCAAGGGGCTCAATTTTTTTACAAAAAGCTAAACTGAACAAAAACTGTATTGTTTTTTGTTTTTGAGATGAAGTCTTGCTCTGTCACCCAGGCTAGAGTGCAGTGATGCAGTCTCGGCTCACAACCTTCACTTCCCAGGTTCAAGTAATTCTTCTGCCTCAGCCTCCTGAGTAACTGGGATTACAGTGGCTCACACCTGTAATCCTAGCACTTTGGAAGGCTGAGGTGGGCAGATCATTTGAAGCCAGCAGTTTGAGACCAGCCTGGCCACCAGGGTGAAACCCTGTGTCTACTGAAAATACAAAAATCAGCCAGGTGTGGTGGCGCACACCTGTGATCCCAGCAACACGAGAGGCTGAGGCAAAAGAATTGTTTGAACCCTGGAAGTGGAGGTTGCAGTGAGCCGAGATCGTGTCACTGCACTTCAGCCTGAGTGACAGAGCAAGACCCTGTCTCAAAACAAAAAACAAAAAAAACCTAAACTATAAGTAAATATAAATAATTTTATCAGTTATAATTTTTCCCATAATGACTACTTTGATGCTTTTTTGTTTATTTTTGCCCTAACTTTGTGTTTAGTGTTACCTTTTGAGAAATCCAATGCTGACCTTCAGTATAGAAAATATCAGTTCAAGCATTAGGAGATATACCTAATGTAAATGACGAGTTAATGGGTGCAGCACACCAATATGGCACATGTATACATATGTAACAAACCTGCACATTGTGCACATGTACCCTAGAACTTAAAGTATAATTAAAAATAAATTAATTAATTAAAAGAAATAAATTATTTAAAAAAAAAAAAAAAAAAAAAAAAGGTCAGTTCAGGCCGGGCGCGGTGCCTCGTGCCTGTAATCCCAGCACTTTTTGGGAGACCCACGTGGGTGTATTACGAGGTCAGGAGATCGAGACCATCCTGGCTAACACGGTGAAACCCTGTCACTACTAAAAATACAAAAAATTAGCTGGACGTGATAGCAGGCACCTGTAGTCCCAGCTACTTGGAGGCTGAGGCAAGAGAATTGTTTGAACCCAGGAAGCAGAGGTTGCAGTGAGCCAAGATTGCACCACTGTACTCTAGCCTGGGTGACAGAGTGAGACTCTGTCTCAAAAAAAAAAAAAAAAAAGTCAGTTCAGACCCTATTAAGGAGTAAGGAGTTGGTACAAGAAGACTGCTGTAAACTTCTAACCTTTAGAAATAGCTTCTTTCTATGTGTAAGTTTATTGAGGAAGAACTTTGGTGGAGTTGTCTGTGCCTCCTCCTGTAGAAAGTCCATGCATAGGGGTCTGTTAAAAGTTGTGTGTAGAAAGTTGCTACCTCACATCTCTCCCCACATTCTATCTTAGCAAACAGGTAAATAAAATGTATGTGTGAGAGAGCATGGCAGTTTTTCTTTTGCTTCAACCAAAGGAGACAAGATTTTTCCCAAAGTTTGTACTCTTAATATTATAAATATATCAGGCTGAGCAAATGGTTTTAAGACAATTAAACTGCTGAAAATACCAGTAAAGATTATCAGATTCTTCTGTGTTGATGCTGTTTGAGGATATCGTTGGATCAGAAACTTTTGTTTATAGTAAAATTTATTTTCATAATATAGCTCTATTTCCTAAGTTTAAATATTTTCTAAAACTGAGGCACTGGAGTCCTGCAATAATGTTGGCTTTGGGGTTAATGTCTACATGGCCCTACATAACTGCACCAAATTCATCTCTTTCATCCATTAAATACCAGTTACTTGGATACCTTCATGTATCATATGTCTTTTTGTCATATGTCTTTCAAAGGTCATCATATTCTTATAATCACCATCAGGACAATTTGTAATGGCAGGTTTTTTTGTTTTTGTGCTTTGGTTTAGCTTTGCTATGTTGTGTCCTTTAAGGGCTATATGTGATTACTACTCAGCCATCACCACTATGGGGCTATGGCAAGATTTCAGCATTCTTTAATGATTTCATGGTAGAAAATCTTGAATTTGTATACTTGTATAACAGCAGCCTACATTTATATGTGTTTACTCTTTCCCATTGAATTTGTCTTCTATTCAGCTAAAATTGTTTTGTTCCTTATTTTGCATTTATGTAAGAATTCACTGTCTAAAATATATCTTTATAAGTAGATACTTTTATGGTGAAAGATTAATTATGAAAAGATAATGAGAAGAGAGTTTTAAAATATGATTCATAATTTCTGGTTTTTGACATCACTTTTATTCATTTTAAAACTTACATTGAAAATACTACTTCTGAAAAAATAAATAAAAATCACATACAGATTCTTGGATACATGAATGAATTACTAAATAAAAATAATAACTTTGAAGAATTTTTTGGAAGATATATAATATAAAGTAGTTGATATTGTCAGTTAATACTAAGTATTGCATGTAGTGCTCTGCATCATATGCTTCTGTCAAGTGGTTTTTGTTAACTATGTGATAGGAAGAATAATTTGAAGTTATATTTACAAATAGTTAGTTTTCCTGCCATTATCGTTATCCTTGATTATTTAATAATGTTTACAAATCATACTCCAGCTACAATAATGGATTAAAAGAAAAAACTGACATTAAGGATTGTGATATCGAAACAGATGTTACATTGTCTTGGAGGCAAAATAAAAAACAGAAGTTTTTAAGGAAACAAAGTAGGAAAAAATATTACCAGAGATTATATAAGTAGTACTTTAAATGTTAAGTAGTACTTTAAAATGTTAAGGTTGAAACTAGTTAAGTAGTTTTTATATTTTTATTGGTAATTTATTTACAATAAACATGAGGTATTATGTTTTAAAATATAGTGTAACAACTCAGCCATGCTTTCACATTTTAGTAATTGTATACTGTAGTGTATCATTTTGTCATTTTTAATTTCAAAATGGCTTTCAATAGTATATGTCTTGAATTTTTTTAAATGGTGAAACAAAAAAAAATTTAAAAGCATTATTGTTGGTCTAGGTGATAAAAATGTGGTTGTAATTACAAATTAAAGATAATTTTGAAAAAGAGGTAGTTAACCAGGTTAGGTTAAATAAGATTAAACGATTTATGGCCATTTTATAAAATAATGACAGTCTTCATTTTAAGCTACAATGTAAAGTGCTTTATTCTGAGATTAGGTATTGTGGCAGAAGCTAAAACTGCCTTTTTTTCTAACAGTGCCAGAATACAACCTCTTTTTCTTTTTGCACTAACAAGACTGCTTTACCACCACAGCCCACTCTAAGTAATTAAATCAATCCTTTGTACTTACCGTATTCTCCTCTAGTGACGGTACTAGATCTGATTATATGCTTCATGCATATTCAAAGTACGGCACTGACAGCTCTTTAATGAGCTCTTACTTAATCAGTATGAACAATGTTCATCTTGTTCTTTTTTTCCTCATGCATTAGAGCTAGGAACAGTTGGGAAAAATGAAACATCCAGCATTCATTTGAAAAATATATTGTACTTTGAAAAGTGTCTAAGCTGAGGAAGTTGCATTCTGCCCTTTAAAAGTCTGATGGACAAATTGGATTACTAGTATTGGATTAAATAACAAATGGTTAGAGGAGAAATGAGAAAAGCTCACTGTGATCACAGGCTTTAATATTTTTTGTTACTTATAAAGCTAAAGGGGTCTTTAACCAGTTATTAAAGTCAGGATTAATTTGTAACGGTTCAACTTACTGGCTTTTAAAAGCTTTTTAAATTTAAAAAATTTTAAGAGCCCTAAAAACAATAGTGTAATGATGTATTAGAAAAAATTTTAATTTTTTTAGTATTAGGTTAAGTATAGATGTCCATGATTGTATGCTATCCCAGGTAAGGATTTGGTGATACAGAATTGATTTATCTTCAAATATGTTTTTCCAATTAAATACTCTGTGAAGCAATGAGTAATGTGTCCTTAAATATTTCTTATTGTTAGGCTTATTTCCTTCTAAAACATGAGATTCTTTTGTTATTAGTCATATCCTAACAATTAGAGGAAGGGAATCTCTTACTCTTCACTAGAATTCATAGGCATAAGTTAAACTGAAAATAACACAGTACCACATCAATATTGTTATTCTCAAGGAAGCAGTCTTCCATTGAAGAAAATGATGCTAATTTAAGAGTAGGCTGGTTGCTTCTAGTATTGCCTGAAAACCTCAAATTATAGGTTAAGTTAAACGCAAAAGAAAGTTTTAATAAGTCTATATTTTTATAAGTCACATAGGTTATGAACACAATAATTAAGTCTTTAATCAGAAAGTAAAATATCATAAAATCTATACCTATTAATATTGCACACATGTGGCATTTCACTGATCAAAAAGGCCTTCACCAGGGTACAATTGGCCTTTTTCCAAATTGCAAGCTTTTTCTCAGCTTTTTCTTTTTACTCTTTCTTCTTTTGTTGCTACCCAGGGATTTGTGCCTATCGCAGCCTATATCACATGACCAGTGTCAAGACATCACATGGTCCAAAGTGAATACAAAACCAGCTACCCTAAAAGAGAGATTAAAAATACTGTAAAACAATAAAGACTTTTGTTCAGACTCTAAAAGAATCTATCCTAAGTCGGCTTCGTACCACTAGTTTTAACAGCATTGAATGAAGGCACATATTCTCAACTATTCTCCCTAATGGTAAACAATAGCTATCTATTTTATAGGGATGCTCTGAAATACATGTTTAATCCCTAACACACAGATTAGCTTTTTATATTCTATTTGTAATCTAAAAATTATTTAAATTTGTATTAATGTAGAAATATTTAAATTATGGTATGCTCATAATTTATGCAAGTACTATAAAGAATGAGATATTTGGACAGTATGACAGAACACATCATAGATGAATATGTAATGTGAGCTCTTATGTTAAAGAAACATGTATGTGTCTATAGATACAGTATATAAACGTGTGATAGACATAGCTATCAATGTGGTCTGGAAGGAGATATGTTAAACTATAATCATACCTCTGGAGAAGGCAAGTGTGGGGTTGGTGGAAGAGGACTATCCTTGACATTTTACTTGAAAAGAAAATCAAACTTAGGGAATAATAATCTGAGGGGGATTATTTAATTTTTTAATAGATATTTAAATTAACCTTATGGATGCCATACGGAAGTTAGACTGAAATATTAAATAATAGCTTAGCAAAACAATAAACCCATCATGGGAAAATTTCATGAAATAAAAATGGAAGAATTAGAAATTTGACTAGGTATAATTTGAAGGGAGAGAAAGGAAGTTGGGAAAATTAATATTTTTCTTCAGTATAATTGTGGCCTACTTCTACATGAACAAATGCCAAATATATACTATATTATAATGCTTAATATGGATTATGTTGGCCTTCATGAGGAAGTGGCAGGGTGGTATTAGATGATGGGATGAATATTAGCAATGGAGAATTTTAAGTATCTCCTTTGTACAATCATTTATAATCTAAAATATTCAGTTGTCACTCTGCTCACATGTTTTCTGAACATCATGATGTTCATTAAATTTTTTTTTCATAGATAGCTGTGGGCATTTTTTTGTAGCCTTGTCATTTACAGTGTATTTAGTAATTTATAAGTAGTCTACCCTATTAGGGATGATGAGTTCCAAAATGTCATATATATGTATATGTCTCTAGTTTACTTTTGGGGAGGAAAATAAGAAAATAGCAAGTTGTTACAAATGAAGCTTTCACACAATCTCTGGACTTCCCTGATCTTCCTGCTAGTCTTACGGGTCTCATAATGATTTTTTAATTTTTTTTTAAATCATGACCATATGTCTGTCAGCACTGTGAGTTCCTCATTGAAACATAATAGCAAGTCAGCCTCTAGGGAGAATTTAAAAGGTAGGACATTTTGTTTACTGTACTTAGAGTTAATATGATCTATAGGTATGTTCACGGAGACTAAAATATGCATGCCAAATATCACCTTAAGAAGATTGATTTATGAGTTTTGAAATGTGGATTTCTTTTATCAGGACTTGGACTTTAACCTTCTTATAAGCAGTTTAATATATAGTATTAGAGTAACTAAAATGTTTTCTATGTTAAAAAAAATTCTGTGCTAAACTATTATTTGGCTTGTATAACGTCATATAATAAGAGGTAACTCTTCCTGAATTATAGGAAGGAACACAGAAGAAGAAGAAGCTATGATGCAGGAATGGTTTATGTTAGTTAATAAGAAAAATGCCTTAATAAGGAGAATGAATCAGCTGTCTCTTCTGTAAGTACTCATGATTATGCTTGTTTTGCCTACAACATTGATAAATCTTAGGCCTCTTGTTATTGCCTTATTTGGGATTTCATATTTATTTGGTATTTTCCCTTTCCTTAGAGATTACATGTTTTATAAAAAAATTAAAAATAGTATATGACAGTTTTCATCTTATAAGAACTTTTAAATGGAACAGTAGACACTGAAAAAGTATTATACAGAAAGCCAAGAAATATAAATAATTATTGTACTTAAGAAATAAATCACTTATACAAGAAAAAGAAGTTTGGTTTATATTGAGGGTTAGAGGGGAAGATAAATAAAATTAAAGTTTATTTAACAAATTCTAAGTTAAATAAAATAACTCTTAATAAGGACAAAAGTACATTTATAGTCTCAGGTGATGTTACTCTAAATTTTGGCATAAAAGATCAGTTACTAAAACAAAAGTGACCTTTTTGTGATTAAAAGAATTACAGTAAAATGGAGTCTAGACAAAATGTAAGCATTCTTCGTTTTTAGCATTTTAGTTCACCGGAGGACTTAAGCTTGTTCCTTTCTGCTCACTAGCAGTATTCTTCTAGTATGCCACCTAGTGTGAGAATGAGCAGGCTTACGTGGTTTATTTTAGTGAAAAAGTCTAATTTTATAATTTCTGCTATGCCTGAACTTGATAAAAGAGTTATGAAGAAGCAGAAAACTTAACAAATCCTGAACTGTGGTCTCTGTATTAAATTTACACTGCTGGTACTTTCATGTTTCTTGTATTCTTTTCATGTGGAGTTTTGGAAAAAAGATTATAAATTATGAAAAATATTTTCGAAAATAGCCTCATACTTGGCATTTGGTACAAGAAGCAATGAAGAAAGTGAGTAACTATCCTCAGATTAAAATATACCTATGTAACCTTCAGAATTGAAGGAGGAAAATAAGAGCACTAGTAAATATTCGACTGAGGAAGGTTTTAGGTTTGTGTATCATTTGTTTGGAGTGGCTTAAAGTTAAAGAGAAAAGTCAGTTATGAGTCCTAAAATCAATGTAACCTAAAGGTTCTTTTAAGTGTTTAATGATTTAGTAATTAGCATATTGATGAACTTTTGCAACTTGCCCAGGGAAAAAGAACATGATTTAGAACGACGGTATGAGCTGCTGAACCGGGAATTGCGGGCAATGCTAGCCATTGAAGGTAAGAAATGCTATGGTGGGGTGAGGTATGTGACGTGTCAGTTGTCGAAGAGATTTAAAGAATATGATACACTTCTGGTCTTACTAGATCTGGTGTACTAGGGACCTTCCGGAATTGCAAATAAATGCCGTGGAGGCAGAAAGCAGTATCCATATAAACTTAAGGACCCTAATTCAGATAGATAATCATGATGTTTGCTATTAATAATGGCACAAAATTGTCTTAACTTTTGATTCAGTAAGCTTATATGTCCATAAAATGGAAAATATAAGGAGTTGATTGATTTAATTACCTTTTACTTAAGTGCAATTTAAAGTTGTTTCCACTGGGGAGGTTTGGAAAAGATTTATCAATTTGATTTTTTACATCCAGACTCTAAATTTTACCTTAATATTTAATTGATGTCAACATTGAAATATATCCCTGTTCAGTCTTCTACAGTTCTTAAGATTCCAACTTGTGTTAAGTGAATATCCGGACAAAGATGAGATAAATGAAAGTTTCACACTTTTCATAAAGCTTTTAAATGAATTATATAGTAATCCTATGCATGGTTCATATATCAGTAAACATCAGCTAGCTTATCTGGCATTTACTATATATGATTTTGTAAAATTCTTAGGTGTTTTATAATGCTGTTCTCCTTATATCTCTCAGTTGAAAATGTCTTATAGTTCAAAGATGTCTGCTTAAAAGCTAATCCTTTGGGCTCTGTAAAATGGACCTTTTGTCTAATCAATGCAAACTGATTTTCCTATTCTATATTGACCTCTTAACCCATTGACTGTCCATGGTAATTTTGTTCTTCACCTGATAAGGTACCTGATCTATAATAAGTCAATTCTAATTAGTTCAGAAACTGGAAATTTAAGTACGTAAGGGAAAGCCAAGTGAAGCCTTATATTCTTAAAATATTTTAATAAATATTGTCATCAAAATGCATGCTGTTTATCTAAATACTATCATATATGCTTGTAGACATTTCATTTTTAGTTTTATATTCATAAACTCATTTGATAAATATCACTGGCAATATTTGTATATCCTCATTTAGAAATCTGATTTACTTTATTTTGAAAGGCTTCAGTTAGCCCATTTCCTTCAAATGGCTACCCAGATGTATCAAATTATACCATTGATAATGACTATAAAATTTGTCAAAATTATTTAAGAAGTTCTGTGAAACTTGCCATTGAAATAAAGTATACAGCTATACTAAATGGTATTTTTTCTCTCGATACAGTTTTTGTAGTCATGGTATAGTCTTTAAAAAAGCAAAATAGTCAGTTGAAAAGTAGGCACAGTAAAAACTATTTATATTATATATATTTGTATGTGTAATATAATGTTTATATATAGCATATCTAATACATATAACTCATCATAGTTTATTATTTATAGATTCATTATACACACTACATTCAACACAGAATATTCTTTACATTTTTATCTACCCTTTCACGTATAAAAAGATAACCTGTCCCCAAAATACAGCTTGATACAATACAGTTGACTTTAAGATAGATATTGGTTCTAACCCCAAAACCAATATTATAACCAAATACCTGTCTTAAAAGCAGGGCCATGACACATTAAAAAATTCAATTTCATCAGCAGTCCTATCCCTATATACCAGATTTACAATGTTAAATAATCTAATATTTTATCTGCCTGACCTGCTTGCACATACAGAAAAGCAGTAGAAAGTCATATATTTAAAGAAAAGGGGAAAAATATTTTTCTTTTTAAAAGTTTTACTACAGTTGTTAGTGTTTTGCATTATCTTTCTCTTTTGTTTTTTAAATACATTGGCCCATATATGACTGTGCCTTAAATCCCTCGGCCAGTTTCCATTGCTGGTTGAGGGAAAAAGGAGACTTGAGAAAAGGAGCAGCCTGTTGATTACAAATAAAGATACTGTCTTAAGAAAGAGGCCTGTCCCACTAGCCTGGGCAGTACATGGGCTAGACTGTGCCAGAGAGGTGGTGATCACTGTGAAGATCAGCTCTGTGAAGACAGTGTCCTCTGAGCCAACCCTTAGAATGGACACACATTCAGATCAATAGCCTTTTCGAGTGTTAACACACCACAGAAAAAAACACATGAATAAGCAACATTAGTTGGTTTTGTTTTGCTTTCTTTTGTTTTAAAGTTCATTTCTCTTTTCCCATCCCTCCTACTTAGTAGCCATAAGATAGTTTTATAATAAATAAACTAAAATCTTTTCAAATAAATCTGCTGCTGAAACCATTCACCAGGAGAACAGAATACTGATAACCATAGCACATTGAAAGAAATATTAACAGCTTGGTTTGAGAGCAAAAAAAAAATAATATTCAATACATCCATTCTTCTGAGAATCCATAATTACTTTGGCCTGTTTTTTTTACCCTTTTTTTCCTGAGGTGTTTTTCATAGCAGGAGTTTCACTCGACTGAGCTAAGTTGTAGGATCCCTCAAGCTAACAAACATCTTTTAGATACTTTTCCTATAGTTTTTTTATTCCAGATTATTTAATGCCCCCTCAAGAAAGATAAATTCATTTCTGCACACATTGGGGTGGGCTTTTAGAAAGTGGTATGTTCATTTTCTGCACAAGAAATGGATCTTCTCTAGGATTTTGTACATCTTGATTTATTCTTGGCTTAGAGTTTGAAGTGGGTGCTCTTCTAAAGGGATTTATGCATAGGTTCACTATTTTTGTAGTTATGGTTTATATGATAAGCTTTTTATATTTAAAATCAATATGTAATCCTGTGGAGGAGCTTATCCCCTAAAACCCCATTTGTAAATCTATTTTAGCTTTGTTACACAGCACAGCCACAGTCTTCCATAGATTGATTAGGTACAGCGGTAGAATCCTATCAAATGGCCTGTTCTGATGATGATGCAAACTCTTTCAGGATTGCTAGTTGACTGGAACTAAAGATAAGACTTGACTGCAATCCCCCAATGTGCTCTTTACAAAACTAGTGTTAATTTTCATCAAAGTGCCAGGCTTATTTATAGTGGCAAGGTTGAAGGTTTACTACAAGAACTTTAGGTCCTTTCTATTAAAGTGTTTATAGGTATTTCTCTTGCCTTTTTTCAAGGTAATTATCAACTTCAGCAAATAAACTGAATCAGGGAGTGAATAATTGGCCCTATATATAAAAAAGAGTTTTTTAAAGTAACAAAACAGCTCAGTGCAGATGGACATAAACAGAATCTCTTTATTTCAACACTTTGACTCAAATGCAGCATCAAAACTTAATCCTATTTGTTACGAGAGGATATGGCTTTTGTAGCAAAAGTACACTGGAATCTTTAAATTAATCAGAACCCACATTGTAGTTTGTCCAAGCCAAAATCAGTGCAGTTAGCTAGCTGTCACTGGTGTTATAGGTGAGTAATCAGTTCTTAAAATGCATAACAGGTAACACGTAAACTTACATGCAAGTTTTTAAAACATAACATTTCTAGCTGAAGCTATTTAAAACAGGATTTTAAAAAAATTTAGGCTTGAACATGAGAATGTGAATTTTGATCAATTTTAAATGTAATATTACATTTTTAAAAAAAGATAAAAATAGTTTACTTAATTTCTCAAATTAGCATTCAAATATATATGTATGTGTATGTAAACATATGCATGAGTTTGTGTACATATATTATATAATTTATTCCCATTATGAGAAAAACATGAAGTAAAAGTATAGTTTTGCTAATGTAAAATCTATTCACTGCACATTGCTATTTCCTATACAGTTGACTAATATTTTGTAGACAGATATTAATGTAGCACTGTAATGACAGATTTAATATTTTTAAATCCTATAAATTATGCTGGGATATTTTAAATTCTAATGTCATTTAAATTTGACTCTGAAATAATGAAAATTACCTAAATATTCTTAATTTTTAAGTGATTTCATTACAGTTATAGAAAATGTCATTACTGAGCTAGGGAAAAGTTAAGATATTTTAAATTACTCAATACTTAAAAGGTTAAAATTTTCTTTAACGCCCTCTTTTATCCATTTTGTTAAAGTCCTAGTTTTTTCAATATTAATGAAATCTTGGTATTTTTAATTACTAATTAAAGCCTTAAAAGCAACTGGTCAAGTTCATAAAAGGAATAATTAAGAAAATTATATGTGTTGTTAAAATTTATGTTTTCTTGGTTTAATTTTTTTAATATAATTTTCAATTTAATTCTGTTTTTGAAAATTTCGTCAATTGTAAAGCTCTTCGCAAAATGTTTTGGAATAAATCAAAGCTTATAATCAGAATGATTTCTTGAGGTTGGAAGTGAAAAAATTAATATTCATTAAACTAGTAATCTTAATATAAAATTTAGTTTCAAATCTGTTACACATTTAGGTTTTTTCTGAAATAATATTTCTAGAATTATAGTTACCTGAAATTAGACTAGATGACATTTAAGATCTTTCCAACCTGGAGAGCCTATTAATTTACCTGCTGAATAAGACTGATTTAAGAACAAGAACCAGATTAAAAAATTTTCCAGCATTCCTGTCCTCAGTTGCATTTAAATCCAAAGAAAAAAAATTGTGATATATATGGCTGCTCTTCAGTTTTGCTGTTTATTATTTTTTAAATTATTATATTCAAAGAAACCCTTTCCAAATAGTTTCTGTATTCATCTCTATGCTATAGAATATTTCATTTTTAAAATAAAAATGTAATAGTGATCAGTTATTTAATGTTTTTGTGTGATGTTTTATATCAAATGTGGATAATTAACATATAGCATGTTTCATATAAATATGTATGTATGTGTTAGAGCTTATAATGAAAGAAATAGTGATAAATTGAATAAAACATTCTAGCTTTTTGCTGCTTTTCTAACCTTTATTGCATGATGATGCATCTAATTTTTAATTTGTAAATACAAGATAGAATTCCCTCTAGCACCATTTGCTTTCATAAAGCTGCTGAGCAGTTTGCTGTCTTGAATAAATTTTGCTTTGGAGGGGGTGGGGGGGATTTGAACCAGCACATTCTTGTGTGGTTTGTGAAGATTCACATGGTAACCAGCGGTGTGCATTGTTAGGTTTATCTGAATAAGCACCAGCCATGTGAGTTTTAACATGATTGCCCAGGGCAATGGAGAGAGAAGAGAGAAACCCGAAAGGATTGCACTTCTCTCTGTTTTTTGGAAAGTGCATTTGCTGGGGGAGGGGGCTACAGGAGTCAATGGCCATGGTTCTTTTTTTTTTTTTTTTTTTTTTTTTTTTTTAAAGCTGGTGTCCTGTTTCCCTCTAGGTCCTCATTTGTTCTGCTATCTGCCTCATCATCTACTACTTCTTTTCATTGTTTACCTTCCTAATGAGGGAGGCGGGGTAGACTGGGGGTTGATTGACAGCTACAAGCCCTTACAGTCTGGCCAGAGAGCAGTTGGCTTTGGTTTCAAAAGTGTTTTAAATGTTCGATTTGGTCCTGTTTTTATTAAATGAAACTGCTGCTCATCTTAAGGAAATCATCAGACCAGCAAAGATTAGGAAATATATTACTGGGGTCTAAAACCTTTAAAAAAAAACGCCCCCCATCCATGGAAAGAGCACTGCCCATCGGGTTTTCCAACCTTTAACATAGGGTTTCAAAAAGAAATATGTAATTTTTCCTTTGCAAAAGTGCTTTGATTTGAAACCACCCAGCAAACGTCTCCAAAAGAAAACTGGCTGTGATGCGATCGAGAGCTGCAGTGTAATATTGCAGAGCAAATTTATTTTTTACTTCAAAGAAAAATGCTAATTAGCCGATTCACTACTTTTAAAGTTATTGTGAAGCATATGGCGCCCAGTGTGAGATACATCCAACTGCTAAAATAGAGCGAAGAGGAAATTAGTGAAGAATGGGCTGTTTGGGGTGAGAGTGGGGGTGGGGGAGGAGGATAGGTTCTCAGGCAGATTCTCTAGCCTTTTCAGAATGATTTTATCGCCCATCACTGTTTCCCGCCTCCTCATTTACCCACTTCCCCCACTGCCAACCCCTGGGCCAGCCTCTTCTGGGCCTCTAGCTCCCCTCCCCCACTTTGGCTGGATTCAGGTGCGCACCTCAGGCTAGCCACCGGTTCACACCTGGTTCTAGGCAGGTTCCAACCCTGCCGCAGCCATCTCCATTCACAGGACATATTTAGGAAGTAGAGTTTTAGCGAGGAAGCCTTCACCACAACAGCCAAACTCCCCAGAAAACACTAGCTAGTGGCTCTATAATGTGGTTTGCTGAGAAATATAAGGAAACTGGAAACGGCGGGAAGGGGAGGGCGGGGGACCGGGTGTTAGGAGGCCCTGCCCGTGGGTAACTAGCCTCCCGTCTTCTGCAGACTGGCAGAAGACCGAGGCCCAGAAGCGACGCGAGCAGCTTCTGCTAGATGAGCTGGTGGCCCTGGTGAACAAGCGCGATGCGCTCGTCAGGGACCTGGATGCGCAGGAGAAGCAGTGAGTGGGCAATGGGGTCGGGTCGAGGCTGGGCCACCTGCCGAGGGGCTGAGAAGTGTGCGGAAAGTTCAATCCAGAGGTCGCGGAAGGGCCGGGGCAGCCTCCCGCTGGCCTGGTGCTCCCCATTCCCGCTGGGGATCCAAATACTGGGCGACGGGGGAGTGCTGCTCTGCCCTCCACGAAGAAAAATAATTTTGTTTCCTGTTTGTCCTGTTTGTCTGACATCCAGGGCCGAAGAAGAAGATGAGCATTTGGAGCGAACTCTGGAGCAAAACAAAGGCAAGATGGCCAAGAAAGAGGAGAAATGTGTTCTTCAGTAGCCATCAGATCAGAAAGAATCTCTCCCAACATTTTAGAGTCTTGGTTCCCAGACCAGAAAAAGTCAGACTCATTGTTGATTTAAAACTTTTAACATTTTGTTTGGCTGGATTGTACTACTTTACCTCTACTTTACCACCACCACCCTTTCCCTCCCTCCTTTCCAAATAATATACAGAACTCCAGAATAGCTTTGTTTAAGGATTTTTTGTGAGTTAACAATTTCCTTGAAATCCTGTGAAATAGATTTGCACAGACACCTTGTGAGTGATTGGTATTGGAGGTGTTCAAGAAACTGTTCAAAAAAGAACAAAAACACTTCCCTCATTATTTTATCTCATTTTTTGATGGGAGGAAAATTTGAAACATTATTCTTGTTGTTGGTAATAGCATAATGACAGTGGGAGGGGGGTACAAGGGGATAAGAAAAATGTCATGATTTTTTTCGAGTCCTGCCATTTGTAACACTTACTCTGTTACCTAAATTTCATAGTTAGATCATATCCAATCTACTTATTAAACTGTGTTCTATTTACCAGTGGAGTTTTTCTGCAGTGGTTGTGCTTCACTGTAAGGATAATGGAGTTCCTCTCCTCTGCTTTCCTCAGAGGATGGTCCTTTAACGTAGCCAGAAACAAGCCCTGTGGTTTGAAGGTGAGCTGTGAGGATGGAACTAATTGATATGCACCAGTTTACAAAGACAGTCTTATCATCCGAGAATACACCATCTTTTTCTCTGGATAATTATTTCTTACATCATGCTTGATTCCTACATTTTGTTGGGTCTCAACATTGGCTCACAAATGCTGTTAATATTTATTCTGTATTGATAAAAAGTCTGTCTTGCCACTACAAGTAAATCCCCCATTTAATATTTTCTTCTTTAGCATAGCACTGTCATTTTTGTGAAAATGGTTATGTTTATTTATTACAATACTGAGTCATATATAAATTTTCAATAAAAGCAGAAACTTTCTTACCTTAAACATGGCTGCTACTTTCTTGCAATGAAAACTTGACATTGGTTTGAATGGAAGTTTGTCTATCCATAAGACTTTTCATGTGGAAAATGGTCCTCTGGAACTTAGGGCAGGATACTGGGCTGCATTTGAAGCTGAATAAGTTTACACCATCCCAGAGGGGGCCCTGCTGACACACGAATGCGAATTGAAAAGTAATTAGTCATATTCTTAAGCAGTATAAACTATCATGTCTTTTGTAAAGTGTCATGTCTGCTAAAGATTTGAGGATATTTGTGATTCCACACCAATGAAAAAATATTAATATCTTGAATTTTCCACGTCATCACTTTGAATTGTTAGAGTTTTGATGTCGTATTAGGGAGAGTCGTGTCTTCTGATAACCGGCAAGTCTGTAGGTACTGAAGTGAAAGGAAGAGGGTTATTGTTGGGGGGCGGGGAGAATGTGTGCAGGTATGTGTGTATGAAATGAGTGAAAGAGAAGTTTTAACAAGAAGTTCTAGGCTACAGGGGAAAAAAAAAACCACACACACACACACACAAAAACGATTCTGTGGTACTTTCCTTCACTCCCCCACAGGGGTGTCCAAACAAAGAAAGCTTGTTCAACAAGTCCAGAAACTTAGAGAAAACAGTCCACTAGCATTTATACTTTACCGTAGATCATATGTGTGTACACACAAAAAAATTTCGTTCCAAATATGCAGCCACCTCCAATTGCCAGTCTTTCAAAATGATAAAAACTTGCTACGGTAGAATTGCTTCATGATAAGGATTTCTTTTAAGTTATTGAAAAGTTATTTTAAGTAAAGGAAGTCGGTATTTGCCCTCTGTATTCGAGCAGGAGAGCAGAGAGAGCTGCTGCTCTCTGGGGAACGCTCTCAGAATCCCGTTCTAACCCCGGGAAAACTCAGCAGACAGAAATCGCCCGCCCCAAGCAGCCTGGGGCCTGGGCGGCCAGCAGCACCCACCCAGTTTACGCTTGATTCGAGGAACCTTCTCTCCCGAGGGGCCTCGCCGAAAAGCAGCTCCTTTGCCCCCAAAGCCGCTCCCAATAGGCCAACTGACAACCCTTCCCTGGCCCCAGATTTGCTAGGATGGTCTGGGACCGCCGGGCGGCCCCTCTACCTGCCTCTCCAGCTTTAGCCCCAAGCCTCCCGGGGTTTCCATTTGGGCTGCTCCGTGGCGCCCGAACGCCCCTCAGCGGCGGTGGAGCGTGGACTCCGGCGCCTGGCGGGGTCGGGCCCGCGGCAAGGGCGCTGCATCCGGACATCGCTGCGTGGTGCCCAGACGCTGGCTCCCGAGAGCGGGCACGAGCCCAGCACGCCAGAGGACCTGGAAAGCCCGCGCTGCGGGAAAAGAGGCTATCGGTCCGAGGGTCGCAGAGGAGCAGGGGCGTTGGCGGCAGGCTTGCTTGGGCACAGTCTGCGGGCCGATGCAGAACTTCCGCCCCTGGCCAGATCCCTCGGCCTCAGATCCAAAGCCCTCCCCCTGTCCCAAGTGTCCTCCAGAGCCCGGCCCGGCCTGGAGGTCACCTGGATGCTGGATCCGCGTTTCCAGACCCAACTCCCTCGCTCCTTCCCGGCCCGGGGGCCTTAAGCTGGACGGCTTCACCTCCTCCAGTGGTGTCCCCACTTCCCCTTCCCGCACCGCGGCCGATGCTGGAACGGTCATGGCTTCTGGCCCAGCGTCTCCCACCTGGACATTTGCCTAGCGACGGCCACCTCAATCCTCTGCGCCGCTTTCAAGAAACTTTCATCCCAGTCTCTCTCCCTCTCCACTCTCCTCCCTCTCCCCCTCTCCTCTCTCTTTCTTTTCTTAATCCTGGGGTTTTATGGGCTGAGCGTTAAGAAAATTCGCCTGCAATTTGGGATTAGATAAATACTCTCATTAGGAAAAAAAAAAAAAAAAATCCGTGCTACTTGATACCTCCCAACTTCCCCGAGAATGGTGGCAGCATCTGGAACCGAGAGCGCCGGACTCCCGCGAGGCGTGCCCCGGGGACCGCGCGGGCACATTCCAGCGCGCACTGCCGTCCCACCTCGCCGCGCGGGACCAGGTCAGGTGCTGAGGCTGCAGGCGAAACAGGGCCTGGTGGAGGGAGGAATGCGTAAGGTGGAGGAATGGGGAAGGGCACCCGCCCCCGCACTGGAGGGCCAACCCCCGCACACAGCGGACTGGCCCGGACTGGGGCAGCGCCGGGCTATGGACGCAGACGCCGACGATGCGCACCCCGGGACGTCCGCATGTTCTTTTCCCCAAAACTAGTGCGCTCTAGCCTGCGCCTTTCCTCGGAACCTAAGGCGAGGGTATATTTCGTTGCTTTCTTTAAACCTCAGCACGATCACAGTGGCTCCGAGCCGCGGGTGGCTGACCGCGGGCCTCGTGGGCTACTCCTGGTAGGGGCCTGCGCGAGCCTAAGGTGTGTGCCCGCCTGGGTTAGCGCTGCGCTCTGCGCTGTTTCTTTTCCTCTTAAAGCTTCTTTCTCACTCACTCTCTCCCTCCTTCTCTCTCTAATTTTTTCCCATTTCTCTCGTTCTTTATTCAGCTTTCTCTCCCTTTTGTGAATGGGCCGCGGTGTCTTTGTTCTGGAGAGAAGCGCCCGTGTCGCTGACTTTTGTGAACCAGAGAAGGATCTTGTAAAACCTCCTTTTCTCCTTCGTACGCCCCAACTCCCACCCCTCCTCCCCTGCCCCTTTGATTAGATGTTCCCTCATCGTCCAAAAAAAAAAAAAAATGTAATTTCGTTGGTCTGGCGGCCACTTTCTTTGAACATTAGCTCGCTTTCAGCTCCAACTTCAATTAGAAGGAGTTGATTTTGAGAGATCAACAAAAGAACCGACCAAAGCCTTATTAAAGGTCCTAAGAAGATCTCCCGGGTCCTTTGAGAAGCAGTTAAGGAAACAGTGTGCCCTCCATCATATTCTGTTACCGTATTTTATTCGGACTCCAAAGGAAAGTGTCGCTTGGGGGAGGGGGAAGCACTTTGATGAGCGGCGGCCGCGGCCCCTTTTCACTCAGCGGGCTCCCCCTTCCTTCTCCTCCTCCTCACCCAGCGCCCTGTCTGCTCTCCGCGCCCGACCCCGCAGCCTGGGCAGCACGGGTGCTCCCCACTGCGATGCGCCTGGAGGCTCCTTGACTCGCCCTCACACTTACTCCTGTGCAAACTTTTTACCCCGCCTGTCGGGGTGGGGGAGTGGGGGAGATTAGAAACAAGGGGTAGAAATTCCTCGAAAGGGAATAAAGTGCCTAATTTTCAGAAGGAGGTGCCATTTAAAAGATTCTCCTAGCTCAGAGTTGGAACGAAAACTCTTTTTTGCACTTTTAAAAGTCCACCCAGGCAGACGTGTTTGGGAAGTTTGTTCCACTGGGAAATGGGCTTCGCCCGTACGAACAATCCGGGGAAATCGCCTCAAGGAGGCTCCTTACGCAGCATGTGGAAAAAAGTTGAGGGCAGGGGTCTGTGGCCACATTTTCCATCAAAAAGTCCCTGTTAGAGGCAGACTAGGAAAGAGAGAGAAAGAATGAAAAAGAAACTTTCCTATCAAAATGTTTGAATTAAGAAGTAGGGTGTACATGTGAGGGCAAGAGGACGCTGGGCTCCAACGTTTCAGAAGAAGCGCTTAAGGCTTGCAAACACCCTTGGTGGGGACCGGGAACCCCGGGAGATGCCGATGAGCAGGTAAGTGGCTGTGCCCTCCCAGTGGGTGCTCTTCCCAGGCGCGAGAGTCCCGAGGCGCCGAGGAGAGATCTGCACGCCCGGAGCTGCTCCCGCGCTCTGCAAAGTAGCCTGCGCCGGCACGAGCCGCCCGCGGCGTCGGTCTCAGGTGGCGGTGCAGAGGAAGAAAACGCTGGGGCCCGCGGCGCCAGGAGAGGGGCCGAGGCCCGGGCTCCTCCAGCCCGCCGCCCCCGGGTCCTGGCGCCCACACCCGGGCGGCTGAGCCCGGTGGCGCGCAGGAGAGCGAAGGAACCGGTTCTCCAGCACCTCTCCTCGTCTCTGCCACTCCCTCCGGAGCGCCGAGAGCGCGAGAGAAGGGCGGGGGCGCCCAGGGAAGGCCTGGAGACCCGCGGCCCCCTCCGCGGCCAGGACTCGGGCTCTCCGCTCGCCTTCCTCGCCTAGCTCTGAGCCGCTTTTGCCAGCCGAGTCCCGGAGTTAGCGCGCGACCGGGGCGGGGCGGGCGGGAGGGGAGGGCGGGGTGTGGGGGGCGGGGGAGGGCGGGGGCGCGCGGAGGTAACCCCCGGCTCGCGCTGCCATTGCCCGGCTCCCTGTCACTCAGCCCGCGCGGGGCCCCCGATTGGCGGCCTAGCCCCGTTACGCACTCGCCTCGCGTTCACATACCCGGGGAGGGCAGTAGAAAGGTGATCAATCTTCATCAGGCTACATTTCCAATCACCTAAACAACCGAGCAAGACAAGCCACTCCGACAAGGTAAATCGCTTGATTTATTTAGTTTGCAAAGTGACTCTGCAGGACTTCCCAGTCCCCACTGCCTCCACGTTGCACCGGCAGTGCCGCGGTAACGCCGAGCCACCTCCCAACTCTGCCCTCGAATTCCCCCCCTTGCGGCCCCTCGGCGCGATTCCGGGCGAGGCAATGTCCTGCCTGAGAACGTGTGGGGCTTAGCAAACAAAGTGTCTGTGCAATAAAGTGAAACCCAGAGGGACACGCACAAAGCCACTGAAAAAAAAAGATAGAGGTGGGAGGAAGGAAGTTGGGAAAAGAAAGAAACCCGGGGTCCTAGACCAGCCGCCGGGGTAATTCCTGTGCCGCTCTGTTTTGCAGGTTGGCTGCCCGGCGGGTCTCTGTGAGAGATCCAGGTAGATGGTGAACGTCCCCGGCAGCTGAGGGCAGGTAAGGAGAAAGCCGCGGGACCATCCCGGACTCCGGGAGCGCGTTGGTTACCCTTACCTCCCCCTCCTCAAATGGATCCCCACTTCCCCGGTCACCAGCAGGTGGGCGGGGCTGGGGGAGCGGCCTAGCTCCCCTCTTGGTGAGCCGAGGACCCCGGGGCGCTGTCGCGGCCCGCCGCTCCCTCCCCCGCCTCCTCCGAAGTAACCAAGCTGAAGTGCTAAGTTTGGAGAAAGTCTTTGAAAACTCACGCTGCAGCTTCGCAAAGCCGTCGCAGCTTTGAGTCCCATTTTCCTTCGGCCCTAGAGCCCTGGCTGCTTCTCTTCTCGTCCCCTTCCTACAAGCTGGACTCCCTCAGCCCAGGTCTTGGATCCCAGAAGACCGGGGTGGGAACGGGGCAGGGGGGAGCTTCTTTAGCTCTAACTTCTCTCCCTGAACGTCCTAGCCCGAGTCCCTGGCCTGCTTCACAGCGATCCCGCTAAGCGGGGTGTAGCAATGGCCCCCCAGAGCCCCAGGCCCAGTTTCCAGCGCCCCTCCCTGACCCCTGAGAGTGCCGCCCCGGGTTCCTGGCAGCGGCGGGGGCGAGGCTTCCACCTCCCAGCTCGGGTCTGCGTGGGCTATGCCGCTGAGGCCTACTTCTCTGTTCTCGACAGTGTCCTGGGGCCGCGGGTTCAGCTACAAGGATGACAGCACGGGACTTGCTGCCCTCCGGCTTTGCAAATCCCCGAGACCCTTTGAGGTGCTAGGTCAGTCACCCTTCACCCCCTGCTGGGACCCTGTGGTCCGCAGCACAGACTGGACAGAGAAGGCCGGGTGCGCGCTGGCAACGAAGGACGCTGGCCGCAGCTGAGACGCTCCCGACCTCAGGCCGCGTCTTGGGGTCGCCCCCCTCTACAGTGGCCTCTTCGGCGTCCCCTGGCCCTCTGCGAGGCCTGGGCCGGTTACTGCGGTTGAGGTGTGGTGGGATTTCGCGTCAGCGATCTTTCAGTGGCTGGGCACAGAGAGGTCAGCTGGAATGGTGATTGCGGGCTCTGGGGCAGGGGCGCAGCCCTGGAGACCTTTGAAGGAACCAAGTGTCCTAAGTGGACAAGAGGTTGAGGTGCGGTTAGCCCTCCACATTGCCTCACCTTGGCCCTTTGTAGTCTCTACCTTTTCAAAAACACGTGAAACAAAATGAAACAACCCCTCATGCTCCGGGAGGCCTGCCGTCCCGGCACCAAGTGAACGTTTGCTTGTGCAACATGAAGCTGGCTTCTGCCGGATTCAGAATTTTGCCTGGACTTGGGAGCTTGCACACTCCGCGGTTCTTGCTCTGACCTCCCCAGCCTGGCCTGGCTTTGACTTCTCCTTACTCCTATGGACTCCCTACCAGTGTCTTTGGCTCATTCCAACGCTGGAGCCAGACGACCCAGAAAACTTTACTTTTCAAAGCAACTGTGGTTTCTGGGCTAAGGCCTTGTGGATTCCAGTTGACCACCCTGCGCAGTTCTGTAACCTGCCTTCCCTGTCTATCCTGGGGCAAGACTTGGCAGCCAAGTGGCTCCGATTGATGGTTTCCGTGTGTCTCGTGTCTTCATAGGCCAGGCCCCCAGACGCATCAGACCCTGAAGGACTGCGGTGGGAGCCCTGCACCGCTTCTGGCCCCAGGTCCCCTGGATCCGTCGGGGCGCCTCCACCCAGCTGTTAGCATGATGTCTTACCTCAAACAACCCCCATACGGCATGAACGGGCTGGGCCTGGCTGGGCCCGCCATGGACCTCCTGCACCCATCCGTGGGCTATCCGGGTGAGCACCAGCCCTCCCGACCCTGCTTCAGCCTCTCCAATGTTGGGGCCCCCCAGACTGTTGGGTTTGAGTGCAAGCTTTGTTGCCGAGCAGGCCCAGGGAGTCAGCTATTGCAATACAGGGCCCACTGCCTGTTTACAATACAGGGCCCACTGCTGGCGCACGGGGCAGAGTCGTGGGCATGTGAGGTGGCCAGGGCTGAGAAAACGCGCAATGTGCGCCTTCCTGGCCGGGTCACCGGCAACCTTTCTCCTGTTGTGGTCCCACCACCAGCGCAGAGCTCATTTACCTGCGGATTCGCTACCCAGGGGCGGCTAGTGTTTTTCCTTTTCCCCCAACATGGAATGAGTAATCTGGACACTCGTTAGGCCCTGACAGAAAGAGCCAAACTTTCCTTATGCGAAGCGGCAGGCTGGACTGAAGGAGTATTCTTCCTTCCTAATTAAATTGTCCTCTAAATTGATGTCCTGCATCCATTTTTGCACTGCTGTAGAGGACGACCTGAGCCAAACCCGGGGTTCTTTAGCTCCGGCTCCTTTACCCCATTTATTTTCTCCGAAAGTGTTTTTCAGGTCGTGTTTCTGCCTACCTCTTCCCCACTCCCTGTCCCCTAGCCAGAGAGAGAGAGAGAGAGAGAGAGAGAGAGAGAGAGAGATTGTGTGTGTGTGTGTGTGTGTGTGTGTGTGTGCGCGCGCAGGGGAGGGGGAATGTGGAAGAAGGGAGATTGTAGACTTCTCTTACTTTTTTTTAACCTCTGAGAGGCATAGAGAGGGGCAGCCCTTGAATCTTGGAGACACTGGCTTCTAGTCGCACATCTGCACTTTCTCCCACCTGTGGCCTCTCAGGCTCGGCCGCCCGAGGGAGTGTCTTTTATTCCCAGTTCGGCTTTCTCTTGCGAAGGCCGAGCTCTGGGCCTGCCAGGGGCCTGCCTGAGTGCTCTATCGCTGGTCCGCGTGGCCACCAATGACCCGCGGCGCCCCCGCGTGTCCCCGCAGCCACTCCACGGAAGCAGCGGCGGGAGCGCACCACCTTCACGCGTTCACAGCTGGACGTGCTCGAGGCACTCTTCGCCAAGACTCGCTACCCTGACATCTTCATGCGGGAGGAGGTGGCGCTCAAGATCAACCTGCCGGAGTCCAGAGTCCAGGTGCGCACTCCCCGGGCTCCAGGGTCTGTGTAGGGGAGCTGAGACTGCTCGGGGAAGGTCTGGGAAGGCTCTTGAGGAGTTCTTGAAGAGACCGTCCTCTGGGGATGGGCTTACAGACTGGGCAGCCCCTCTCGGACTCCCCCTAGCGCTGGACCCCAGCCAGGAAAGGGGGCAAAAGTTAAAGGAAATGGCTTAGAGCCCTGAATTCCGCCCTTAGCCCTAGAGCGCCTTTCGTATCGGTATCGAAAGTACTTTTCAGAATTGCGGGAGGACTAGGGAGGCTCCCGAATGTAAAGCGCCCTGCAGGCCTGACACTTGCCCCTGCTTCTTTGCCTGCCTCAGGACTTGGCAGTTTCCCTCAGAGGCCTGAATTCTGCCTCTGCCCTTGTCTTCCACCCCGGGAATCCTAGAAATGGAAGAGCGGAGATTGGCCGGAGCCTGGTGCTCTGCCTGTGTCTCATTAGACGCTTCCTCTGCTTACAGAGGATGCCAAGTGCAAAATCCTGCTGCCGGCTTTCTTATTTCTGTTTTTGAGATGAAAGGGTTCCGATGATAATGTTCGGATTCTAACTCAGAACTCTCCTCAAGAGCCATTTGTTTCGCCTCCTTTACTGGAAGGCTTGAGAAAGGGGACCAGGAATGCAGTGCCATGTGCTGGGGCTTTCCCAGAAGAGTAACCATTCCATGTGGTTCCCCACCTGGAGCCAAAAGTCCAACGAAATCTCACCCAGGCTTCCTTCCCGAGTCCCTCAAGTTAGCCTCTGGCCTTGCTCCTACCCCCACCCAAATACTCGCCCTGCCCAGTTCTGGCCTCCGGGAGCTGCTCAGTGAAACGGCTCTGGCCCTGGACTTGGTGACTGCTCCACACTCTTCGGCCCTGTACCTCTCCGCTGTTGCCTGAGCTCTGTTAGTAGAAAACTGGGCCTCCAAACACACAGGGGGCCTCCAAACACACAGGGAAGCAGCCAACAGCAGCAATTTAGAGATGGCAGAACTTCTGGCTCGACAGACTGAAATATTCCGCCCTAGGGCAGAGTTGCGGTAGAGGTGGGGAGGTGCGCATCCCTGCTCTGGAGCCAGCTGAGGAGGGACTTTGAGCAGAAGGATGGGGGAGGGTGGAGGAGCTGGGAACCGAGGTAGGGGGCAGGGTCTGGCCAGGCCAGAGACAGGAAGGGGCGGAGGCCTCGGTGGGAAAGGGTTCCGATATTCTGGGCGGGGAGTTGGGTTCAAGGGGCGGGGGAGCAACAAGCTCCCCTAGTTTCCCTTGACCCACTCTCCCCCCATCCGGCCCACGGCAGGTCTGGTTCAAGAACCGCCGCGCCAAATGCCGCCAGCAGCAGCAGAGCGGGAGCGGAACCAAGAGCCGCCCAGCCAAGAAGAAGTCCTCTCCAGTACGGGAGAGCTCGGGCTCCGAAAGCAGTGGCCAATTCACGCCGCCAGCTGTGTCCAGCTCTGCCTCGTCCTCTAGCTCAGCGTCCAGCTCTTCCGCCAACCCAGCGGCTGCCGCGGCTGCGGGACTAGGTGGGAACCCGGTGGCCGCCGCGTCGTCACTGAGTACACCGGCTGCTTCATCTATCTGGAGCCCGGCCTCCATCTCGCCAGGCTCAGCGCCCGCGTCCGTGTCAGTGCCGGAGCCACTGGCCGCGCCTAGCAACGCCTCGTGTATGCAGCGCTCGGTAGCTGCAGGCGCCGCCACCGCAGCAGCCTCTTACCCCATGTCTTACGGCCAGGGCGGCAGCTACGGCCAAGGCTACCCTACGCCCTCCTCTTCCTACTTTGGCGGCGTGGACTGCGGCTCATACCTAGCACCCATGCACTCACATCACCACCCGCACCAGCTCAGCCCCATGGCACCCTCCTCCATGGCGGGCCACCATCACCATCACCCACATGCGCACCACCCGTTGAGCCAATCCTCAGGCCACCATCACCACCATCACCACCACCACCACCAAGGCTACGGTGGCTCCGGGCTTGCCTTCAACTCTGCCGACTGCTTGGATTACAAGGAGCCTGGCGCCGCTGCTGCTTCCTCTGCCTGGAAACTCAACTTCAACTCTCCCGACTGTCTGGACTATAAGGACCAAGCCTCATGGCGGTTCCAGGTCTTGTGAGCCCAGGAATGAGAGAGGAGAAGAAACGCAACTACCTGCGCCCTCCGTGGTCCCCATCCTGTTGCTGCTGCTGCACCGCCCGCCTTTGCCTCGACTTCTCCAAAACTGAATTTTCACCCCCCAAAAGATATCCATTGCCTGCACTGCCGCCCCCATTTTTGTGCCACTTGCTTCGGGGGATGTGCAAACCCGCCCTACCCCTTGGATGGGGGGACCGGTGCTTCGGCTTGGCCTACACATTCTATACAGGAGAGATGTATTCTCTCCCCCCTTCAGCCCCTACTAAACTCCTAAGTCTCCCCTTCCAACCTTTCTGGACAGCTATTAAGCACTTGCAGCCTTCGGAGGCTCTTCGCTCTGATCCGCTGTTTGAGCCCAACACTAATTTATTCTTTCTGGACACTGGAGTCACTAACTGGCGTGTTTCTGCCCATTGGAGCACCCACACACTACTCCAAATCAAAACCACTAAGAGTTCCTCCCGCGCAGACTGCCGCCCCTTCAGCTGCCCTCGATTTTGCTCCACGCCTGCGGGCCAGAGCCTCTCGGCGTTTCTTCCGCCCCAGCTGAGCGCGCTGGGGCGCGCCAGGGCTAGGCCCGCCGGAGGAGCGCGCCCCCAGCCTTCCGCGCACAGAGCCGCATCCCGCCCCGCCCTGCGCTGGACTGGTTCAAGCTTCCGCCTCGGCGGGAATGCTGTACATAGTCAGGTCCGTTCCAGGGACCACTTAAACTTTTTAGTTGCTGTTGGTTGGTTGAACTGAACATATCTTGTCTTAGCACCCAGGAAACAGAACTTTAAGAGATATACAGCACATATATATATACATATATATACACATATATAAAAAACAAAAGCAAAAAATATTTTCCCTCTGTCCATTCCCCTTCAGCTCTTCCTCAATCAATGGCGCTTTTTCTTTTTCAGTTGTTGCAAAGCTGCCCTGCCCTCTTCACATCTTCTCCCTCTGTGTATTTATTGAAGAGAACCGCTTGGTTTTAGGAAGCTGGGCACGGGGTATCAGAAGTGTGGAGGAAACAGACAAGTTAGGGTACAGAGGTGGGGGCTGGGCAGGGGCGCAGGGCTGAACCCCTCATCCGGTCTAAGCACAGGGGCGCAATTCCAGTTTACAAACCTAAAACAAGAAAACCAAAACCAGGGAACAAAAAACAAAACAAAACAAAATCCGTAAAAGTACAGCATTAGGGAAAAACAGACAAACCCAGGCCCCAAAACCAGTTCCAACTCCTCTGTCGGCTTCTCTCTTTCAACACCCTTGTTTTGTCTAGTGAGTTTTTAGTGCACCTTCATTCTCCGAAATCTGCGGAGAGCCCGCGCGCCTGTGTATCAATTTTGGCTTTGGCCGCTTCGTCCAGTAGGTGGGAAAGTAATTTGTAAATTTGATTTGTCTGATGTGAAGATCACAAATTACTTGTTGAAATGTAAGGCAGTCCCCCTCCTCCTCTTTATCTACATTAATTCCCGAAAATAAATGCAAATTAATGAACGGCTCGTCAGTGTTGCTCTTCTGATTCCAGCCTCAGGTCTTGGTCTCCGGGGGCTAAAAGCGAGGGAAACTCCGTGTTAATAACCCGCGTGTTAATGACCTGCGTGAAGCTGGAGGCCAAAGGATGAGGCGGGAGGACCTGGCAAGAGGAGCCCCCAGAAACTTTCGCTTAGGGAGTGTCTCCCCCACCCCCACCACGCCCCTCCGCGTCAGCCTGGCCTCTTCCCCTAGGCGTTTTGACCCCGCATCCCCCCTCGCCATCCAGGACAGAGACAGGTGTCAGGACTCAATTCCCGAAGCAATTCCTTTCTCTTCAGAGGCAGGAGCCTGGCACTGATTTCTTCACCCTAATTGCCTGCACCAGAAAGAAGAGGGGGAGGGGAAGAGGGTCGGGAGGCGGGAAAGGATAGCTCTGTAATGCTCTCAGAGCTGAGCCAAAAAGGAAAAGAAAGCAAAACGACAAAAAACCGATCCGTGTCCTGCATGTTGGCAGCAGACAACCTTCCTTGCTGCTGAGCTGTCCCGGGTGGCTTCACCGCGGCTGGGGAATCAGAGTCATTCCTTCCACGTGCTAAGATGTCCCTCTAAGCCCTCAGCTCCTGCCAGAAGTAGCCAAATTACCTTTCTTCGTATCGTAAAGTTCTTTTAAAACATACAAACTCATAACCTGGAAAAGTCGACAAGGACGCGTTTCACTTTGGCAGGGGAAGAAGACGCCTGACTTGCATCTGGGGGTCAGGAAGGACAGTTCCATCTCCCTCTGAGGGAAGACGGGGGTGGGGGGAAATCCTCCCCCAGAAAATGCAGAGCCTGGAACTGTCCAGACTCTGTTTGGCCTGAAACCTCCTGGGTGTAAGGCCATGAATCTGCTCAACTTGCCCACGGGCGGGAAGGAAACAAGGAAACAACGAAAAGTTTCCTGCGAAGTGACCAACATCCCCTATTTTTTAAAAATTCCGTGTGAGACCTGAGAACACACCGTGGGGCGGGGTTCGGAGAATGACCCCTCCCGCGCCCCGCGCCCCGCGCCCAGCGGGGTCGCAGGGCTGCGAGCCCGGCTGTAGGAAAGCTTTTTCGGCCGCGTCCTCCCTCCGGATTCGGTAGGCCATGCTCGGGCGCGCCCTTCCCACGCCAACAAACCATCTTCCCCGACTCAGCAGAGGCCCACAGGGGGCGCAGCCGCGGCCCCTCCGCCCTTGGCCCAGCGGCGCCGCCCTGGCGCGCCGGGCCTGAAGGCAGGGCCGGCCCGCGCCCGCGCAGGTCTCCCTTAGGCGGCGCCTTGGGTGAAATGAGGGGCCAAGCGTGACCTGCTAGGGTGCCCCGTGGCACCTCTGGTGCGGACCCCGCATGTGCCGGGGAGAGTTGGCGGGCGGCCAGGACGAGGAGGCTTCCAGCTTGCGCCGCACTGGCCTGGGCACCCGGGCTTCAGGGCCTTTTGGGCGCTCCCCTCAAGTGACCCTGCCTGTAGCGGCCCCAGGGCCGTTTTGGCTCAAGCAGCAGCTGCCAATGCCGCTCGAGGCCCGCGGCTCCCTGAGGCGAGCTCTGTGGGGCCCAGCAGTCATCTTGGCTGCTAAATGGAACGAAACCAGGAGACCCGGCTTTGCACTCGTTTGGACAACTGTGTGGCCTCCGGAGCAAGGTGCCCAAATCTTTGGGCCTCAGTTTCGTCGCAGTTGCTATTTGACTCCACTCGGCCTGGGACGTGTCGGAGCTTCACACTTTAGGTCGTGGCTGCGGGCGGGAAGGGCAGATGCGACCCCGTGGGCCGGCCCCTCGGGGGTGTCTAGAAGCTTCGGCACCTGGATACTAAGGCGGGAGGGGGCTGGCGGCCAGGCACACCGAGGCCCGGCCGGAGTTCCCGCCGGGGGAACGAGGCTTCGAAAAGAGGCACGTGCTTCTCCCAGGGCCTCCCGGCAGGTGCTGAAACCCCACGGCGCTGAGTGGAAACCGGAAGTGAGAAGGTGCCCTGGGCCTGCCGGGCCGCGGCGCCACCTCAGGCTGCCGGGACGCTGGAGCGTGAGGGATTGGGGTGAGTGCGCCGCCGGGCCGGGGGCGGCGGGGGACGGCGGGAGGTGGCCAGGCCTGGCAGGGTGAGGGCGCTGGCGTTGGCCGAGAGTCCCTGGGCAGCGGCGGCGGGAACGCGGAAGGTCCCCCCCCAACCCCACCCTCGGCCGGCCACCTGTTGACAGGCAGGTTCTCTGAGAACCGACTTCAGCTCGCCCTTCTGTCCAGGAAGTTTGTTCGGTTTGGGTTTGGGTGTTCCTGACTCAATTGGAGCGACTAGAATTGAAGCAACTTAACGAGATTTAGCAACCTGCGAAAATTTAGCAACGTTCAGACGTCAACAGTTTTCTTTCTTTGAGTGGTCAACGAAATCTTGACGTTTTCTACTCATACCTTGTATTCTCTGTTTATACTGTAGGGGCAAAAAAGGCTACTCTTAGACGAACGTGTGTGAAGTGCTTTAAGGGTAAGGGATGGGTCGTATTTATGATTTTAAAGATTGTTTTTAATCTTAAAACTCTCTCAAGGGCACTGCTTTAATTTGCTGAAGTTCTGAACAGATTCGGTGAAGTGACCTCGTTTGTTGAGCCTTTCTGTAATTTTTTTATACCAGTTATTGAGTATAGATAGAGACAGTGTTTCTCTAATTCATTAGTGGTTTTTGTTTTTTTGTGTTTTTTTTGTTTTGTTTTGTTTTAGAAAAAAATCTTAAAGCTACAGGGCATTAAACGTAAGGGGGAATCTGAGAAGAAAAACAGGTAAAAACCTTAAGACGCTGTATGTCAGCAAATTCATTTCTGCTAAATTACAGAGACCAAAAACCGGAGTGGTTTCATTTCTTGTATCAAAAGAAAATTACTAGTTTTTAATGTATTTTGTGCAAAATAGCAATTTCCACAGCTAAATTGTGATTTTTTTTCAATTGTGAAAATATAAATTCACTACTCGCTCTGGCAGAATTCATTAATGTTAATGATGTCATTAGTGCCTGATGACAAGCCCTAAGGTTTTCTTTAGAGGTACAGAAATAAAATCTGATATATAAATGTTGTTATTATATACATTATTGGTGAAGAGAATCTGTATCATTACTATTCAAGACCAAAAAATCACTTGGCTTCTGATGCGGAATTAATTTAAGAACAGCAACAAGATATTTTTATAAAATTCCCTAATTAAAAACAGAATAAGTTCTCAACAAGTTATTCTATATTTTTCACAGTTTCTCTCCCTTCCCCCATACATCTTCATGTTTAAAATGAAAATGAAAAAACCCTCAAGAAATATTTATATTAAACAATACTTGAATTAAAACCCACCACATTTTAAATGAATACTAAATAATAACAATATCTTGCCTATTTGACAAGAAAGCATCTTCATTATCTTAAGGAAAGAATCTGTTTTAAATAAATGTTTGGGTGTCTGGACTGTACTTTTTTGAAAACCAGAATCTTTTTTGGCTGTGTTTAGTAGATGGTTCCTGAGAAAGCAATTATGCCTCTTAATTATCCTGTTGATATTTACTGATATCTGAAAAAATAATTGAATTTTTGTGTGTGTGGAGGAGGGGAACATACCATTTTGATCTGATGATTCTTTAATCATGTTTTAAAACTGAGTTGTATTTTACTTAAAACACAGGTGCAGTTCCTCAAAAGTTTTAAAAATCAAAAATATTTGTGAAAAAATCCAGTAATTTAGGTGAAATGGCAGTTACATGATACAGCCAGAATTGACACTGCTTTTAAATATATCTAGTTTTTTTTCTTAGGAAAAAAAATAGAGCAAAGAAATGTATGGTGTGCTTGAAACTAAAATGCATATCACTCTAATTTATGAAATTGTACACTTTTGTTTCTAAAACTATTACTTGAAAGATAGGGATATGCTTAAAATATGTTGGAGTTCTTTCTAACCAAATAGGACTTAGGCTCCATTTAATCAATGATGGTCCATCAAAATTCAAACATTGGAAATCTATGGTGTTTCTAAAAATTGTGCCTCTTTTACCTCCTTTGAATCTTTTACTTGGTGACTAATATAACTAAAGGGACAAAATTGCATTCCTTTCCAATGGTCACAAATACTTTTTTACAAAGGTTAATCTTTGCTAAACAGATTATGAAAGCTATTTTAGAAATTCTTTTAAAGTGGATTGTAAATTAGGATTTAAGGAACTTGAGTCAAAAATTTTTCAGGATTGGAGTATAAATAGATCATAACTAATCTTTACACTCGGGGTAAAAAATAAAATGTAAGAATAAATGATCTCTGATTCAGCTTCTAAAGAGTGTATAAAACATTTGGTGTCTAAAGAATGTATAAACATTTTCAGTATACAAATATTCTCATGTATGTTCAGAGCTCTAAATGCTTGTAAGCTACATCATCTGTCATAGCTATTTCAATAGGAATCATATTTTATTTTTAAAATTTATTTTTAAAATTTTGCTGTGAAATATACAAAAGAAATTAAAAAGAGATTTATACACTGCAAGGAATAAAATATACATGGAGTAACAAGTTTTTAACAAATACTTTGAAAAGTAGATTTGTAGTTGGTTACAATATCAATGTTTAAATTTGATGTTGCATAAAATATATCTATTCATGTTTGGGGCATTTGTTAAATCTTTTAGAGTAGTTACTGTTACTACATAGGGACACTTTTTAAGGGAGAAAAGCACTTTAAATCGTAAGATACAAAAAATCTGTAGGCCTTTGTAAATTCACAGGGTTTCTTTCTTGGGTGGAAGAGATGTGCTTTATGTCTATTTGTATTTTTAATGAAAGAGCACCCAGATAATCTACCTTCTTGTTTCTCAAGCATGTGAATATTTGACCTCATCCAGAGCTGTTGCTTCAAATCTTGATTTCACTGCTGGTGTTTCATTGCTCAAATTCATGTTTCTAGCCCAGACTTCTCTGTTAGACTTCGAATACCATACCTGTACATGAACTAAATAGAGGCTATTGAATTTAAGCCCTTAGGGAAGTTAATGATATGATGTCTGGGACTTGCTTCAAAATAGTCAAGGAAGAGAGAGAGTAGGTCAAAAATAGAAGAAATAAGATGAGCCTTGAGTTGATAATTTTTGAAACTGAGGGAGAATACTATAAGACTTTATTATACTATGCTTTTGTAGATTTAAATTTTTTTCTTTACTGTGAATAAAAGATATTTATTAGTTTGTCAAAAGTAGTCTTTGTAGTAGATTGAAAAAATTGCACTTCCCATGCTTTGGTGTTTGTACAATATTATTCACATATATTGTTTTCTTTAATTTGCCCGAGTCTTGTGAAGTTGGCAGTGGTAAAGTGAGACTAAGTGGTTTGGTTACTTATTCAATATTGCATTATTGGTAGGTAGCAGATCTTGGTACTCAGTCTTCAGATTCCATTCTCATTTGCTCTAAGAGGTATCTAAATTTTTAAGTGTATTAACAAACATTGATTTTAAAATACATAATCATATCATTTGAGAATCTGATTGCCAGATTAATATTAATAAAAGATGCTTCATCTAAATTCAAGTAGTAAAAATTTGAGTTTTGGTCATTGAAAATTATTTATTGGGATGTCCTTACTTTTCTGTTTCTGGGCATCACTTAAATTTCATTTTAATGAATTTTCTGAGAGACATTAACATTAATTGAGGAGACTAGTGTGATACCAAGTCTCATCTTTCTATTTTCCCCATTAATTCCTTATTAATTTTAATTTCTTACTGATTTTCATTTCTAAGTAATTTAAAAATTTCTTATTAGTGGGTTCACATTTATGAGTGGTGTTTTCTGTTCTTGAGTGAATCTTCTTTGCTCAGAACATTGCTACATTATAGGAGTTCTAATCCAGAGAATACGTTTAAACCAGATATAGAGTTGGGATTAGATTAATGGCTCTGTATTTGAGGCTTATGTGTAAGCAAACATTCAGGTCTTTTTTTTCCCCCCTAACTACACTAACTTGGAAACATCTATTTTTGAGTTTTGAAGCTTGTAGCTTGATTTTTAAAATCTCGCTAATGGAAAATCCTTGTCTTTTTGGGTAAATTTTATTTTTCAGAGCTAAGTCTAGACATTAAGAAATGAGTTAAGAAGTTGGGTAGCAGAGATCATATCCCTATAGGTCTCCTTTATTGAAAAGCAAAGAGCAGAAGTCTTGTTTGAGTTGTACCTTTATTCTTCAGGTTTTTTTAAACCCTTATTTCATGATTCTATTCATGCTGATAACTTCTTCAGTCTTCCCCTTACTTGATGTGAAAAATAAATGTTGTCTATTCATGTTTATTATGTATAGAGAAAATACATAGCACCTATTTTCTCCCTGTATTTTCTCAAGTTGAGGCATAAACTTTATTGTGTACTCAGCTCAGCACCTGATAATCCTGCATACCTTTTATTTGAACTTTTTATTAGGAACTGAGATTTTTCTTTACCCTGAGATTGTATTCCAATTAATAAGTCAGCTAAACCTTTTATCCTGAGAGAGATTAGAAATCAGCAGGGTTCCTAGAGCTAAGAGAAACCTAAGAGGTTGGACTAAGTTTTCCTGTACTCTCAGCCCTTGGCACAGTGCCAGACACAAGGTAGGACTCAGCAGTGCTTATTGAGTGAATTAAAGAGTGAAGTCCAGTCATCAGCCATGAAACAGATTTATATGTAATTCTTCTCAGATACAGAATTGCCTTTGTTTCTTTCTGATTTTTAAAGTTAGTTTTGAATGGATTTGATAGCATCCTTTCTTAAACTCTTTTGATCATCCTTAGAAATAAGACTATTTTGGTTCTCACTATCACATCTCTTTCAAAATTTATTTCATTAAAATTTTATGTTGTAAAATTATTTAAAAGTTTATAAAATTTATATGTACATTTCATCAAATGGTTATCAACTTAACACCATGTAATCACTACCCCCACGTCAAGAAATAGAATATTATTGGGACCACATAATTTTTTAGGTTATTCTTTACCCATCATAATCTCTTCTGTCTCGCCAGAGGTAACTGCTATTCTGTTGCTCATGTTACTGACACTCTTTTACTTATCGTGAGGTTATGTCCCGATAAACCCATAGTAAGTTAAAAATATCATAAGTTTATTGACTAGAGTCAAATTAAAAAAAAGAAAATATTATAAGTTGAAAACACATTTAATACATCTAACCTACCAAACATCATAGCTTAGCCTAACCTACCTTAAATGTGCTAAAAGCATTTATATTAAGCTACAGTTGTGCAAAATAACGTAACAGAAAGCCTATTTTATAATAAACTGTTGAATATCTCATACAATTTATTGAGAACTGTACTAAAAGTGAAAACCCGAATGAATACACAGGAACTTAACATATGGTTTCTACTGAATGTATATTGCTTTTGCACCATCATAAAATTGAAAAATCCTAAATTGAACCATTGTAAGTTGGGAACGGTCTATAATTTTTTCTTGCATTTCTTTTCTATCTTAACCACCTCTATATATATTCCTAAATAATTATAGATCTATTTAGCCAGTTTTGAATTTTATAAGAATAAAATTATATTGTATTATCTTTGTAACTATTTTCACTTAACATTGTAATGTTTATAATTATGTGTCTGTAGCTTGTTCGTTTTTATTGCTGTATGTTGTATAATATTACATAGTGTGAATATACCAAAATTTATCTGTTTTACTGTTGATAGGTGTTTGGGTTGATTCCAGTTTGGGACAGTTATAATGATGCCACTCTGAACATTCTTTTATGCATATCCTGATGCATATAAGAATGCAGGTCTCTAGGATATGTTCTAGGAGTAAAGTTTCTGAGCCATAAGACATGTATATATTGACTAAATACTGGCATAATTTCCAAATTGGTTGTGTTAGTTCATGTTCTCAAATAGTGAATGAGAATTCTAATTGCTCCATATCTTTGCCAGAGTTTAGTATTGTTAGACTTTAAAAATTTTGTCTCTCTGTTGGGTGTGTAGTAATATCTCGTTGTGGTTTTAATTTGTATTTTCTTGATTACTGATGAGATTGAGCCCCTTTTCATATGTTTGTTGTCTATTTTTATTTCTTCTTTTGCGGAGTGCCTATTCTTCTTATATTTGCCTTTGTCTTTTTTTTGTCTATTAGATTGTCTGCCTTTTCTCTAATTTGTAAGAGCTCTGTGTATGTTCTGCATATTAGTCCTTTGTCAGTTATATGTGTTGCAGATATTTTCCCCACTTTGTGGATTGCACTTTCACTCTTAGCTGAATTTGTTAAATTTTTTCTTTCTGATTGGTGCTTTTTATATGTCTTGTTTAGGGAGTCCTTTCTTACCTCATGATCATGAAAACATTTCTCTATATTTTCTTATAAAATATTTCTTTTAAAAGTTTTGCCTTAAATATTTTTCATCTTACTTTTGTGTGTGTGAAGTATTTGGCAATGGTTCCTCCTGTTCCTTTTTGAAACTTCATCTGCTCACATGACTGCAAATATCATCTTTATGTTGCTAAAACTCTGTATTTTTTTGTATTGACTACATTCCTTAGCTGAGACCCTTATTTTCAGCTGCCTCCTGGATCTCTCCGCTTGAATCCAATCAATAACACAACGAATTTGGAAAATATCTGCTACACTGAGCTCATTTTTAAAATTTTTGCTTTCTGTTTAGATTAAATCATCATGTAAGCCAAAGTACATCGTGGAATCTTTGAGATTTTTCCGCTTTCCTTCCCCATCCAAATAGCCATCATGTCCAGGTGATGCTACTTTTGAAATACATCTCAAATCCATTCTTCTTTTCCTTCTCTCCAGTTCCACAATTACTGCTCAGAGTTCCACATAGTCTATACAATAGCTTCCTAATTGGTTTTCCTGGCTTCCTTCTATCCCCCTTCTGTAGTCAGTCATTCACACTGCCACAGAGTTTTCTTTCTAAGACAAATCACACCTCTTTCCTGCTTTTATGGCATTTCATTCCCTTCATTATAACAAAAAGTTTAAACTTCCACATGGCTTCTACCATTACTCTGTGGGAATCTCATGTTTTAGCCACACCAGGCTACTTATTGTTTCCCAAAGAAGCTGTGTACTTTCATTATGCCTTTTTTCATGTTATTCCCTCTGCTTGGAGTAGTCTTCCTTCTACCTCTTCCCACTGGGAAAATCCTATTCCTTCCACCACCATTCCCAGACAGAATTAATCATTCCTGCCTCTGGGCTTCCCATAACACTTTGTTCATATCTTTATTGCAGTACTTATCATACTGCTTTATAGTTGTTAGTTTATGTACCAGTCTGTCATGCTATAGATTTTGAGGTCTTTTAGTACAGAGAATATGTTTTGGTAATATTTTTATTCTTAGCACCTAGCAGTGCCTGATACTTAATAGTACTAAAACATATTTGAATTAAATTTAAAAATTTTGCTAATCTTTAAAAAGAAAATGGAAATATATACATTGACTAAAGGTCATGAGTAGAGAAAAATGTTGGTGAAAGAGTACAATATCAATATTTCTAAACTGCTTTAGAAAAGATTCGTATCCATTACCTATTCTGAAGTTGATTAAAGCTGTTGTGTTTTGCTGTACCATAATCTCAGCTTAATTAGTTATCTGGTCTGTTTTATGTGGGTGGGTTGTAGTTAAAAAGATTACAGCATATTGTTCTGGCTTAATGCTAATGAAAGGGCAAAAATAATCTTAAAAGAACAAATAAAATAGACTGAACTCTCCCTATTTTTAAAAGGATGACATTTGTTTCAAACAGACTTAGAACACAAAGTTAATTAAAAATTAGTTTTTAAAAAGTAATAAATTTGCAACACTGCTGGAGAAATGTGTTTTTTTTTTTTCAGAGAACACATTAATGAACATAGTCTATCCTATTACAAGTGTTATGATACTGATGAATATATTTGTTTTGACAGTGCTTGCTAACTTCTAGTCTGGAAGGTGCTGGAATTAGGTACTCCTTGGGTTTAATCATAATGGTAATAGGTTAACAGTTTCTACATGTGATAACTTTGCAGACTTCCACAAAATATAAAACCTCTGGTGACTAGAGTCCAAATATTTACTTAAGGCTCACACAGCACATACAAAACAATTGAATTGTAGTTAGACAATTTTTTACAGTTCATCTGGAGGAAGCAGGGTTAGTAGCGTTTGATAACACTATCTTTCTCTCTTTTCATGTTAGCTTATTTGTCATATGCACAAGAGTATTCTGAATATAAAATGTTCTTAATAGAGAAAATTTAAGAGAAAATTGATTTTTCATTAAGATATTGTACATTATTTATATGTGGAATTTGGATTGAAGTAGATCTTTAAAGAAACTTGAAAAAGTTTGTCTTCTATGTCTGCAGATCAGTATCTTCTGATAATAATTGTATAGATTTTGAAATAAATCAGCCCCAATCATAAAAGCAACTTTTAGATAAACATAGCCAACTGAATAACGTGTTCATTTTTACTCTCTCATGAAAACACAGTAAAATAAAAGTCAAGGAATAAAAAAGGCATAAATTCCGTAATGACAAAGGGAACATGAAAGGCTTGACATCAACAGAATTTTGGAAGCTGGATTGTTAGTGGGTGAGTCGTAACTAACTTAGTAAAGAAAGCTGAACCCCTGACTGGGCAGCTACTTTCCACCTGCCACACCTGGCTAGCTGGGACAGCAAATATTAGCCAGTGGCTGTGCAGATACTGGTGGTTCCAAGCAATGGTCAGCGTGAAATTAGGGGGGACCAGAACTGTCTTGAGATGATTTCATTGTAACACGTGTCTACATTTTTGAGCCTACAAATAACTGAACATTATAGATGCAGTATGCTATGTAAGCATATGTTATGAATTATGTTTGATTATGGGAGTAGGATGATGGTATCTAAGGAAGAACCTCAGTGGCTCTGTTAATTCAGCAAGAGTAACTGTGGAACCATAACATCTGGACCTGCACTGTCCATCATGGTAGCCATTAGCCACATATGGCTTTGGAGCACTTGAAATGTAGCTAGTCTGAATTGAGATGCAATGTAAGTATACAACTCTTCCTAGTTTTCAAGGACTTAGTATATGTAAAAAAAGAATGTGACATCTCATTAACTTTTATATTAATTGCTTTTGAAAAAATATGTTGATATACTGGTTAAATCAAATATATTACTAAAAATAATTTCACTAGTTTCTCTTTACTTTTCTGATGTAGATTTTAGAACATTTTAAATTATGTATGTGGCTCCTGTTATTTCTCTTTAATTCACCTCTAAATAGAGATATTGATACCTAAGATGGCTGGTGTGGTTCTCTGGTCTGTCTCTTACAGGGACAGAAAGAACTCTAAATGGGGACCCCATCCATACTCTGTAGTACATCTGAGTATAACTGAAAGTGCTACAAATATGTACTTTTGGCAAACTACAAAACTAATAACATTGTGAGTTGCGAGTCTCTTAACTAAATAAAAAACGTAATTGCCTACAGTTCTCAATAGACCTCTTGCTAAAATTGTTAATTTTCTTGAATGTTACCCACCTGTCAATGCCTCTCTAGCACAATTCCTCCCTTGAATCTATGTAACTTACTTTTTATACCTGATTATTGAATGCCAAAAGAGAAAACCTCACAGCTGAGCTGGCAGGATTCCATAGAGGCATTGTTGCCAACCTGGCCTTGGATTCTTAAGCTTTTTAACAATCTTTCCAATGTTGCTGTGTTTTTCTAATCATTTGTCTCTTTTTTTGAGACAGGGTTTCACTCTGTCACCTGGGCTGGAGTGCAGTGGCACAACCATGGCCCACTGTAGCCTTGACCTTGTGAACTCAAGCAGTCCACCCACCTAAGCCCCCCAAGTAGCGGGGACTACAGGCTCATGTCACCATGCCTAGCTAATTAAAAAAAATTATGTGGAAACAAGATCTCACTATGTTTCCCAGGCTGGTCTTGAACTCCTGAGTTCAAGTGATCCTCCTACCTTGGCATCCCAAAGTGCTGGGATTACAGGTGTAAGCCACCTTGCGCAGCCTCTAGTCATCTCTTTAACCTAGTCTTCATGGTGGCCATTAAAACCCCTTTATTCTTCTCAAACCCTCTATCCTTTTTCTTAGCAGATGACCTTACTTCCTACTTTATTGAGGAAACACTGTAGAAGGCATCAGAGAGGAATTCCCTTGTCTTTCAGCTACCATACCTGCAATCTTACCTCTACTCATGTATTAGCGTTCTCTAGAGGGACAGAACTAAAGGAATATATATATATATTCATATATGAGTTTATTAAGTATGAACTTAACATGATCACAAGGTCCCACAATAAGCCGTCTGCAGGCTGAGGAGCCAGGATAGTCAGTCCAAGTTCCAAAACTGAAGAACTTGGAGTCCAATATTCGAGGGCAGGAAACATCTAGCACAGGAGAAGGATGTAGCCTGGGAGGCTAGGCCAGTCTCTCTTTTCACATTTTTCTCCCTGATTATATACTAGCCATACTGGCAGCTGATTAGATTGTGCCCACCCAGATTAAGAGTGGGTCTACCTTTCCCAGCCCACTGACTCAAATGTTAATCTCATTTTGCAACACCTTCACAGACACACCCAGGTCAATACTTTATATCCTTCAATCCAATCAAGTTGACACTCAGTATTAACCATCACAGCTCATAACCATTCCTTTACTTCTGTCAAATGTTAGGCACAGTGATTCTCTTCTGTCTGAAGCTAATCTCTGATTCTGTATTCTTGCTCTTGTCTCTTAAGCTTCCTCAGAGGCTTCTTTTGGCATCTTCAGTTTCTTTCTCCCTCCTTATTGGCTTTATCCCAACAGAACTTAAAGATGTGGTGACTTCTGCCATCTTTAAAAATCCTCTCTTGATCCTTTGTCCTCCTATACTTACTACTAGGTCTTCTTCTAACAGCTGAGCTTCTTGAAGAAATTGCCTCCTTACTATTTCTATGTCATCCTCTTCTGTTTACATCTTAATTCACTGTAGTAAAGCTTCTCCCCAAGACTGCTTTTGCCAAAGTCAATAATTATATGTCTAAGATCCAAGGGGACAATTTTTAGTCTTAATCATATTTGACTCCTCAATACCATTTGATATTAGTAGTCATTTTATCTTCTATGAAATACCTTTTCCCCCCGGGTTTTGGGATTCTCTATTCTTGCAGTTTTTTTTTTTTTTTCTTCTTAGTCTGCTTTGTGACTACTCCTTTTCTGCTTACCCATTAAACATTGTTTTTCCTCAAGACCCCTTCCCTGGGCTGTCTTCTCAGTTTACATACCCTCTATGGGTAATTCATCTACTCCCATGTTTTCAGTTGCTCTGCATATGTGTTTTCAGTCTTAATCTCTGACCCAGTTTCTATCTGTGTGATGCACATACAACGGTACCTATGCTACCACATCTGCTCCTTGTACTTTATCCTCTATCTCAGTGAATAACAACTCTATGAACCCCTGACCACAAGAAGGAAACCAGAAAGTTATCTACATTCCATCCACCTTGGTCCTTCTTCAATTTCCATCGTCAGTTACTCAACAAATTCAGTTCATTTTATCACTTAATTAAGTAGAACTTAATTCTACTTACCTGTCGATATTCCAAATACAAAATGCTTCTATAATCTCTCGCCTAGTCTGTTCCAATAACCTCCTTACTCGTTATGCTTTCCTCAATCCTGATCCTATACATAAAACCTGTGGTAGTTAGTTTCCAAAGATGGCCCCCAATGAATCACATCTTCCAGGATTCCCTCCCATATTGAATCTGAGCTGACCTTGTCACTTACTCTAAGTAATATGGTAGAAAGGATGCTGTGCCATTTCCAGGCCTCTGCCATACAGCAAAAGTTGAATGCTTGATAGCTTTAATTTTCACACCTAAAGTGCCTAATAGTAAGTCTCCAGCTCCCCTGCTGGAGGACTAGAAAGTGGAAAGAGTGTGCCTGAAACTAGATGGAGGAAGAGAAGGGCTCAGGCATCCCAGTATCCCAAGTGAATCTAGCTTTCTAGATGTCCCTGACAAGATGCCATATGTGTGAGAGAGCCATCTTTGATGTTCCACATCTGTAAAACCCCCAGATGACTTCAGCCCCAGGCAGCAGCATGTGGAGTTATGAAACTGTCTAACTGAGCCTGATCAATCCACAGAATAATGACAAATAACAAAATGGTTGTTGTTTTAAACCACTAAACATTGTGGTGGTTTATTTCACAATAGGTAAAGCCAAAACTAAACCTCTCTCTGTTGTACTTACTACTACAGTCTCATCTCTGACAGTTTACCTTTAACACTTTAAGATCTACCTTCACTAAGCTGCTTGAAGTTCCCCAAGTCCCCTCTGCCTTTTCTTCTAGGCTTTTTGTTCCCACTGTTAGAAACATTTTCTTTTCTTTTATTCAGACAGGGTCTTGTCCTGTCACCCAGCCTGAAGTACAGTGGTGGAGTCACGGCTCACTATAGCCTTGAACTCCTGGGCTCAGGTGATCTGCCTACCTTAGCCTCCTAAGTATCTGGGACTACAGGCATGCACCACCATGCCTGGTTAACTTAAATTATTTGTAGAGACAGGGTCTCCCTATGTTGCCCAGACGTTTTGAACTCCTGGCCTCAAGTGATCCTCCCACCTAGGCCTTTCAAAGTGCTGGGAATACAGGAGCGAGCTCCCACACCTGGCCTAGAAACATTTTCTTATATAACTTATAACCCTCGCCCTACCAAATTCCTACTCAGCTTACAAGTTTTTGCTTAGACATCCCTAAAATCCTGGGTGACTAATTTAATTGCATTGCTTATGTCCTCTCATAGTAGCAAATACACTTGCTGGCAGAATAATGGTTAAGAATATATAGTTGAGCACTGTGATCTTTTAGCAAGTTGCTTATTCTCTCTAAGCCTCCAGTTTCTTCATCAGTAAAATGAGGATAATCATATAAATTAACCCATAAGTTTGTTGGGAGTATGTAAGAATATTCAAAAAACAGTTAACTATCATTAAACAAAGACATGGAATCAACCTAGGTGGCTATCAACAGTGGTATGTATGCACCGTGGAGTACTCTGCAGCCATGAAAAAAAATGAAATTGGCTGGGCGTGGTGGCTCACGCCTGTAATCCCAGCACTCTTGGAGGCTGAGGCAGGCAGATCACGAGGTGAGGAGATCGAGACCATCCTGGCTAACATGGTGAAACCCCATCTCTACTAAAAATACAAAAACTTAGCTGGGTGTGGTGGTGGGCACCTGTAGTTCTAGCTACTTGGGAGGCTGAGACGGGAATGGCGTGAACCCGGGAGGTGGAGCTTGTAGTGAGCTGAGACGGTGCCATTGTACTCCAGCCTGGGCTCAGAAACAAAAAAGAATGAAATCATGTACTGTGCAGCAACATGGGTGCAGCTGGAGGCCATTATTCTAAGTGAATTAACACAGGAAGAGGAATCCAAATACTGTGTTCTTACAAGTGGGAGCTAAACATGGCACAGTAGACACTGAAGTAGGAGGGAGGGAGAAAGGCAAGGGTTGAAAAACTATTAGGTACTATGCTTACTACCTGGGTGGATCATTTGTATCCCAGACCTCAGCATCACTCAATATACCCATGTAACAAACCTGCACATATACCACTTGAATATAAAATAGAAGTTGAAAACTTAAAAACCCAAAAAACTATTAATGATTATTAATGTTGTGAAAACATTATGATAGCCCAGGTGCAGTGACTTATGCCTGTAATCCCAGCACTTTGGGAGGCCGAGGCAGGAGGATTTCTTGAGGCCAGGAGTTTGAGACCAACCTGGGCAAAAACATAGTGAGACTTCGTCTCTACAAAAAATAAAAGTAGCTGGGCATGGTGGTGCCCGCTATAGTCCTAGCTGCTCAGGAGGCTGAGGTGGGAGAATTGCTTGAGTTTAGGAGGTTGAGGCTGCAGTAAGCTGAGATTGTGCCATTGCACTCCAGCCTGGGCAACAGAGCAGGACCCTGTCTCAAAAAGCGACAACAAAAACATTATCATAATTGTCTTTTTATCACTTTAGAGTCTGGCAAAGTGTCTACAACATAATATGTGCTATATGGAATGTCAGTGAGTCCAGGTGCAGTGGCTCATGCCTATAATCCCAGCACTTTGGGAGACTGTGATGGGAGGATTGCTTGAAGCCAGGAGTTCAAGACCAGCCTGGGCAATGTAGTGAGACCCCATCTCCACAAAAATATTTTAAAAAATCAGCTAAGCGTGGTGTGTGTGCTCATAGTCCTAGCTATTCAGGAGACTGAAATGGGATTGCTTAAGCCCAGAAGTTCAGAGTTTCAGTGAGCTGTGATTATGCCACTGCACTCCAGCCTGGGTGACAGAGCAAAATCTGTTCTCAAAAAAAAAAAAAAAAAAATTACTAAATGGATGAATGAATTCAGATTATTCACATTTCATCATATCAATCCAAATAAAAGCCTAACTTCATGCCTTTTAAAATTCTTATTTTAGTGAAATATATATAAATACAGATTTGTCATTTTGGCCTTTTTTTTTTTTTGAAACGAAGTCTCACTCTGCTATCCATGCTGGAGTACAGTGGTGCAGTCTTGGCTCACTGTAGCCTCCGCCTCCTGATTCAAGTGATTCTCCAGCCTCAGCCTCCTGAGTAGCTGGGACTACAGGTGCACACCACCATGCCCAGATAGTTTTTGTATTTTTAGTAGAGATGGGGTTTCACCATGTTGGCTAGGCTTGTCTTGAACTCCTGACCTCAGGTGATCCGCCCGCCTTGGCCTCCCCAAGTGCTGGGATTATAGGCATGAGCCACTGTGCCTGACCGATTTTAGCCATTTTAAGTGTACAATTTAGTGGTGTTAATTACATTCACAATACTGTGCAACCATCACTATTTCCAAATTTTTTTGCAATTATTCCAAACAGAACCTCTGTGTCATTAAACAATAAACTGTAATTTTCCCCTTCCTCCAGAGTCTAGAAACCTTTAATATACTTTCCCTTTCTGTGAATTTACCCATTTTAGATTCTCATGTAAGTGAAATCATACAATATTTATCCCTTCGTGTCTGGTTTATTTTACTTAGCATAATGTCTTCAGGATTCATTCCTGTGGCATGTGTCAGAATTTTCTTCCTTTTAAGGCTATATTCTGTTGTATACATATATACATTTTGTTTATCCTTTGTTGGACGCATGGGTTGTCTTCCTTTTAGCTGTTGTGAATAATACTGGTGTGAACATGGGTATACAAATGTTTGTTCAAGCCTCTGCTTTGAATTATTTTGGGTATATACCCAAAAGTGGAATTGCTGGAATATGTGGTAATTCTATTTTTAATTTTTTGTGGGACCATCATATTTTCCATAGCAGCTGTACCATTTTACATTCCCCCCACCTCGGCAATGCACAAGTGTTCTCCTTTCTCCACGTCCTTGCTGACACTTGTTTTTTTCGTTTTAATAATAGTCATCTTAATGGATAGGAAGTGTTATTTCATTGTGATTTTGACTTGCATCTTCCTAATGATTAGTAATGGTGAGCATCTTTTCTTGTGCCTGTTGGCCATGTGTATATTTTCTTTGGAGAAATGTTTATTTAAGTCCCATGTCCATTTTAAAAATCAGATTGTTTTTATGTTATTGAATTATAGGAATTCTGTATATGTTCAGGATATTAAGTCCTTATCAGATATATGATTTGGAAATATTTTCTCCCATTCTGTTGGTTGCTGTTTCACTCTGCTGAGAGTATATTTTGAGGCAGTTCAATTTATCTATTTGTTTATTTTGTTGCCTGTACTTTTGGTATCATATCCAATAAATTATTGCTAAATTCAGTGTCATGATGATTTCTCCCTTTTTTCTAAGAGTTTTGTAATTTTAGGTTTTATATTTAGGTCTTTGATCCATTTTGAGTTAATTTTTGTGTGTGGTGTAAAGTAAGACAACTTCTTTCTTTTGCATGCGGATATCCAGGTTTTCCAGCACCATTTATTGAAAAAGACTGTCTTTTCCCAATTGAGTGGTCTTGGCATCCTTGTCAAAAATCATTTGACAATATACTCTTAAGGTTTATTTCTAGGCTGTCTATTGCATTGGTCTTTACGTATGTCTTTATGCCAGTACTATACTTTTTCCATTATTTGTAGCATTTAAAAAATAAGTTTTATTGTGTATTTAAGGTATATTTGTAGCTTTTGAAATCAGAATGTAAAAGTCCTCCAACTTTGTCATTTTTTTTTTCAAGATTGTTTTTGCTTTTCTGAGACCCTGGGAATTTCCTATGAATTTTAGGATGGACTTTTCTATTTCTGCAAAAAATGCTATTGGGTCTTTGAATTGAATCTGTGTATTGCTTTGGGTGGCATTATCTTAGCAGTATTAAGACTTCCAATTCATGAACATTGGATGTCTTTCCATTTTATTTATGTTTTCCTTAATTTCTTTCATGAACATTGGATGTCTTTCCATTTATTTATGTTTTCCTTAATTTCTTTCAGCAAAATTTTATAGTTTTCAGTGCACAAGTCTTGTACCTCCTTTGCTAAATTGATTCCTCAGTATTTTCTTTTTTTAAACCAAATTTTAATTATGGTAAAATACATATAACATTAACCATCTTAGCCATTTTTAGGTGTGCAGTTCAGTATTAAGTATTTACATTGTTGTACAGCCAATCGCCAGAACCCCTTTCATCTGTCAAAACAAACTCTGTATCTATGAAACAACCACTCTTCATTTTTCCTCCCCCAGCCTGTGGCACACACCCTTCTACTTCCTGTCTCTAGGAATTTGAATCCTCTAATTACTTCATATAAGTGGCACCATACAATATTTGTCTTTGTGTGACTGGCTTATTTCACTTAGCATAATGTCCTCAAGGTTCATCTATGTTGTAGCATGTGTCAGAATTTTATTCCTTTTTTTTTTTCTTTTTTTTTTTTGAGGTGGAGTCTCGCTCTGTCGCCCAGGCTGGAGTGCCTTGGATGATCTCGGCTCACTGCAAGCTCCGCCTCCTGGGTTCACACCATTCTCCTGCTTCAGCCTCCCAAGTAGCTGGGACTACAGGCACCTGCCACCACGCCCAGCTAATTTTTTTTTTTTTTTTGTATTTTCAGTAGAGACGGGGTTTCACTGTGTTAGCCAGGATGATCTCGATCTCCTGACCTCGTGATCCACCTGCCTCAGCCTCTCAAAGTGCTGGGATTACAGGCGTGAGCCTCTGCGCCCAGCCGAATTTTACTCCTTTTTAAAGTTGAATAATAATAATCTATTGTGGGGGTATATATATATGATATATATATGAGATAAACAATATATGTGTCACTGGTAGATGACACTTGGGTTGCTTGCACTTTTTAGCTATTCTGAATAATCCTGCTCTGAACACGAGTGTACAAATGTATTAGTTCACTAGGAGTAGCATAACAAAATGCCACAGTCTGGGTGGATTAAACAACAGCAATTAATTTTCTCACAGTTGTAGAGGATAGAAGTCTGAGATCAGGGTGTTGTCGGGATCAGTTTTTCCTGAGGCCTGTCTCCTTGGCTTGCAGATGGTCATCTTCTCACTATGTGGACACATCCCTGGTGTCTCTTCTTCTTATAAGGTCACCAGTCATATTGGAGTAAGTCCTATCCATGTGACTTCATTTAACTTAATTACCTTTTTAAATGCATTGTCTCCAAATATAGAGACATATTTGAGGTGTGCTGAGGGTTAGGACTTCAACATGTAAATTTTGAGGAGGACACAATTTAGTGTATAACGACAAATATCTGTTTGAGATTCTGCTTTCTTTTGTGTACATACCTAGAAGTAGAATTTCTGGTTCATATGGTAATTTAATTTTTAATTTTTTGAGGAACCACTGTACTGTTATCCAGAGCAGCTGTACCATTTTACATTCCCACCAACAGTGTACAGGGGTTTCAATTTCTATACATCCCAAGCAACACTTATTGTTTTCTGTTTTTTTAATAATGGTCTTCCTAATGGTTGCATTTTATTCTTTTTGATAATGTTATAAATGAAATTGTTTTCTTCTTTCTTGTTTACTCCTAAGCTATAGAAATACAGCTGATCTTTGTGTGTGTTGATCTTGTATCCTGTAACTTTGCAGAATTTGTTTATTAGCTCTGACAGGTTAAAAACTTTTTTTTTTTTTTTAGAGATGGGGTCTTGCTATGTTGCCCAGGCTGATCTTGAACTCCTGGTTTCAAGTGATCCTCTCACCTTGGCTATCCGAAGTATTGGGATTACAGTTATGAGCCACCATGCCTGGATTTTATGTGGGTTCGTTAGGGTTTTTTCTACATAGAAGATGATATGGTTAGGCTTTGTGTCTCCACCCAAGTTTCATTTTGAATTGTAATCCCCACAATCCCCATGTGTCAAGGGAGAAACCAGGTGAAGGTTACTGAATCATGGGGGCAATTTCTCCCATGCTGTTCTGGAGATAGGGGGTGAGTTCTGACAATATCTGATGGTTTTATAAGGGGCTCTTCCCCGTTCGCTAGGCACTCCTCCTTCCTGCCACCTTGTGAAGAAGAAGCCTTGTTTCCCCTTCGCCTTCTGCTATGATTGTAAGTTTCCCGACACTTCCCCAGCCATGCTGAACTGTGAGTCAATTAAACCTCTTTCTTCCATAGATTACTCAGTCTCGGGCAGTTCTTTGTAGCAGTATGAAAACAGACTAATACAGAAGATCATTTCATCTGCAAACAGAAAGAGTTTTACTTCTTCCTTTCCAATTTGAATGCCTATAATTTTCTTTTTCCTCCCTAATTGTTCTGACTAGAAATCCAGTACTTTTTGAATAGAAGTGACAAAAGCAGGCACCCCTGACTTGTTCCTGATCTTACAAGAAATCAAGTCTATTTTTTTCTGTAAAGTAAAAATTTCCACCTGTGGAGAAAGTCTTTCAGATTTGGGATACACTACCATTATCTTGGTTTGAATGAGGAAACACAAGAGCTTATTAAGCACAAGAGCAAAAAATATGGAATGGAAAGAGTCGTTTGAAGCTGATTGGTAGGTATGGGAGAACCTCACTAGGCTTGACAAAATGTTGAAACACAGGTGGGGTCAGAGATACACAAGACTCACCCCACCACTAGGAGGCAGTCCCTAGCTGTTTCAGGGCTAGTTTCTGAAAGTGTGAGCAGCATTCTATGAGTTACTAGCAACTATAATGGATGTTCATAGGATATGACAGATATTTTTGTAAATTAGGAATAAACATGAAGTAGAAAATAGTAATGTCCTGTGTGCTTGGCTTCATTGATATGGGGTCCATGTAATTTACCATCCATACTTTAAGAGTGAAAGGGGGTACTAGTAATGATCCTGAAAAGCAGGTATAAACTGACTGTCCCAGGCAAACTGGGACACAGGATATCCTATTTGTAGAGTTCTTCACATTCTTAGATGGCAACTGTAGTTAACATTTAATGTTGGGAATGTTTAGTCATGATAGCACATTAATTTCTGTTAATAATTAACTACTAAAACAATCTAGAGGTGGGTTCATAAAGTTGAGACATTTGATACAAATAGCTTCAGTTCACACATGAACATGGAAAATAAAGGATAATTTGTGAAGAATGTAGTGATTTCTGTTGCAGTTGCCTCTGCTATTGCATACAACTAAATTTATGCTCAAAGCTATACTGCCCTTTAGGCAATTTCTTTGCCTATTAGATTGAGTCAGAGTAATCCTGTGGTAATGCAACTTTCAGTGATGATTGATGATGAATTTATACTCATTTTTGCTTACTGTTATTTTCTGAGAGTTTATAATAGTATATGAGCCATTTGACTCACCTATATATAACTGGATTTTTTCTCTGTAAGTAGTATGTCTTCCTTTTAGAATAACCTCCTTCATGGATGTATGTGTTATTTATATACAGGGCTATACTCTTTGATATCAACTTAAAAGTTTAGGAATTCTGTCATAACATATTGGTAAACAATCATGATTCTGTGGCCCATAACCTTTCTTAAATCTTAAAAAATGATTGATTTATCATGCTTTTAGTTTCTGCAACCCACCTGGCAAGAGTGAAGCTTTTCATTGTTTTATCATTTGAATGGAAAGTCATATTTGCCTTCTTTGGCTGCATTGCCGGCCCTTCTTTTGGTTCCCTAACCTGTGGGTGTTCCCCAAGGCTCTGTTTTATACCTCTTTCCTTCACCATATTCATTCTCTTCATGAGCTCATTCATTCTGGTGAAAGATTCAGCAATTACTTCTACGTTGACTTTGAAAGCTGTCTGTTCAGACTGATCATCTCAATTTCATCAAATCTAAATCTTAATTCATTTTCGTGTGTCAGACTCCTTTCCCCAACTACCCAAGATCATTTATATCTGTCTTTCTCTCTGTAAGTGTGTCTGTCATATATATTACTATCAGTAATATAATTTAAATTTAAATTTTAAAAATATAAAGAGGTTTAATTGACTCAGTAAGTAATTCATCTTTATTACTTTCTCTAGAAGTTTATAGGGCCTTCATTTCGTCCATTGCTTGAAGTTCAGGCTCCTATGCTTTCAAGGTTTCATTATCTCGTTCGGTCATCTCTCTCTCACTGGTCCCTCCCAGGATCTAACCTTGTCCTTCCCCCAACTCCTTGGTATTAGGCTGGTCTTTTTGTCATGGTGAACACACCTTGCTGATGCTGTCCATTTAATTGTAGAATGCACAGCTGAAGGAATTATGAACATTTACTTTACAAATGTTTACAAAGTGACTGACATGTAGTTCTTTGTTTTTCCTATTGCCTTGTTTTCTTTACCACCCTGTAAGTTCCACGAAGGCAGGCAGACCTATGTTATACCTCTTTGTGTGTGCTCCAGTGTAATCAAATGCTAGGCACATAGAAATGGCTTGCTGATAAGTTGTTTTATTTTAAAATACTGTATCTTCCAATACATACCTTAACCATACCATTTTTGTGGGTCAATTTAATTTAATCAGGTTTTTGGTCAGTCATAAGTTGTCCTAATTCAAATCCTCACCTTTAGGGAACCAAAGCTTATAGAACAGGGATTCTCAATCTCAATGGAATGAACGACCCCCCTTTTAATATTAAATATTTTGTAGCAATCACTTTATTATCCTGAAAAAAAAATGTATGGACAATAAATACAACCTATTTATACATCTAATATAAAAATAAAATAGAATGCCCGAAATCACAGTAAGAAGCAATAAAGGAAACTGTTTTATAATAAAATACTAGATATTTCAATATATAAATGCCTAGGCATGACCACACTGGAAGTCCCAATGAAGTAGTTGGATGTTTGTACACAGAATCACCATGAAATAGACAACTATATATACAAACTGATTGAGGTAAGTTGTATTGATGTTTAAAATATAATGAGTATAATGAGTAGTGTTTCTTTTAGTAGTGTGATTTTCTGAAATGGTGAATAACTACAAAGTTCCAAATTTTACATTCTTGAAAAATTCAGCACATATCAGTACTGTACAAGAATATATTGGGTTTATGTGTAACATGGAGAGTCTAAGCTCACATAATTATAAACACGTTTTTCCCTTATATGACCGTCCATCAGGACTTGAAAGTAATGAGACTATTCTTTGTTCTGTGTAACTGTCCCACTTCCTGCCCACTTGTTTACTGCTCATTAAATATCAGTAGCAACTGATTATTGTGATTATAACAACCAAAAATGTCCCTACCAGATTTCTTTTTCTTTCTTTTTTTTTTTTTTTGAGATGGAGTCTTGCTCTATCGCCCAGGCTGGTGTGCACTGGCGCGATCTTGGCTCACTGCAAGTTCCACCTCCTGGGTTCACACCATTCTCCTGCCTCAGCCTCCCGAGTAGCTGAGACTACAGGTGCCCACCACCACGCCCGGCTAATTTTTTGCATTTTAAGTGGAGATGGGATTTCACCGTATTAGCCAGGATGGTCTCGATCTCTTGACCTTGTGATCCGCCCGCCTCAGCCTCCCAAAGTGCTGGGATTTCAGGTGTGAGCCACCGTGCCCGGCCTGTGTTTTTTTATTATTATTTTTTTGTTGTTGTTGTTGAGACAGGAGTGCAGACTGGATTCTGTTGCTTTCTGTTGCCCAGACTGGAGTGCAGTGGTGTGATTATGGCTCACTGCAGCCTTGACCTCCCAAGCCCAAGTGATCCTCTGAGTAGCTGGGACTACAGGCACATGACACCATGCCTGGGTAATTTTTGTATTTTTTGTAGAGACAGGGTTTTGTCATGTTGCCCAGGCTGATCTCAAACTCATGGGCTCAAGCAATCTGCCCGCCTCAGCCTCTCAAAGTGTTGGGATTACAGGCGTGAACCACCATGCCTGGCTCCTCACCAAATTTCTTTTTTTTTTTTTAAATTTTTTAAAAATTTTATTTTATAGAGATGGTGTTTCACCATGTTGCCCAGGCTAGTCTCAAACTCCTGGGCTCAAGTGATCTGCCCACCTTGGCCTCCCAAAGTGCTGGAATTACAGGCGTGAGCCACTGTGCCCAGCCATTGCCACCAAATTTTTGAGACAAAAAAATTTTATTTTCCATAGAAAATAAATCCCTTTTCTTAGGGGATGCTGCCCCATTGAGAATAATGTTAAAAGTGATTTTGATTTTCAGATGAAATCAGCCCTTCCCAAATAGTGTTTTGTGATGAACTAGTTTTGACATGTTAACAGAATACCCATGGGGGGCAGGGAATAGTCTAAGGTCGAATTAAAATAGTTTTCTTTTTCTCCTAATTGCATGATTTTTCATAACCTTTAATGTGTCAATGAATATTTTTCAATTTACTAGAGGAAGATGCTTTATTTCCCCAAATGATTTCATTGTGGAGTCCTTTGGAAACTGCTGAACTCACTTGTTTAAAATATAACCCCTGTAGGCATATTAGATTCTGTGGGTTGCACTTTGAAGATAATGTCTGTAATGTGTTCCATTTATAGTAGGATCTAGGCAGCCTTTGGTCACCTAGAGTACTTTGAGTTGCGTATGTTTTGCTATTATTTGTAAGCATGTCTATTCTACCAGAATGTTATGGAATAATTCAACCCTGAGCTGTGAAATTTAATAAACCTAGGAAAAGTTATGAAAAAAATTATGGAAAACTAATACTGCACAACTATATTGCATATCAACCTAAAAGTGGCAGGAAGATGGAGTGGCCAAAATAAGTAAACCTCAGGTTTCCTATATTGATAATACTGATAAAATTTTTCTTCTGTTAATAGTTCAAGTAATTTTCATAATGGGATTATATGCAAATTAGAGGAGACAGCATTCAATGAAAAATATATGAATGCATCTCTAAAAATATACTAAAATGGACATAGAAATAAATTAGATTCTTTGGAGAAATCTGACGGAAAATTGACGTTCAGATAGAAATTTCAATGAAATACACAAAAGAATACAAAGAAAACAAATCAATTAAATATGTGGAAACCATTACATTTTAAAATTTTTCAATTCCGGGGGCACATGTGCAGGTTTATTATGTGGACATATTGAGTGATGCTGAGGTTTGGGCTTCTAATGATCCCATTGCCCAAGTATTGAGCATACGACCTGATAGGTAGTTTTTCAACCCTGGTTCCTTTCCCTCCCTCCCTACTTTTGGAGTCCACAATGTCTGTTGTTCCTATCTTTGTGTCCATGTGTACCCGGTGTTTAGCTCCCACTTACAAGTAAGAACATGACTTATTATTTTTTTTTTTTTTCTGTGTTGGTCCACTTAACATAATGGCCTCCAGCGGCATCTATTTTGCTGCAAAGGACATAATTTCATTCTTTTTAATGACTGCATAGCATTCCATGGTATATATGTACCACATTTTCTTTATCCAATCCACCACTGATGGGCACTGGGTTGATTCCATGTCTTTGCTATTTTGAATAGTATTGTGATAAACATGTGAGTGCAGGTATCTTTTTGGTAGAATGATCTATTTTCCTTTGGGTATATACCCAGTAATGGAATTGTTGGATTGAATGGTAATTCTATTTTTAGTTCTTTAAAGAAATATCCAAACTGTTTTCCACATGGGCTGAACTATTAATAATTTGCATTCCTGCCACAGTTTATAAGGATTATCTTTTCTTCTCAACCTCACCAATATCTGGTATTTTTCATTTATTTATTTATTTTGAGACGGAGTCTCACTCTGTTGCCCAGACTGGAGTGCAGTGGCGCAATATCGGTTCACTGCAACCTCTGCCTCTTGGGTTCAAGTGATTCTTTTGCCTCAGCCTCCTGAGTAGCTGGGACTACAGGCATGCGCCACCATACCTGGCTAATTTCTGTATTGTTAGTAGAGACGGGGTTTAACCATATTTGGCCATGGTCTCGAACTCCTGACCTCATGATCCACCCACCTCGGCCTCACAAAGTGCTAGGATTACAGGCGTGAGCCACTGTGCGGGGTCTATCTGTTATTTTTAAATTTTTAATAATAGCCATTCTGACTGGTGGTATTGCATTGTGGTTATAATTTGTGTCTCTCTGATGATTAGTGATGTTGAACATTTTTTGTATATTTGCTGGCTGCTGTATGTCTTCTTTTGAGAAGTGTCTATATCCTTTGCCCATTTTTTAATGGGGTTTTTGTTTTTCTCTTGTTGATTTAAGTTCTTTATAGACTCTGGATATTAGTCTGTTGTTGGATCCATGGTTTTCAAATATTTTCTCCCATTCTGTAGGTTGTCTGTTTACTCTGTTCATAGTTTCTTTTGCTGTGCAGAAGCTCTTTAGTTTAATTAAGTCCTGTTTGTTTATTTTATTTTTTTATTTTTTTATTTTTTTTGAGATGGAGTCTCGCTCTGTCTCCCAGGCTGGAGTGCAGTGGCCGGATCTCAGCTCACTGCAAGCTCTGCCTTCTGGGTTTACGCCATTCTCCTGCCTTAGCCTCCCAAGTAGCTGGGACTACAGGCGCCCGCCACCTCGCCCGGCTAGATTTTGTATTTTTTAGTGGAGACGGGGTTTCCCCATGTTAGCCTGGATGGTCTCGATCTCCTGACCTCGTGATCCGCCCGTCTCGGCCTCCCAAAGTGCTGGGATTACAGGCTTGAGCCACCGCGCCTGGCCCTGTTTGTTTATTTTTTATTTTGTGGCATTTGCTTTGGGGATCTTCATCATAAATTTTTTCCCTTGGCCAGGGTTTAGAAGAGTACTTCTTGGTTGTCTTCTAGGATTTTTTATAGTTTCAGGTCTTACATTTAAGTCTTTAATTCATCTTGAGTTTATGTTTGTACATGGTAAGAAGTAGGAGTCCAATATTTCTTTCTTCTACATGTGGTTAGCCAGTTTTCCTAACACTATTTCTTGAAGAAGGTATTTTTTCCTCATTGTTTATTCTTGTTAACTTTGTTGAAGATCAGTTGGTTTAGGTGTGTGACTTTCTTTTGGGATCTCTATTCTGTTTCATTGGTCTATGTGTATATTTTCGTACCAATACTATGCTGTTTAGGTTACTGTAGCCTTGTAGTATTGTTTGAAGTCAGGTAATGTGATGCCTTTGGCTTTATTCTTTTTGCTTAAGATTGTCTTGGCTATTGGGTCTGTTTTTTTGGTTCCATATGAATTTTAGAGTATTTTTTCTAATTCTAGGAAAAATGTTACTGGTAATTAGATAGGAAGGCATTGAATCTGTATATTAATTGGAGCAGTATGGACATTTAAATATATTGATTCTTCCAACTCATGAGCATGGAATGCTTTTCTATTTGTTAATGTTGTCTCTGTTTTCTTTCAACAGTGCTTTGTAGTCTTCCTTACAGAGTTGCTTCACCTCCTTGGCTAGATATATTCCAAGGTGCTTTTTTTCCTGTGGCTATTGTAAATGGGATTGTGTTCTTGATTTGGTTCTCAACTTGAATGTTATTGGAGGAGTTCTTCCTCCTTGAAATTTTTTAATAGTTTCAGTAGGGTTGGTACCATCTCTTCTTTGTATGTCTAGTAGAATTCAGCTGTGAATCCAAATGGTCCAGGGCTTTGTTTGATTGGTAGGTTTTTAAAAAAATTACTGATCCAGTTCCATGACTTGTTATTGGTCTGTTCAGAATTTTTTTTCTTCCTGATTCAATCTTGGAAGGTTGTGTGTTTCCAGGAATGTATCAGTTTCCTCTAGATTTGCTAGTTTGTGTACATAGAGATGTTAATAGTACTCTCTGAGGATCTTCTGTATTTCTATGAGCTTGGTAGTAATGTCTCCTTTGTCATTTCTAATTGTACTTATTTGGATATTCTCTCTTTTTTTTCTCTGTTAATCTGGGTAGTGATCTGTCTAGTTTATTGTTTCAAATAACCAATTTTTCATTTCATTGATCCTTTGCATGTTTTTTTTTTAGATCTCCATTTAGTTCTGCTCTGATTTTAGTTATTTCTTTTCTTCCGCTAACTCTGGGTTTAGTTTGTTTTTGTTTTTTTTCAGTTCCTTTAGGTGTGAGGTTAGGTTGTTAATTTGAGATCTTTCTATCTTTTTGATATAAGCATTCAGTGCTATAAACTTTTCTCTTAACACTGCTTTTGCTACATCACAGAGGTTGTGGTACATTGTGTCTCTATTTTCATTTGTTTCAAAGCATTTTTTCATATCTGCCATAATTTTGTTGTTTACCCAGATGTCATTCAGGAGGCAGTTTTTTAGTTTCCATGTATTTGTTGGAAACCATTACTTGTTGCTCAAGTGAAGTCCAGAAATTTATTACAGAAGTTTGCAAAGAAGCTCCACTTGAAGAACTAGGGAGTCTGTTTTTTGGCTGACAAACATTGTGGTTTTATGAATTACATACATTATCATCACTCACAGTGTGCAGAATTACTTAATTTCACATTGCCTTGGTGGCAAGCAATCTGTGATTATAATATCAAAAGAACCAGAGAAAATAATGAATGAATATGATAGGCAAAAATAAAGACTCTAGTCTCTATCTCAATATCTAGAACACATCAACCTTCATCAGTAATAGAAACAACATAATTAGATCAAAAGCATACTATACACTTATGTCCACCTTACCTCTCCATTGAAAGTACCCAGCTCCTTTAGCCAGAACATATACCAGACCTTTGACTGATAAGTTTAACAGCATGTTAACAGTTCCAGAGGGTTGAGAAAGGATTAATAATCCACAAATACTTCATATTATCCTTGTTAACAGTGACTGGTTTCTGTTGTAACTGGACTGAACATGATGAAAAAACATAAAAATGGTTTTTTCACATACTGCTGACAAGACCTTAACTTTGTACAAGGTGATGTCATCATCACAGTGTCTCTCAAGGAAAAGTTGGCTGATTTTATGGGAATTTAGGTAGAGGGTTGGTTACTATTCTCATATACAGATTTGCTGAAAGAAAATAAGAAGTAAATAGTGACTATGGCAACTCCGTACCCTGAACCGTCCATAGGATTAGCATTACCGTGGTGAGTTTATCTGAGAAATGTAGGGTCATTCCATTCACCGAATTTTCCAAAACATTATTTGGAATGTTTGTCAATAAGAGCAGCTGCTTCTAAAAGTGATTGTACTTTTGAGGGACCTGTGTCCAAGCTAGAAATCATATCTCCTAAAAATTTAAAGGTAGCAAAACTGCCTTAGTGGAGAAAACCTTGGCTACTGTGAAACTCTGATCATCAGTGGTAAATGATCCACAGTGCCAGTAATATGTAAAAAACATTATTGAAATTCACCAAGATCAAATGCAGGTAAAGGAATGTGAATGTGGACATTTCAGGTTGTTGGTCCCAGGATCCTTCCTGTTGAGTTCAGTAAAATCATAGTTTGTCTCTCCCAGGATATCAAAATGGGTAATTCTACCAAATATTAATGACAGGACCATGTTATTGCTACTCCAGGACCCGCAAAGGGGAACATTAAGTTATCCTAAATGCAGTTATTTTGAGGGGAGATGCTCCAGCCAGGAAAGAAATTGTAAGTGTGTTTAATTAAATGGCTCATTACTTCTCTCACCATTTAAAAGAGTTGAGACATCTTTGTTTTCTTAAGGCAAAACAGCAGAGGATTCCAAAGGGAAACTAGATGATGGATAGGAAGATGCCCGTGTTGTTAGAGGCATCTTCCAAAACCCTGATTCTGTCTGGTGGACCACCGCTGGAGACAAAGACCTGGCATGGTGTCCCATCTTGCTAAATACCCAGAACCTTCTCTCCCACACCAGGGCAGTAATTTCCTTACACGCCCTTGGGCTAAAAGGGACAAGTGGCCAGTCATTGTGGACAGTTTATGATTATACAAAGGTGCTTGGCAATTTATAGTGAAACACTGCTTGAAAAAGCAGTCTTTGTCGCTCCCTGAGAGAATTCTTCCACTTAAGAAGAGCCACAAGAATTCTGTTTGCATTTGCTGGTTAAAAAACTGAATGGCAAATTGATGATATTTGATACATATAAAATCGGAAGAAAACATTTCAAATAAAAAGAGAAAAAGAAAATAAATTACTTAAGTATTATCATTTATCACTTTGAAAGGCAAATACATGAAAATTCAGTTTTCATGCAATCTGCCTTATGTTTTCTCCCAGGTTAATTAACAAAGGTACAAAAATAAGGAGGAAGAAGAAATAAATGCTGATTACCATAAAAATTCTTGCATTTCTATAAAATCCAAGGGCTCACAACTAAAATGTTGTCAAATAACTTCAGTGTTTTTCTTTCAATATTAATACCTAAGTATTTACTTCCAAATAAAAAGGGAAAAGTTTTAGATTTTTCCCCCTCCTCCTATAGAGAAATTCCAACAAAATAACCTGATATTTGGGGTTTTAACAAAATTGTTTTTACATTTTTTGTAGAGATGGGTCTTACTGTGTTGCCCAGGCTGGTCTTGAGTTCCTGGCTTCAAGCGATCCTCCTGCCTTGGCCTTCTAAAATGCTGGAATTATAGGCATGAACCACTGCACCCAGCTGGTTTGGGGTTTTGTTTGGGTTTTTTGTTTATTTTTTCAAAATTGTAGTGAAAGACATGTTTTTATATCAGTCATGTTTATATTATGTCTGGAAAGCCACCTGTCTTGGGAAATTTAATCTCAAAGCTGCTTCTTCAAAATGAAAGCATCAAATTAAATGTATATGTATATAAGTATGTAGCCCCTTTAATGTGATGCTAATATAGATATCTTATTGAAGTACCTCAACTATTAAACTGAAAACTGTAGATTCTTCTCACTTAAGCTAGTATGATATTTTCTTTTTCTTCTTGGGATCCCTATACTCTTGAGCTACTAGGATTGAGTTCTCAAGGATGCAGGGCAAAATTGGAAGTACTCTTAGAGATTCAAGGCAGTGGATCTAACATATATTAAATGTCCATCTGTTATAGGAAATAGATTCTTTATATTTAATTTACTTGATATATGACTTTATATATTTTTATTTTCCCTTTACAAATAACAAAAATTGAGATTAAGGGAAGTTGTCCAAGATCACTCAACTATTAAGTACTTGAACTTAGATTTTAATCATGGTTAATCTGATACCAAACCAGTTATCATGCCATTTTGTATAATCTACAAAGCAGTGTTAATGCAAATTATTTCTATTAGTCAAAAGGATAAATTTTCATAACTTTCAAAACATGATTATACATCCCCTTCCCAAGTTTTGCTCAGAACCTTTCATTCTGGTATTCTGTTTCAATCATTGGAAAGCTAATGTTTTTATAGTAACCTACAAATCCCTACTTAAGCCTTGTCCCACCTCTTTCTGTTGTCTCTCTAACCTCCTCATTTACTACTTTTCTTCTTGATCATTATGCTTCAACTGCTCTGGCATTCTTGCTATTTCTTGAATATGTGAGGCATACCTTTGCCTCAGGCCTATTGCATTGTCTGTCCTCTCTGTCTGGAATGTTCTTCCTTCAGATATCCACAGGTTTCACTTGCTTTTCTCCTTCAAGTTTTTGCTCAAATGTCATCTTCTCAGTGAGGGCCACCCTGGTAACCCTGCTTAAAATTTTCATGTCACCTACTTCAATTCTCTCTTGTTTTGCTCCTTCTCTCTCTCTCTATATATATATTTTTTAGAGATAGGGTCTCCTTCTGTTGCCCAGGCTGGAGTGTGGTGGCGCAATCATAGCTCAGTGTATGTAGCCTGGAACTCCTTAGCTCAGGTGATCTTCCTGCCTCAGCCTCCTGTGTAGCTAGGATTACAGGTGTGTGCCAGCATGTCCAGCTAATTTAACTTTTTAATTTTTATTTTAGTGATGGGGTCTCACTATGTTGTCTAAGCAGGTCTTGAACTCCTGGACTCAGGTGATCCCCCCACCCAAAAGTCTCCCAAAGTGTTGGGATTATGGGCATGAGGCACGATGCCTGGATCTATATTTTTTCCATAGCACTTATCACCTTCCAACATACTGTATAGTTTATTATTATCTGTCCACTCCTTCCTTAGTAGAGTGTAAAATCCATACACTATTTTTTTTTGGGGGGGGGACAGGGTCTCACTCTGTCGCCCAGGCTAGAGTGCAATAGTGCTATCACAACTCACTGCAGCCTGGAACTCCATGCCACTGTGTGGAGTAGTGCATACTACCACATCTGGCTAATTTTTGTACTTTTTGTAGAAACAGGGTTTTGCCATGTTGCCCAGGCTGGTCTCAAATTCCTGAGCTCAAGCAGTCCTCCTGCCTCGGCCTCCCAAAGTGCTGGGGTTACTGGTGTGAGCCACTGCACCTGGCCGAGATTTTTATCTGGTTTATTTAATGGTGCAGCCTCAGTGCCTACAGCAGTACTTGGCACAGAGTGCTTAGTATATATTTGTTGAATGGACAATCGAATGAATGAATAAGTTCTTATTTCTTCAGAGGTTTTCTGACATCTATAGCAATAGATAGAAGAGTCCCTCGGTGTATTATTAGCAGACAGTGGCCCTGGTATGTAGTGAATAGATCCTGATTTATGTGAGTGATTATATAGTCAGTTCATTTTGGGTAGAGTGACTTCCTTATGGTGATTTTTGAATTAGCAAACATGAAAGATTTTTCTGTTTTAGCTTGTATATTTTTCTGTTTTAGCTTATATATTTTTAGATTTTTTTTTTTAAATGGATGGGGGTCTCACTGTGTTACCTAGGCTGGTCTCAAACTCCTAGACTCAAACGATCCTCACACCTCAGCCTCCTGAGTAGCTGGAACTATAGGCACATGCCACCATACATGGCTGTAGTCTTAGATTTTTGGGGTAAATTTTTTCTTTTCATTCTGGAAATTTTAAGATATAAACTAAAGTAGAGCTTTAGCAGTTATCAACACACAGCTAGCCTTATTCCTCCTTGCTTACAGCCACCTCCCGAAGATTATTTTGAAGCAAAATGCTATGATGGGGAGAAAACATATCATTTCAGTTGTAAGTTATCTGAAAGGTTTCTGATAGACTTGAATATTGTTGAAACTCTTAATATTGCAGCTCATGATTTGTTCCAAAATATGATTAAATCCCTGCTAAAGCAAGTCACTCTTATTCTAGAATTTTACTATATTTTTATTTTTCCATCTAAGATCTGAACCAGTTTTCTAATTTACAGTTGATCTAAATGTGACTTTCCCACTTTTCATTATAAAGTATTTGTTTATTTTTTTAAGAGACCGGCTCTCACTATGTTGCCCAGGCTGGCCTCAAAGTCCGAGGCTCAAGCAGTCTTCCTGCCTCAGCCTCCTGAGTAGCTGTCAGTGTATTTATAAGAAATAAAAACAAAAAACAAAAAAGCAAAAAACCTCCTCATTAAGGTATCTGCTTTTTATCCAAATAGACTTTTTAATAAAATGACTGGATACTTAAAAAGAAAAAGCTATTTGTTTTTAGGGTAGTGGGATTATGGGTAATATTTAATTTTAAAAAGATTGGACTATCTTTACTATTACTATTAAAAGTAAAAAACGTTTTGTAATTGAGGGTTCTCTACTTATCTGTGGAATGTGAGATGACCAAATCAGTGGTGCATGAGAAGGGTCAATTTTGTTGTACAAATGGCTGAAGAAGAGCTGGATATAGCACTTTGTTCAGAGTCAATGAGCTGTGATTTTTATCTGAAAGGTTATAGCTTATTTTTCAAGCCTAAATTCTCTCTATGCTATGGGGTTACTTCAGGCAGTCTCAATGTATGACCAAAGGCAGAGTGTTTAATTTGCTGATAATTATTACAGGCACCTATAATTCATAAGTATATTTTTAGATTAGGGAGGGGAGGAGGAAGCAAACATTTTGTATAACTATCATAATTTGCACATTATTAAAATAATTATTTTACAGTTAATTAAAATGTTCTAAATTAGAGAACTATCTTATGTATGAATTTTAATATATTATTAGACTATTAAATTTAGTCTTCATTATTTTCTTAGCTTACCAATTGTGAAAGTGTAATAACAAATGGGCTGTTTGCTGTAACTAAATTACAGTCCATGTTAAGGAACCTATTCAGCTTAGAAACATTTGAAAGTTTTAAGTGCTGACTAGGAAATTTTAAAATGTTATATTATCTGAAAAAGATTTTCTTGACAGACAAATCAGCATCTCTGCCAGTTTTTGCATCATTATTTTTGGCAGGATAATTAGCTGTAATGCCAGAATTCAGATATATGGTAGTTGGAGTTATAGATGATCCAAAAATTCATTCTCAAACTGTGATTTATCTCACAACCATAGGAAGCAGGGTGTAGATTACAAATAACTAGGTGTATACATGGTTTTAAAGCTACTCAAATAAAAATAGGTAGCCTAATAAAAGGATGAGAGCTTTTGAACTATTATAATTTTGATTATTTTAAGTTAGCAAAACATTCAAAGCCTTAGCACTCTGTCAAGATTTTGGCAGTACATAATGGTATACATACAGTACAGTAATGCTCAGCATTTCTTGAGGGAAAAGGTATAACTTTGGACAGTTTCTGACATATGTATCTTTTACCCATGAGGGAGTAGTTGAAGTTACAGCTGAAAGGAGTTAATTGATAGAATAAGATTTCTGAGGAGGTGGTTGGTAAGGCCAACTTAAATGGTTGTGCATAAAGGATGCTGGGCCAAGTGGGTGAGGAGGGACTGAAATTGTGTGCTTTGTCTGTTAAGCCTGTGCCCTTGTGTAGAGATTGTGTACTTAGAGGAGGAGCCTTTCTCTTAACAAAGTGTAACAGCATGAGCTCTCGGAGGCTCTGGTGGACAGAGATGAGTTCCAGAGGCCAGAAGTGATTGATTCCTATTCCATAATGATAGTAGTAATGTAGAAAGGAAAATCTAAACAGAGTCTCCTTCAAATATTTGTTTAATATTTTATTCAAGGTAAGAAGATATTTACTTTCTAGTAAAAAATATTGCATACCTCTATATGTTCATAATAAAATATTTATTAACATGCACAGAACATAGTTTAATAGTTTAATTTATATATTTTTTAAAAACTCATTGATACACTACTACTGAAAATTAGGTAGCATTATTTATTCACACTCATTAAGGATTGGGGTAGTGGCCTTTACTTGATCTGACACCTCCCTCCCTCTTTGAAGTCATCTCCTGTAATTTACTTCCTTGTTCATTTCAACCACAGAGAGGTCCTTGTTTCTGTTTTTGGTACTTGCCATTTTCCTCTGCTTAGAATGTTCTGTTCTCTACTCTGCTCTATCTTTGCATGGCTGTTTCCTTTTTATCCTTTAGGTCTTCTGTACCTCAGTGTGGCTTTTCCTTCCTTTTAATCTCTATTGGCAACTTCTTTATCCCTCGTCTTCTCTATATGTCCCCCTATGTTTTTCTAAAAATAGTGTTTATTATGTATCATCTTCATTTATATGTTTGGTATCTGTTCCTCCTAGAATGTAAATCCCCCAAGAACAGGGACCTTGTTTGTCTTGTTTACCATTATATCCTTGGTTTCCCAGAACTATACCTGGTATATAATTGGTGCTCAATAATATTATTGAATAAGTTATTAAAGTCGAAAAGTCTTGTTCAAAATATATTTTCAGGTTATTTTTACGGTTTTTGTGTTGGCAACATGCTTCTCACTTTTCTGTATTTTTTTCTTTCATCAGTTTTCTTGTGCTGTTTTCTGAACCAGACAGCTTCCTGTGAGGCATATTAAAGATTTCAAATTTAAATTTAAAAAATAAGTTACTTGCTCCTGGTAAATAGCACCATGCAATGCATGGTTTAATTTCAAGTTTTCTGCAGATTGTGACTATCAGTTTTAAGTCCCTGTTAACCATCTGGATCAGGATTAATGGTACAACCTTCAGTAGTACTGTATAGTACAGTCTGCAAAAATATTTGATTAGGATAGGTTGATGTTAGCAAGCGGTATTTACAATTTTCTTTTCAAGTGCTTTCAACTTTGAGAACTTAGGGACCATTACACATTTTCCTGATTATGAAGCAGTTGCATTAAATGGTTCTTTATTATCAGTTTATTCCAATGATGTTATAGTGCTTCTTGAAGACTGGTGCTCAGGCTTCTATTTGGTCAGTCAGCCCTTTAATCCAGCTCCAAGAAATGGATAGTTACGGGTGTATGTCACTTTAGGTGTGATGGCAAGAATTTGAGGAGTTCTTGGCTGATGTCTTCTACTAAAATAGCAGGCAAGGTCATTTACTGAGACCAAGTAGAGAAATAGCAGGATGGGAGGTGTCAGGAAAGTAAAGAAGAATGGAAGGGAACTGACTAGGGAAGTGAAGAAGGGTTATTTGGTAGAGCTGAGAATCAAACTGAGATAAGTAACTATGCATTTTCAGTGGTACCAGTCTGTTCATTTGTGTGAAAAATTGGAATGGTAAATATCATAAACACTTTTTTTGAGTTCTTTAGTATATGTTTTACAGTTGAAATAAAAAATAACACTGTCTAACGGGGTTTTCAATGTGTATAGATATATAGATAACTATAACACAAAGGGGAGGGCAAAAGGACCTATATGATGGTTATGTTTCTATAGTCTACTTTAATTGTTAAATTGTGATTCTAAGAAGACTGAGTAGTTTTTATTGTAATCCCTAAAGCTACCACTAAAAAAGATACAAAGATATATGGCAATAGCACAATAGATAAATTTAAATCAAATACTAAATAATATTCAAATTGTCAAAAATGCAGGAAATGGGAAACAGAAGAAAACAGAGACAAACAGAAAACAATAAAATGGTAGTCCTAAATCCAAACATATCTATATCTATATGCATATAAGTGGTCTAAATACAAGAACTAAAATACAGCAATTGTCAGATTCAATAATAATAATAAAAAGATCCCACAGTATCTGTCTATACAAGAAACCCACTTTAAATATAATGATACAGACAGATTAAAATAAGAGGATGGGAAAAGATATACCATGCAAATACTAATCAAAAGATACTTGGATGATACCTCACCAAATGGATTTCAGAGCAAGGAAAATTAGTAGGGGCATTACATACTGATAAAGGGGTCTATTTGCCAAGAATATTCTACCAATTTAAAACATCTGTGTGCCTAACAACAGTGCTTTGAAATACATGGACCAAAAACTGGTAGAAAGGATAAATGGGAAAATCCACTTGTAGGTGGAGACTTCAAGATTCCTTTCCTATTCACTCAAATCACTATCCTAAGTAATAAAGAAAGAAGAGAGAGACCGGGCATGGTAGCTCACACCTGTCATTCCAGCACTTTGGGAGGCCGAGGTGGGCAGATCACTTGTAGTCAGGAGTTTGAGACCAGCCTGGCCAAAATGGTGAAACCCCGTCTCTACTAAAAATACAAGAATTAGGGGTGTGGTGGTACATGCCTGTAGTCCCGGCTACTCGGGAGGCTGAGGCAGGGGAATTGCTTGAACCCGGGAGGCAGAGGTTGCAGTGAGCCAACATCATGCCACTGTACTCCAGCCTGGGTGACAGAGTGAGACTCTGCCTCAAAAAAAAAATAAAAAAAAGAAAATCAGCAATTGAATAACACCATCAATCAACTAGATCTAATTGAATTTAAAGAACATATAACCCAACAGAGCCAAATATATATTCTTTTCAAATGCTCATGGAACATACCAAGATCAGGGGTCAGCAAATATTTTGTGTAAAGCGCCAGATGGTAAATATTTTAGGCATTGTGAGCCATGTGGTCTCTGTCACAACTACTCAATTCTGTCATTGTAGTGCAAACTTAGATAATTCATAAATAAATGGGTGTGACTGTGTTCCAATAAAAGTTTATACATGGACACTGAAATTTGAATTTCATGTAATTTTCACATCATGAAATATTCTTCTTTTGATATTTTCAGCCATTTAAAATGTAAATATAATCCTTAGTACATGGGCCATACAAAAATTGTCAGTGGCTGGATTTGGTGTAAAGGCTGTTGTTTGCACTCCCCTGACCAAGATAAACAATATTCTGGTTCATAAAAGAAACCTTAACACATTAAAAAATTGAAATCATACAAAGTCTGTTCTCTGGCAGTAATGGATTTAAACTAGAAAAATATTTGAAAAAAATGTCTAGAAAGTCTGCAAATATTTAGAAGGTAAACAACGTAGTTCTAAATAACTCATGGGTCAAAGACGTCTCATGAGAAATTGACATAGTTTGAATTAAATGAAAATACAACATGACATAATTTGTGGGATACAGAATACAGGGAAATTTATAGCACTAAAAATAGAAATTTTTATTTTTATTTCTATTTTTATTTTTGAGACAGAGTCTCACTCTGTCTCCCAGGCTGGAGTGCAGTGGCATGATCTCAGCTCACTGCAACCTTTGCCTCCAGGGTTCAAGTGATTCTTGTACCTCAGCCTCCCAAGTAGCTGGGACTACAGGCACATACCACCACAATGCCTGGCTAATTTTTGTATTTTTAGTAGAAATGGGGTTTCACAATGTTGGGTCTCGAAACTCCTGACCTCAGGTGATCTGCCCACCTCGACTTCCCAAAATGTTGAGATTACAGTCATGAGCCACTGTGCCTGGCCTAAAAATAGAGGGAAATTTATAGCATTAAATGCTTATGTCAGAGGCCTTTAAACCAGAGCAACTCCATCTTGAATACAGCTGGGTAAAATGAGGCTGAGACCTACTGGGTTGCATTCCTGGATGGTTAAGGCATTCTAATTTACAGGATAAGATAAGAGGTTGGCACAAGATACAGGTCATAAAGACCTTGCTGATAAAATGGGTTTCAGTAAAGAAGCCAGCAAAATCCTCCAAAACCAAGATGGTGACGAGAGTAACCTCTGGTTGTCCTCACTGCCACACTCCCACCAGCACCATGACAGTTTACAGATGCCATGGCAACATCAGGAAGTTACCCTATATGGTCTAAAAGGAGAGGCACGAATAGTCCACCCCTTGTTTAGCATATAATCAAGAAATAACCATAAAAATGGGCAACCAGCAGCTCTCAGGCTGCTCTGTCTATGGAATAGCCATTCTTTTATTCCTTTACTTTCTTAATAAACTTGCTTTCACTTTGCTCTATGGATTCACCCTGCATTCTTTCTTGCACAAGATCCGAGAACCCTCTGTTGGGGTCTGGATCCAGACGCCTTTTCTGTAACACTTAGATTAGAAAAGAACAACTCCGCTGGGTGCAGTGGCTCATGCCTGTGATCCTAGCACTTTGGGAGGCCGAGGCGGGTGGATCGTGAGATCAGGAGTTCGAGACCATCCTGACCAACATGGTGAAACCTCATCTCTACTAAAAATACAAAAAGTAACGGCGTGGTGGTGTGCACGTGTAATCCCAGCTACTTGGGAGGCAGAGGCAGAGGAATTGCTTGAACCCGGGAGGCGGAGTTTGCAGTGAGCTGAGATCACACCACTGCACTCCAGCCTGGGCAACAGAACGAGACTCCAGATCAAGACTCCATCTCAAAAAAAAAACAACAACACAAAACAAAAACAAAAAAAACAACTCAATAATCTAAGCTTCTGTCTTTGGATTTTCCATCTAGACAGTTTCTTCTTTTCATTATGCTATTGTAGATTTTCTAGTTGATTTGCTATTTCTTTTATCTTGTTCATTCTTAAGGTCTGGGTCCCTACCCCAACTTTCCGTTTGCTCTACTACAATATGGGTGAATTTTTCTAGACTTCTCTGTGACCAGTTTGTCTTTTCTGAGCTACAGTTTGGTGGTTGGATAATGCCTTGTACCTGCTTTCTGTACTTGTAAAGTTGGGAATGTGAGGGGAGTAGGGACAGTTATTCAGCTGGGGTTTTGCAAGTTTTTCTAAAGGACATGGGTTTTGTTTCCTCTTTCGGGTTTTATTAAGTGTCCTTGACCAGGGTTCATTCCTCCTAATGAGTGGGTATCCTTCTCCTATGTGGGATGTGCTCAGGGTTGACATGTTTTTCTCCAATGTGTTATGTAACTTTAGTGCCTTTTCTTCCGTTAGGGAAAAACATCCTACCCCATTTTACTTACTCATTTCCACCTTAATACTTACAGTTTATAACAATTCACATTCCTTTGGTGTTTGGTTTTGGTAAATCCCTACTTATTGCTGGGGATAGTTAGCTCTGCCTGTATTTTAAATGATGCGTCTGAGAGTACCTCATTTCCTCACCAGAATCTAGCTTTTTCTTTAGAGTTTGTCTACTCTAAAAATATTTTCAGCTGGGTGTGGCGGCTCACGCCTGTAATCCCAGCACTTTGGGAAGCCAAGGTGGGTGGATCACTTGAGGTCAGGAGTTTGAATCCGGCCTGGCCAACATGGTGAAACCCTGTCTCTACTAAAACTACAAAAGTTAGCTGGGTGTGGTGGTGCATGCTTGTAGTCCCAGCTACTCAGGAGGCTGAGGCAAGAGTATCGCTTGAACCTGAACCTAGGAGGCAGAGGTTGCAGTGCGCCCAGATTGCGCCTCTGCACTCCAGCCTGGGTTACAGAGTGAGACTCTGTCTCAAGAAAATAAATAAATAAAGATAAAAATAAGAAGATAGTTTTAGTTTCTTTTCCATGAACCACTGATTCACTTATTCATTTCTTTAGTCTGCTTTTTCCAAATTGAGACACCAGTGAGAAACCTCATGATTTTTCTTTTTGTTACCAAAATAAATAAATTTAATTATTTATAATGTGCAGCAATAAGATATTTTACATATTTATGGGATACATATGAGTATTTTTACATGTATAGACTATAATGATCAAGCCAGGGTATTTTGGGTATCCATCACCTTGGGTATTTATCATTTCTAAGTGTTGGGAACATTTCACATCTGCTCTTCTAGCTACTTTGAAATATATAATATATTGTTGCTAACTATAGTCACACTACTCTGCTATTAAATATTGGAGCTTATTTCTTCTATCTAACTGTATGTTTGTACCTACTAACCAATCTCTATGCCACCCTCCCACCCACACTCACCCCACTCTCTGGTATCTATCATCCTATTCACTACTTCTGCTGGACCAACATTTTTTGCTCCTACATATGAGTGAGAACACGTGTTATCTATCTTTGTGTGTTTGGTGTTTGGTTTTGCTAAATTCCTATTTATTTTTGGGGATAGTTAGCGCTGCCTGTATTTTAAATGATGTGCCTGAGAGTTTGTGTGTCTGGCTTATTTCCCTTAACATAATGACCTCTAGTTCCATGTATGTTGTTGCAAATGACAGGAATTCATTCTTCGGGCTGACTAGTATTCCACTGGGTATACCACCATTTTCTTTATTCATTTGTTTGTTGATAGACACTTAGGTTGGTTCCATATAATGGTGCTATAATAAATATACCAGTGCAGGAATCCTTTTGATATACAAATTTCTTTTCCTTGGATAAATATCCATTAGTGGGATTGCCAGATCATAGGGTAGTTCTGTTTTTAGTTTTCTAAAAAATGTCCATGCTGGTTTTCATAGTGGTTTTACTAATTTACATTCCCACCAAGTGTGTATAAGAATTCCCTTTTCTTAGCACCCTCACCAGCATCTATTATTTTTTTGTCTTTTTAATAACAGCCATTCAAACTGGGGTGAGATGATATCTCATTAAAGTTCTCATTTGCATTTCCCTGATAATTAGTGATGTTGAACTTTTATCTTCATAAACTTGTTAGCCATTTGTTTGTCTTCTTTTAACAAATGTCTATTCAGATCCTTTGCCCATTGTTTCAGGGGATTTTTCTGTTGCGTTGTTTGAATTTCTTGTATATTCTGGGTATTAGTTTATTAGGTGAATAATTTGCAAATATTTTCTCCCATTCAACAAGTTGCCTCTTCACTCTGTTGATTGTTTCCTTTGCTGTGCCAGAGCTTTTTGGTTTGATATAGTCCCATTTGTCTATTTTTCTTTTTATTGTCTATGCTTTTGAGGTCTTAGGCATAAAGTCTGCCTACCAATGTCCTTAAATGTTTCCCCTATGTCTTCTTCCAGTAGTTTTATGGCTTGGGGTCTTATATTTAAGTATTTAATTAATCTTGAGTTGATTTTTATATATGTAGAGAAGGGTCTAGTTTCATTCCTCTGTGTATAGATATCCAGTTTTCCCAGCACCATTTATCCAAGATCGTGTCCTTTCCCCAATATATGTTCTTGGCACCTTCATTGAAAATTAGTTGGCTATAAACACGTGAATTTATTTCTTGGTTCCCTATTCTGTTTTGTTGGTCTGTATGTCTGGTTTTATACCAATACCATGCTGTTTTGGTTACTATAGCCTTTTAATATATTTTGAAGTCAGGCAGTGTGATGCCTCTCACTTTGTTTGCTCAGGATTACTTTGGCTATTCCTGCTCCTTTCTTGTTTCATGTGAATTTTAGGATTTTTTTGAATTCTGTAAAAAAGACATTGGTATTTTGATAGAGATTACATTGAATCTGTAGATTGCTTTGGGCAGTTTAGTCATTTTAATGAGATTAATTTTTCCAGTTCATGAGCATGGAATGTCTTTCCATTTGTTTGTGTGTGTACTCTTCAATTTATTTCATTAATGTTTTGCTGTTTTCCTGGTATACATATTTCACCTCCTTGGTTAGAAGTATTACTAGATTTTTTTTGTAACATTTTAAATGGGATTGCTTTCTTGATTGGTTTCTCAGCTAGTTGATTATTGGTATATGTAAACTACTGAGTTTTTTGTATGCAGATTTTATATACAGTTACTGAATTTATTAATCTAATCCAGGAAGTTTTTGGTGGAATCTTTAGGTTTTTCTAAATATAGGATCATATCAGCAAAGGGGGACAATTTGACTTCCTCTTTTCCAATCTGGATGCCTTTTATTTCTTTCTCTTGCCTGGTTGCTGTGGCTAGGACTTACAGTATGACATTGAATAGAAGTGGTAAAAGTGGGCAGCCTTGTCTTTTTCTAGATCTTGGAGAAAAGGCTTTTAGCTTTTTTCCCATTCAGTATGATGTTAGCAATGTGTTTGTTATATTTGGCCTTTATTATTTTGATGTATGTTTCTTCTATTCCTAGTTTGTTGAGAATTTTTACCATGAAGGGATGCTGAATTTTATCAAATGCTTTTTTTCTGCATCTATTGAGATGATCATATGTTTTTTTTTCTTCATTCTGTTGATGTGATAAGTCACATTTATTGACATTTGCATATCTTGAACCATCCTTGCATCACTGGTATAAATCCCGCTTGGTCATGGTCTATTGCCTTTTTGCTGGGCTGCTGGATTCAGTTTGTTAGAATGTTGTTGAGGATTTTTATATCTACGTTCACCAGGGATATTGGCCTGTCATTTTCTTTTTTTATTGTGTCATTGTCTGGTTTTAGTATCAGGGTAATGTTGACTTCTTAGAATGAGTTAGAGAGAGCTTCCTCTTCGGTGTTCTGGGATAGTTTCAGGAAGACAGGTATTAATACTTCTTTCTACATTAATAGAATTTGACTGTGAGTGTATCCAGTCCTGGGCTTTTCTTTGGAGATTTTTATTACTGATTCGATCTTGCTACTCATTACTGGTCTGCTCAGGTTTTTGATTTGTGCGGTTTTTTTTTTTTTTTTTTTTTTTGAGATGGAGTCTCATTCTGTCAATCAGGCTGGAATGCAGTGGTATGATCTTGGCTCACTATGACCTCTGCCTCCCAGGTTCAAGCAATTCTCCTGCCTCGGCTTCCTGAGTTGCTGGGATTACAGGCATACACCAACATGCATGCTAATTTTTGTATTTTTAGTAGAGATGAGGTTTCACCATATTGGTCAGGCTGGTCTCGAACCCCTGGCCTCAACTGATCTGCCCCTGTTGGCCTCCCAAAGTGCTGGGATTACAGGCATGAGCCACCATACCCAGCCTACTCAGGTTTTCTGTTTCTTCTTGATTCAGTCTTGATAGCATGTATATTCCAGGAATCTATTCATTTCCTCTGGGTTTTTCAGTTTGTTAGTGTAGAGTTGTATATAATAGTGTGTGATCTTTTGTATTTCTGTTGTATCAGTTGTACTTTTTCATTTTTCTGATTTTGTTTATTTGAGTCTTCTCTCTTTTTTTTTCCTTGGTTAGTCTAACTAGCAGTTTAGCAATTTTGTTCATCTTTTTGAAGAACCAACTTTTCATTTTGTTGCTCCTTTGTATTGTTTTCTTAGTCTCTATTTTGTTCAGTTCTGCTTTGATCTTTATTCTTGCTTTCTACCAATTTGGGGATTGGTTTGTTCTTGGTTTTCTAGTTCCTTGAATTGTATTGTTGGGTTGCTTTTTTGAAATGTTTCTACCTTTTTGATGTAGGTATTGTAATAAAATTCCCTCTTTGCTGTAACCCAGTGCTTGTTCAGGAGCATGTTGTTTAATTTTCCACATATTTGCATAGTTTCCAAAGTTTCTCTTTGTATTGATTTCTACTTTTATTTTATTGTGGTCTGAGAAGGCCCTTGATATCATTTAGATTTTTAAAAAATGTTGACGTCTTTTGTGGCCTAATATATCTTAGAGACTATTCCATGTGCTGATAAGAAGAATGTATATTCAGCAGTTGTCTGATAAAATGTTCTGTGAATGTCTTTAGGACCATTTGGTCTAAAGTCCAATTTAAATTGAATGCTTCTTTGTTGATTTTCTGTGTACATGATCTGACTAATGCTGAGAATAAGGTGTTGAAGTTCCTTACTATTATTAGATTGGAATCTGTCTCTTTAGATCTAGTAATATTGCTCTACGAATCTGTGCTGCAGTATTGGATACACATATGTCTAGAATTATTATATCCTCTTGTGGGACTGATACCTTTATCATCATATAATGACATTCTATGTCTTTTAAAAATGTTTTTGACTCGAAGTCTGTTTTCTCTGATATAAGTATAGCTACTTCTGTTTACTTCTGGTTTCTGTGTATGTGGAATATTTGTTTCCATTCCTTTGCTTTGAGTCTATATTTGTCTTTACAGGGGAAGTGCATTTCCTGTAGGCAGCATATAATTGGTTCCTGTTTCTTTATCTGTTCAGCCAGTCTCTATCTTTTAAGTGGAGAATTTAATCTATTTACATTCAAGGTTATTATTGACATGTGAGGTTTTTAATTTGTTCTTGTTAATTGTTTTCTTTATTCTTTTTTTTTTCTTTTTTTTTAATTTTTCTTCTTCTGTTATTGCTTGTTATTGTGGTTTGGTAGTTTTCTGTACTGATACCTTTTGAGTTCTTTCTTTTCTTTATTTGTATTCGGTTTACAAGTGAGTTTTATAGTTTCATGTGTTTTCTTGATGGTAAATGTCAACCTTTCTTTTCCAGGTTTAGGACTTCCTTGAGCATTTCTTATAGATCTGGTCCAGTGGTGATGAATTCCCTTAGTGTTTGCTTGTCTGGGAAAGACCTTATTTCTTCATTTATGAATGCTTATTTTGGTGGATATAGTATCCTTGCTTGGCAGTTTCTTTCTTTCAGCTCATTGACTATGTCATTCCATTCTCCTCTGGGGTGTAAGGTTTTAACTGAGAAATCCACTGTTAGTCTGATGGGGTTTCCTTTATAGGTATATAGACACTTGCCTCTTTCTGTTTTTAGAATCCTGTCTTTGTCTTTGACTTTAGACATTTTGATTATAATGTGCTTTGGAGTAAGCCTTTTTGCATTTTATCTGTTGGGGTAATCTCTGAACTTCCTGGATCTGCATGTCAGTCTCCTGCCAGACTTGGGAAGTTTTTATCAATTATTTTGTCAAATAGGTTTTCTAGGCCTTTCATTTTCTCTTTGCCCTTGGGGGCACCAGTAATTCAAATATTTGGTTGCCTTATGTTGTCCCAGATGTCACAAAGGCTTTGCTTATTCCTTTAAATCCTTTTTTTCTTTATTTTTCTCTCATTGGACTATTTCAAAAGACTCGTCTTCAAGTTCTGAGATTCTTTCTTCTGCTTGAACTAGTCTGTTGTTGAAGCTTTTGAATGTATTTTGTATTTCAATTAATTCTCCATTCCAGAATTTGTTTGATCCTTTTAAAAAATATCTGGTAGATTTCTCATTCATATCCTGAATTGTTTTTCTAATTTCTTTGTATTGTTTTTCAGAATTCTCAATGTATCTCATCAAGCCTCTCTAAATGAGCATTTTGAATTCTTTGTCTAAGGTTTTATGAATTTCTTTTCAATTGGTATCTGTTGCTAGACAATTATTGTGTTTCTTTGGGGTGTCATATTTCCTTGCTTTTTTGTGATTCTTATGTCCTTTTATTGATATCTGTACATCTGGTGTAACTGTTGCTTCTTCCACATTTTTGAATTTGCCTTTGTAGTGGAGGACTTTTTCCTGAAGATGTATCTATGATGTTGGTTGGGTAGGGCACTTTGGTGTTGATTCAGGTACATGCAGTAGTGTAGTTCCTATATGGTTTCTTTGGCTATAAACAGTGTTAGTGGTACCTGTGACTTCCTTGTAGCTTAGGTGCAATTATTAGTGGAGGCTGTGCTGAAGTTTTCCTGGGGACTGGGATGCCAGGTAGGCCAGTCTTTGGGCCCCAGTAGTGGCAGTGGTAGGCTGAAGTGATTATCCTTGAGCCCTGGAGTGGTGTATGCTGATTCTAGTATTAGCGAGTCCAGATGGCTGGTTCTTGAGCCTCCAGGTGATTTGCTTGGATGCTGGCACTAGCAGCGGTAGGCCAGGCATGTGGGGATGTTCTTGGGCTCCTGGGCAGCAGGTGTGATTTGGGTGATGGTAGTGACAGTGGTGGTCTAACCATTGGAACCCAAGTGGTTCAAGCTGATGTTGATGGTGGCCCCAATGGGTTGGGAAGACCAATCCTCTGATCCACAGGTGGCATATGTGTTTGGGTACCAGCTGTGGTGATATTGACAGGTTGGGTCAGCCTGATCTCAGACCTCAGGAGGAGTGCTCAGATGTCAACAGCGATGGGCTGGGTTGGGCAATTTTCAGGCACCTGGACAGAGTGCTCAAGTATTAGGGGGACACACTGGTCCAGCAGACTTGTTATCAGGCCCCTGATAGTGTGTTTAGGCACTAGCTATGATAATAGGGGTGGGGTTGTCTCTAGGCCACTGGAAAAATGCTCAGGTAGGGATAGTGGCAGCTGTGCTGCAGAGGCTTGCCACTGGGGAAAGTGGGGCCACTCTCAGTGGGAGCAACAAAGGCAGACAGTTCTGGGGTGTATGATTTTCTTGCACTTCAGTCCTGCAACAGCTTGCAGCAGCAGAAGTCATCGGATTTGTCTTTGGGGCACATGAAAGTGCTCAGCCTCCCCCGCCCTCCTTGGCCTGAGAGTAGCAGCAGTAGCATCGGCTCTAGGGCAGGACACAGTCCTTTGGGGACTAGGGTCTCAGAATGGTACCTTGTGGTAGCTACTCGAGGCTTAGGGGCCTGTGGGTCACAGTGTCAGCTCCCTCTGTGCAGCAATGCCTCTGCACAATGTTTAGGCAGCTCCCTATGTGAGTCTCAAGGCCCATGAGTGTCAAGAGGAGCTCCTCTAGCTAGGATTGTAAGAGTTTGTGGCAGGAGTGTGGACCCTTGGGGTCTCTTACTTACCTTTTCTCTATGTCACAGAGCGTCTCCTGGTTTCCAGTGCATCTTGGCCAAGGAGGCTGCCTCATTTCTGTCTCTTTCCTTGCTTTTGGTGCTTCCTAGAACTTCTCTGTGGAATTCTGGTGTTTTCTCCTAGAGGATCTTACTAATTGTAAATATCTATTTGATATTTTGGTTCCTTTCCATGGATGAGGTGCATACTAGTAGGATCTAGTCAGTCATCTTGAATCAACTCGCCTCATGATTTTTCTGAAGCTGTTTCTTTTCTTAGAACCTCTTCTTTGGGGTAGAGATTATAGCCATCCCACACATTTCCTTAGTTATTATTTTTTGAAGATTCATAGTATATCATTGTTTATCCTTTACTGTTTGGTTTCTTTGCCATTTAAAATATTCTTAAATTGCTTTTGTTAGGCTTTGACAAAGAGAATCTGTGATGTGGTTTTACTCTGCCTTCCACCCAGCTCTCAGAAGACCTATTATGTTTGTACTTAGAAAAATTAATAAAGATATTTCTACTTTAGAAGGTAGAATATAAACCATTTTCAAAAAATAAAATGAGATGTATTTGAAAAATTGTTCAAAACATAAGAAGTGCAATGAAAATAACGTCAAATTTACAAAGAAAAATAAAACCAATATATCGAGGATTCAGTTTAAAAAATACTACATACAAACATGTTTCCTGAGAATTTATAAAACTTTGTAGAAAACAATGTGGTAATGTATTTCACAATTCTTAAAATATTTATATTCTTTCACACAACATTCCAGTTTGTCCTAAGGAAATAACCAGAAATGTTGTTGTATATTATGTATATATACACAACAAAAAGACATTAGTTTTACTATAAACCTTAAACTGAAAAGTGATTAAAATGTTGATCAACAGATAAATGTTTAAGTGTAATTAGAAAATGCTCATTACAAAAAACAGGATAGTAAACTATGCATGTTATGTGACCCTAGGTTTATAAGAAAAATATATTTATAATAAAGGACAATGAAAGGAAGCACACATTTTAAATTTTATTTTTTAATAACATGTATTTTTTCAAATGTTCCATCATGAATATATATTCTTAAATTTAGAGGAAAAATAAAAATAATAAGATTAAGAGATACCTGTTCTCTGATGGTTCTAGAGCTGGGAAGGGGTGCAGTTTAAGAAAGGTTGGTTAATGGGTATAAAACAGATGGAAGGAAGAAGTGCTAGGGTTGTATAGCACAGTAGCATGACTATAGTTAACAATAATCCCATTGGGACTTGTGTTTAAGAGCAGGGTCTCTGAAGACATCCTTGTTGAAGACAGTTTTGTCCAAGGGAACATCACAGAGTACTTTGTGGGCATGAAGTAATTGTAGTTATAAATTTGCACAACAGACTTGATCTTTGACCTCTTGGTGATCTTCTTGCCTGTGGCACCTGTCACTTTGTAGGGACAGTGGTCAATTCCAGCCACCAGAGCATGGTTGTAGGGGTGATCTGAAGTGCCTTCATCATTGTTCTAAATGCTGATGTGATGGCTTTGAGTCCAGAGTAGCATCAGGCCAGGACCAGCACCACTCTCCCAGGTTTCACAAACTTGCCCATTTCGACAACAACCAAGTAGGCCTACATCAGAAACGAAGAAAGGGCACTTCTGCTAACTGTATATTTCAAAAAGGAAGATTGGAGATGTTCCCAAAACAAATTATAAATGTTTGAGGTAATAGATATCCTAATTACCCTGATTTGATCATTGCACATTGTATGCATGTATAAAACTATCACATGTACTCCATAAATTTGTATAATTATTTATCAGTAAACAAAGATATCTATTGCGTATGAAAGAAATAGAAAGAAATGAATGCAAACTTAAGAAGTATTCATAAGAGGAAAAAAAAAGAGTTTAAAGTGATAAGATAGCAAAAATGGTAAGACAATAATGTATTGTTAAGATTAATCAATTGTAAGATTAATCAATATAAGCCAATTAAAACCAGAAGGTAAAAGATTGAATAATAAAGTGATACAGTGTTTAAATAATATAATAAAATAATCTAATATTAATGAATTTTAAAAATAAAAGCATACTAAAGTGGGAGAAGTAGATAAGGTAGATACCCAAATTAAATCTTCACATTAACATCCTGTAAGAATGAGAATAAAAAGAGTTTTCTGAGCTGAGGAAGTTTCATAACTTTAGTGACTGAAGATTGCTGAGAGATAGAAGACAATATCTGTTTAATGGTGCCATTTTCCCCTGGTTTCTCACACTTGAAAAAGTAGCAGCTCTTAGATATTTTAAAAGGAATTTAAGGGGTTTTTGGGTTGTTTGTTTCTTCGTTGTCATGTTTTTGGAAGTTCTTAGTTACGGTCTTATCATCATGACCATCTCAGAATGATAGCCTCAGACCTAGAGTCTACATGACTTCTGGCTCTCCTACATATAATTAAATGTTCATGTTCTAATTCCAAATCCCCAGGAGAGAGTATCTAATTGCTTCAGTCATTTATGTTCTGGGGATGGGGTTGGGAGTGAAGGAACAGGGTCAAATAGTACAAAGGATCTGTTCCTTCCAGGGTTATAAGCAGGACAGATTTTCAAAGAAGAAATTATTGGCATCTCTGATACATGTAGTGAATAATTTTAATTTTTATATGTAATGTAAATAATCACAGACAAAACAAAGGATTTTTTTTTAAGTCTCAGTGTCTTCCACTGTACTTGTGAATTATGTGAACACAATAATGGTAGCTTCATAGAGTGGTCACAAAATGGGAACATATTGATGTCTAGATAGAATTGTCTTAAGTAAATCTCTGGATTGAAGATTTCAGCATGTTCTCACTTATTTGTGGGATCTAAAAATCATGTCAGTTGAACTCATGAACACTGAGAGTAGTAGGATGGTTACCAGATGCTGGGAAGGGTAGTAGGAGGTTAGGGAGGAAGTGGGGATGGTTAATAGGTACCAAAAAAAAAAAAAATAGAATTAATAAGACCTACTATTTGATAGCACAGTCGGGTGACTATAGTCAATAATAACTTAAATGTATTTTTTAAATAACCTAAAGAATGTAATTTGATTATTTGTAACTCGAAGGATAAATGCTTGAGGGGATACATACCCCATTATACAAATGTGCTTATTTCACATTGCATGCCTGTGTCGAAACATCTCATGTACCCTGTAATATATACAACTACTCTGTACCCTCAAAAGTTTTAAAAAGTTAAAAAAAATTATAAAATGTTATCAAATGATGATTTTAATTCTACCCCATAAAATTAAATAAGTATTGTATTTCACTTTTTAAAATCAGTCCATTCATCCTATGTAGACATTTAAACTAAATATTTTAGGAAAATTTCTTTTGTTCTATGTACATATTTAGCATTACTTCCTGTGTAATTTTAAAATCTGAAATTCTTCTAGCATACAGAGTAAGTGGATTATGATATACTAAAGGATTAAGCTTCACTGTCTTGTGTCAGATTAATCTCTCATATGTAGATTGTCACTTGACCTGATAGAAATATGACTGTAATTCACCAAAAAAATTTCATGGATAAGTAACCATTTCATTATTTTATGTAGAATGAAGAATGCATGCTTCTTGACTGATTGTATAATTCTCCAAATTAAATTTAAATAAACCTCATAATCATGCGTTTTTCTCAGAGTTTCATAAGGATTCATGGAAAAGATATCTGTGATAGCTTATGTGGTGAAATAGAACAATTAAATATAATATTCTGTGATTCTTCCCACTTTATTAGAGTTAAAGTGTGTTAAAGTTACTCAATGAGGATAATTTTGTATTTTTATATAAAAGTTTTTGCGTTATTTTAAACTTAAATTTTCTCATCAAACAAATACAGATAAACTTTTGCATTTAAACAAAATAGTTAATACTCTGAGAACATTACTCCATTTGCTTATATGGTTTTCAATGAAATAGGTAAAATTATATGCATATAAATGAATGTTAAAAGGGAGTGTGAAAAATAAAGATAGCAGTGAGGATTATAGTTTGAAATTAATGTATATTTAATAGTTAAAGGAAATTTAAATAAAGTAAAGCACTGTGTTTTTGTCCTAACAGGAGGTTGTATGAAAGAGTTTAAATGTGTCATATTTAGGTAAATAGTTCAGCTGTAGAGCAGAAGTATTAACATAAAAAATTAATTAAAAAGTTGAAAATAAATAGGTGGGCACAGTGGCTCAAGCCTGTAATCCCTAAACAAAGCAAGACTCGGTCTCAAAAAAAAAAAAAAAAGTTAAAAGTATTAATAAACTTTTACATAACACATGAACAATATTATGTAATTTATGTTAGAATAATTGTGAGAGGATAAAGGAATACTGTTTTTTTCAAAAAGTTGAGAATAAAAGTAGAATACTGAACTAGATTGTTAAAATCTGATTTTTAAAATGAATTGTATTTTAAACTTCATGACTTTTTTTTTTTTATAAGACCTAATTTTTTTGTTTTGGACAGTCTTGCTCTGTCACCCAGGCTGGAGTGCAGTGGCATGATCTTGGCTCACTGCAACCTCCGCCTCCTGGGTTCAAGCAATCCTCCTGCCTCAGCCTCCCGAGTGGTAAACTTCATGACTTATTTTTTATAAGACCTAACTTTTTTTTTAGACAGAGTCTCGCTCTGTCGCCCAGGCTGGAGTGCAGTGGCATGATCTCGGCTCACTGCAACCTTTGCCTCTTAGGTTCAAGCGATCCTCCTGCCTCAGCCTCCTGAGTAACTGGGACTATAGGCGCATGCCACCACACCCAGCTATTTTTATTTTTAATAGAGATGGGGTTTCACCATATTGACCAGGCTGGTCTTGAACTCCTGACCTTGTGATCCACCCACCTCGGCCTCCCAAAGTGCTGGGATTACAGGCATGAGCCACCGCGCCTAGCAAGACCTAATTTTTTTAGAGCAGTTTTAAGTTTACAACAAAGTTGAGAGGAAGGTACAGAGATTTCCCATATATGTACTGTCCCCACACATACAATAGCTTCCCCTCTATCAACATCCCCCACCAGAATGGTGTATTTGTTATAGATGATGACTCTCCATTGATACATCATCACCCAAAGTCCATAGCTTATATTAGGGTTTACTCTTGATGTTGTACATTCTCTGGATCTTGACAAATGTGTGATGAGCTGTATCTACTCTATAGTATATAAAATAGTTTCACTGCCCTAAGAATCCTCTGTGCTCCACCTATTCATCCCTCCTTTTCCTGTAACCCCTGGAACCCACTGATCTTTTTACTGTCTTCATAGTTTTCCAGAATCCCCTTTTTCCAGAATGTCATACTGATGGAATCATACATTATGTAGCCATTTCATATTGACTTCTTTCACTTGGTATTATGCATTTAAGGTTTCTTCATGTTTTTTCATGGCTTGATAGCTAATTTATTTTAGTGTTGAATAATATTCCATTATTTGGATGTACTACAGTTTATCCATTCACCTACTGAAGGGCATCTTGATTGCTTCCAAATTTTGTTACTTATGAATAAAACTTTGATAAACATCCATGTGCGGATTTTTGTGTGGACATAAATTTTCCACTCTTTTGGATAAATACCAAGGACCTCAATTGCTGAATGATATATATGGTAAGAGTATGTCTTGTTTTGTTGAGAAACCACCAAACTTTCGTTCAAACTGCCTGTACCATTTTGTGTTCCCATGTGCAATAAATGATAGTTCTTGTTCCACCTCCTTGTCAGCATTTCGTGCTATCAGTGTTCTGGATTTTGGCCATTCTAATAAGTGTACAGTGGTTATCTTCTTGTTTTAATTTGCATTTCCCTCTTGACATATGACGTGGAGCATCTTTTCATATGCTTTCTTTTTTTTGGGCATCTATATGTCTTCTTTGGTGAGGTGTCTGTTAAGGTTTTTGGTCCATTTTTTTTTTTTTTTTTGAGACGGAGTCTCGTTCTGTCGAGGCTGGAGTACAGTGATGCGATCTCAGCTCACTGCCAGCTCTGCCTCCCAGGTTCACGCCATTCTCCTGCCTCAGCCTTCTGAGTAGCTGGGACTACAGGTGCCTGCCACCATGCCCGGCTAATTTTTTGTATTTTTAGTAGAGATGGGGTTTCACCGTGTTAGCCAGGATGGTGGTCCATTTTTTAATTGGGTTGTTTTCTTATTTTTGAGTTTTGTGAATTCTTTGTATATTTTGGATAACAGTCCTTTATGAGATAGGTCTATTGCAAATATTTTCTCCTAGTCTGTGACCATGTTTTCATTCTCTTGGCAGTGTCTTTTGTAGAGCAGAAATGTTTAATTTTAATGAAATCCAGTTTATTGACTCTTCTTTTATAAGTCATGTCTTCAGTGTCACATCCAAAAAGTCAACACCAAATCTAAAGTCATCTAGGTTTTCTCCTGTTATCTTCTAGGAGCTTTATAGTTTTGTGTTCTACATTGAAGCTTATGATACATTTTGAGTTAATTCTTTGTAAAGGTCTTCCTCTAAATCCATCTTTTTTTTTTTTTTTTGGTAAGAGAAATCTCGCTCTTGTCCCTCAGGTTTGAGTGAAATGGCTTGATCTCGTCTCACTGCAACCTCCGCCTCCCAGGTTCAAGCAGTTCTCCTGCTTCTGCCTCCCAAGTAGCTGGGATTAAGGTGTCTGCCACCACGCCCAGCTAATTTTTGTTTTTTTTTTTTAGTAGAGATGGGGTTTCATCATGTTGGCCAGGCTGGTCTCGAACTTCTGACCTCAGGTGATCCTCCCACCTCGGGCTCCCAAAGTGCTGGGATTACAGACGTGAGCCACCACGCTCGGCCTAGATTCATCTTTTGCATGTGGGTGTCCATTGTTCCAACATAATTTATTGAAAAGGCTATATATATGTATATATATATATATATATTTTTTTTTTTTTTTACAGTGTATTGCCTTTGCTCCTTTGTCAAAGATTAGGTGACCATATTTAGTGGCTCTGTTTCTGTGCTCTCTTTTGTATTCCATTGACCTATTTGTCCTTCACCAGTACCACACTGTCTTGATTATTGTAGTGTTACAGTAAGTCTTTAAGTTGAGTAGTGTCAGTCCTCTAACTTTATGCCCCTTCAATATTGTGTTGGCTATTCTGAGTCTTTTGCCTCTCCATATAAACATTAGAATCGGTTTGTTCATATTTATGAAATAACATGCTGGGATTTTGATTGGGATGGCATTGAATTTATAGATCAAGTTGGAAAAACTGATGTCTTGATAATATTAAGTCTTCCTATCTATGAATATGAAATATCTTCCAATTTACTTATAGTTTTTCTCATACAGATATTATAAATATTTTGTTAGATTTATACCTTTCAATTTTTTGGTGCTTATGTAAATGATAATGTGTTTTTTATTTCAAATTCCACTTGTTCATTGCTGGTATATAGGAAAGCAATAGACCTTTGTATATTAGCTTTGTATCCTGCAGCCTTGCTATAATTGCTTATTCCAGTTTTCTTGTGAATTCTTTTGGATTTTCTTCCATGATTAAAAAAAAAAAAGCAAATTGGTAGTTATGTAACTAGGGTTATAGTTGTAGATTATTAAAACAGAAATATTCTTAGCAAAATCTTGCTACTTCTGAAAGGCAGCTTTTTTTGGAGTTATTTTAGGAGATAGCGGATCTCAGTGAATTTCAGAGTCTTCAAAGTCATATTAAGGAAAAACTATATGTTACATATATATTTCTAAAAATTGTGATAAATACACATAACATATAATTTGCCATCTTACCCATTTTAAGTGTACAGCTTAGTGGGCTATGTATATTCACACTGCTGTGCAACCAACCTCCAGAACTTTTTTTATCTTGCAAAACTGGAACTCTCTACCCATTAAATAACAACTCACAATTTTCCTCTCCCCTTATCCCCTGGCAACTACCATTCTACTTTTTGTTTTTATGAATTTGACTACTTTGGATACCTCATATAGGTGGAATCATACAATATTTGTCTTTTTGTGACTAACTTATTTCCCTTAGCATAATATATTCAAGGTTCATGGATGTTGTAGCATGTGTCACAATTTACTGCCTTTTTAAGGCTCAATGTTCTAGTGTGTGTGTGTGTGTGTGCGCGTGCCTACAGATATACACCACATTTTGTTTATGTATCTGTCAGTGGACATTTGGGTTCTTTTTGCCTTTTGGCCATTGTGAATAACAATACTGTTATTAACATGGGTGTACAAATATCTGAGTCACTACTTTCAATTCTTTTGGGTATATACTGGAAGTGGAATTGTTGGATCATATGATCATTGTATTTTCCATTTTTTGAGGAATCAACTGTTTTCTGTAGTGGCCGTGCAATTTTAACTTTCTACCAACAGTGTATAAATGTTCCACATTCCTGCTAACACTTGTTATTTTCTTTCTTCCTTTTATAATGTAATAGCTATCTTAAGGTATGTAAAGTAGTATGTGATTGTGGTTTTGATTTTCATTTCCACTAGCGACTACATTAGCAGTATTGAGCATTATTTCATGTGCTCATTGGCCATTTGTATATCTTCTTTGGAGAAATGTCTGTTCAAGTTCTTTGCCCATTTAAAAATATTTTGCTATTTTTTGTATGAGTTGTAGGAGTTCTTTATATGGTCTAGATATTAAGCCCTTATCAGATATGATTTGCAAATATTTTCTTCCATTTCATAGACTGCTTTTTCAATCTGCTGATAGTGTCCTTTGATGCACAGAAGTTTTTGATTTGGAGTCCAGTTTATCCATTTTTACTTTTGTTGCTGGGCTTTGTGTAATATCCAAGAAATCATCGCCAAATCAAACGTAATGAAGCTTTCCTTCTGTTTTCTTCTAAGAGTTTTATATTTTTAGGTCTTATGTGTTTTGGTCTTTGATCAATTTTGAGTTATTTTTGTATATGGCATAAGGTAAGTGTCCAACTTCATTCTTTTGCGGATATCCAGTTTTCCCAGCAGCAGCATTTGTTGAAAAGACTGTCCTTTCCCTCCCCATTTAATGGTCTTGGCACCCTTATCAAAAATAATTTGACCATATACTCTAAGGTTTATTTCTCGGCTCTGTATTTGTTCCATTGGTCTATATGTCTGTGTGTATATATATATTTTTAAATAATATAGTTAATTAGTAACTTTTTTTTTTTTTGATACAGAGTCTCCCTCTGTCACCCAGCCTAGAGTGCAGTGGCACAATCTTGGCTCACTGCAACCTCCACCTCCCGGGTTCAAGCGATTCTTCTGCCTCAGCCTGCCTGAGTAGCTGGGACTACAGGCATGCACCACATGCCCAACTAATTTTTGTATTTTTAGTAGAGATGGGGTTTCGCCATGTTGGCCAGGCTGGTCTCGAACTCCTGACCTCAGGTGATCTGCCCACCTCAGCCTCCCAAAGTGCTGGAATTACAAGCATGAGCCACCGAGCCTGGCCAGTTAGTATGTTTTAAAATAAAGTCTTGGTTATAAATTTGACAGTCTTTACTAATGTAGAGATAGTGAAACTTTACCTCCGTTCTCTTAGGGTCCTGACTGGGCCCAACAGCTAAACTGATATAAGTTAAATTAACAGGAGAAAAGCACGCACATTTATTCAATACAAGTTTTATGTGGCATGGGAGCCATCATAAAGGAATGAAGAACTGAAGAAGCTGTTAGAGTCAATTACTTAAATTCTGAATTGGACAAAGAATAGTAAGTTGGGAAAATGTGATAAGGCAAAGGGGATTAGGCTAGGATAGTTAATTGTGTACGTAAGTAGCCAGGAAGATAAGGGTTGGTATAACTAGGTTTGTTTGTACAGAATTCCTTTGGCCTCAGCTTTTTGTCCTCGATGATAAGAATGTTGCATCTTTTATATAGGAATTTCATTTTTTACCTTAGGAACCAGCATGAATGTCATAGTGATCTTTTTTTCACCTGCTGTTTTTGAAGTGCTATATTAACTTAAATAGTTAATATGCCAAAATGGTGTAAGTTTTTTCGTTAGTGAGTCCTGAGATTTTCTTTTACTTTTCACAGTATCCGTAGAAAAATCTTGCTCCTACCCCATCTTCATCAGTCCCATTTCCCCTGTATCCTATAGGTAACCACATCATAAGGAAATACACATATATAAATCCTATTGTTTCTCCTTTTTTAATCTATCTTACAGTTAGTTTCTACTGTCCTAATTATAGCACAATTTTACTTTTTAGGTTCTATGATTTGAAGAGTGGTATGGCTATATATTATAGCTTCTAAGTTGTTACCATATTTTGGAGCAAAATGTATTGTTATTTTTACTATTAATTTACATTTAACATGAATCATGATCCTAAAAGCATTGAAATGTCTTCATAACATCCTACAAAGAAGAGAGAACAGCACTGCTGTTCTACACTGTGGGTCTTGCCCAGTCTATAGTTACAAGAAATAGTTCTTTAGTTGTTGTGATGCCCTGGGTAGACTTCATTCTTAAGTAATGTACTTTGTCTATAGTAACTCCCTGCAAATATGTATATGTGCACAGAATATCCTGAAGATACATGGTGAGGTTTCGTTGCCTTTGTTGTCTGAAGCCTTTTTTTTTTTTTGGGAGACAGAGTCTCACTCTGTCGCCCAGGCTGGAGACCAGTGGCACGATCTTGGCTCACTGCAACCTCTGCCTTCTGAATTCAAGTGATTCTCCTGCCCCAGCCTCCCAAGTAGCTGGGACTACAGGCACGTGCCACCACACCCAGCTAATTTTTTTTGTATTTTTAGTGGAGATGGGGTTTCACCATGTTAGCCAGGATGGTCTCAATCTCCTGACCTCGTGATCTGTCCACCTTGGCCTCCCAAAGTTCTGGGATTACAGGCATGAGCCACCGCGCCTCGGTCTCCTCTCTGAAGTATTTACGGTTGTTGTTTCTATTATTGTTCCCAGCCAGAACTGGAACTGACCTGATGTCATGATCTATGAATATAATTTTTAATTAAGGAAAAAGTACTAGGAAATCTCATGTCATTGTAGACCTGCTTCGCTGAATACCATTTAGCAGTCTATACTCCAGCCACCAGGCATATTGGCTGTGCAATGATGCCTCCACGATAACAGTGAGGAGTAAAAGTTGGGCTTAGATACTCTGGCTCTTGCTTAGGTCCAGGGGTATGCTGTGTTCTTGTAACAAATCCCACATATACATACATATGCATATTGTTCCACAAACATCCCCAAGCAGAAACCAGGGTTAGGTGCAGAATAACCTCAAAAAAGTTTTGGTTGCTAGGCTGTAGATGAGTCTTTCTGAGGCTGGTATTTTGACACTACGGGCTCCATTGTTTCTCAGCTGCTGTGTTGTGCTGCATCAATTGTTTCACTATATTATCACTAAAAGCTTGGTCTCCCTAAAAACATTAACTTCTTAGGACCTGCGTGCCAATGGGGGCTTTTGGACTTGACTTCAGCTTTTTGGGGGGATAGAGTCCCTTTCCCCTCTGTAGTATTGGGTTATTAGTGAATCAACCCTGAAGAGGTAAACGGTTGGAGCCTCAGCCTCCCAAGAGGCTGTCACTGGAGAATGGTCTCACTGACTTCAGCCCTTGGGCATTTCCACAGCACATTTTCCCCTTAACACCTCTACTCCTGCTAAATGCCTACCTAACTCTTAAAATAGGAAAGCTGGGAACTCCACTCAAAATCATACAAAAAACCAGTTTGTACATTTGGACACCTCCCGAGCACTCACAGTCCCTGTGTTTCTCTTTTCCAGCAGTAGACAGTCACTGTCATGCAGTTTAAGTGATTTATTGATGTCTCAGCTAAACTTGCTATTGTTTCAGGACATTTCAGTCACCAAAGTTTTTAAAGAGCATTCTGTACTAGAGGAGCCGTGCTGCTTCCTTGTGTCTGCTAATGTGTCCTTAGCCAGCCTCATTCTTCTTCAGCTTTTCCACTTTGGCAACATAGATCCTCATGGTGTCCATCTTAAACATCCCTTTGTTCACATTCCATGCCTCCTACTTGGCCTTGGCTTTCACATCTGAGGCTGAAGGGGCAGGAATGTTGCAGTCGCTCTGGGTGGGCTGTTTGTAGAAGCTATACACCAGCAGTTTTCTCCTGATCGCACACAGTACCCTTCAGCTGCTTGAGGGCAGTGCGGGCCAGCTCAAACTCCACTTGGCACATTGTGGGAGGGAAGGCCAGGCCCCTCTGTCCTTTCTAGGTGAAACCTGGTGCTAGAAGGTTCATCAGGTTTCTTCATCGATAGAGTGGGGATGATGATGATGATATATCTTCCTCACTGAATTTTGGAGGACTTTTCATTGAGAATCCCTATGTACAGTGTCTGGTACAGGGCTATGTGTGTTGTAGCACTGATCAAACTCTCAGTAGAGAGTGGTATAATTTTAACTCCTTAACAAACATTTCAAGATAGTAAGAAGAAAGTATAATACCAAGTTTTGGTTACATAGCCTTTTAATGAAGCAAAAACTTTTAGACATTAGCATTCCAAACAAAGTTTATTCTAGCAATAAGACACAATGTGATAGTGAATATAAATTACTGTGGAAATTACTTCAGATCTGAGAAATGTGGAAAATAATTGAAAAAGCTCATGGGTCTCTTCCTGAAGGACAACCTGTGAACCTGTCAGTGCTAGGAGAGATACTACCTAGCTGTTCCTGCCTATACCACTCTTCTTACTTTATAGCTATGGTAGCCCCTTCATAATCCTTTCAGGTTCTAGCAAAGCAGGAATATCAATTTACTGTAATGTTTAATAAACATTCTCAGATTTACAACATCTGGGAAATAATAGCACTTATAAATCATGGACACTATCAAAGATCATTCATAATATATTCTTACTATCTAAACTTGGTTTTCTGTACATTTAATTTTTCTAGAGGTATGTGAAGTGGGGAAAATGGGTACTTTAAGAACTATGATTTGTTTAATTTTCACCTAGATAATTGACAAACATTTATTATTATTATTATGTAGAACAACATAGATATATCAGTATCCATATTTTACCTTTAATATCTCACAGGAATGGTATTTTGGGTTAATGACTATTTACCCAGAAAATCTGGAGAAAATTTTGCAATCTCGACAACACCCTATTTTTTTAAATACAATTTTTTCTCTAAAAATTAGTTAACTTTTGATAATCTGTGTGATAAAGAAGGTTGGGAATAGGAGAATGAAAATTTGCTGGTAACTCAGTTTGGCTTATATGTTATGCATTATTAAAATTTTTTCAGCGCAATAACAAAATGAAAAATCTAATTTGAGTTTCACCTTTTTTTGTCATATCCTCTGGAAGAGGTACAGATAAATGGGAAGTAGAAAGAAAAATTTGAAGTATAAAAGCCTTAAGTCTGATTAACTTTGAACTTTAAGATTTAATTATATAATGTAATTATTGTCTAATGTTAAACAATGTTGATTATTATAAAATGTCTATATATATATATATATATTTTTTTTTTTGAGACTAAGTCTCACTGTGTCGCCCAGACTGGAGTGTAGTGGCATGATCTCGGCTCACTGCAACCTCTGCCCTCCGGGTTCATGCCATTCTGCCTCAACCTCCCAAGTGGTTGGGACTACAGGTGCATGCCGCCACGCCTGGCTAATTTTTTTATTTTTTATTTTTAGTAGAGACGGGGTTTTACTGTGTTGTCTAGGATAGTCTCGATCTCCTGACCTCGTGATCAGCCCACCTCGGCCTCCCAAAGTGCTGGGATTACAAGCATGAGCCACTGCGCCTGGCCTATAGATGTCTATCATTGTGAAATATCAGTGATCTGCTAAAGAATGGGTGTTGATAACTGTGAAGGGTATGAGATTTTACCCTACTTAGTAGCTTACAAGTTACCACACTATAGTTTCATGGATGCTGTTAGAAGACATGAGACTCCTAAGTCAGAGACAAATGATAGTAACCAGGGTATAGGCATTTTTTTCTTTTCTTTTTTTTCATGGATTCTCTGAGCCCTACTCCTATAGAGCAATGTTAAGAGGGCTAGATGACACCTGCACACTCAATGGGCAGTGTAAAGGAGAGGCATTCTGAGCTTAAAGAACTCAAATCTCATATAATAGTTGATAAGCATGCCTGCCCCTTTCTCCAGAGGGAAACTGTATCTGCATTCTAAGGGGCAGTCAGGGCAAATTACTCATAGCAGTAATTTGAGAGAACCATGGAGAATTGTCTTCTAACAGTGGGTCTGGGCTGAAAATTTGCATAACAAGTACTGTATTTGTAATGTAAATTAATAATGTAAACAAGAGCAGAAGAGGACTTTCTTTCTTTCTTTCTTTCTTTTTTGGAGACAGGTCTGTTGCCCAGGTTAGAGTGTAATGGCATGATCACGGCTCACTGTAGCCTTGAACTCCTGGGCTCAAGCAGTTCTCCTGCCTCAGCTTCACAAGCATGTACCACCATGCCTGGCTAATTTTTAAAATATTTTCTAGAGACAGCGTTTCACTATGTTGCACAGGCTATTCTTGAGCTCCTGGGCTCAAGTGATCCTTCAGCCTTGGCCTCCTAAAGCACTGGGACTACAGACATGAGCACTACGCCTGCCCCCTACTGCCCCTTTTTTAAAGTACCTGGGAGAACAAAGTTTAAATATTCTATTTTTGTAGCACCTAATCAATGTACAATTTAAGATACTTTCAAAATTTTACATTATTGAAAATAAGTAGGTTAAGGACTTTTACTTAGGATCACTTTGCTGTAATGCTGCATGTTTTTGAAATAATAAAACTTTATTTTGAAAACACTCAAAACTCTTAACTAATTTATACAATTCATACTGTCTCTTGTTAAAAATCCACACGGGGGATATTAAGTCTGTATCAGGCCATGAAAAAGTTTAGATATGAAGAAGGCGGGTTTCTTTTTTTCTTAATGTTTACACCAGACCAAAGTGAATCATTCTGAGAGAACCACCATCTCTGATTTCCTGCAAATAAACAAATAAAAATAATTAAAATAATGTTTAAGCAGAGTAAGAAGTAATTGACTTAACATTTGTATCTTTATTATTTTTAAGTACTTAAAAATAGTGAAACAAAATAGTTTAAAATGTACTGCACATAGATACATAAGAGAACTGTATACTTACCTGACTTGATCATCAAAATTTTGATATGATATTCATAAAAACTAGTCAAGAAATAATAAGCATTAAGAGGCAAAGAAACGACAGGATGGTAATTGAAATTTAGAAGCATCTGAGGGTTCCTCCAATGAAAAATTGCAAACTGTGGGTCATCATTTGGATTCTACAGTGTGATTTTAAAATACTGTGTATTCTAAAAGGTATTATATAACATATTTCCTAATTTTGGGTGTTTTACTGAGTATTTGATAGCGGCTCTTGAGGTAATGGCTTATAAAATAGAAAAGATTGTGGTTTTATAAGACTTTCATAAAATTTTATGAAGCTTCAAAGAAATATTGACAACAACTTTATCTATTTCCCATTTATTATTCTTTCTTTTGCACTTTCCGCCCATCTCTATCAGTTACAGAAAAACAGAAGATTTTATGGGCTTCTGAAGTTGGATAACGTGTGAAGATAAGACTAAAGATGAGTAATATGTGAAAAATAACACAGTGGGGACATTTTTTAAAATCTGAAGATAACCTACTCAGAGTTGAAATGGTAAAAGTAAAAGTTAAAGAGAGTAGGGATAATAGCACTTACACTATCGTGTCATAATTGGAGACATTTTACTTAAAGTATAGGTGAAAATAATTTTTAAAAATAAATTTATTCTGTAAGTTATATCTTAAAAGTTATTTTTACTAAGAGAAGCCTTTCAGAAAGTCTGCATTTATACTATTTTAAGTAGTCACATCTCAAAGGAAACAGATATGGGGCTAAAAAATAGGGGCAACACATGTATGTAGGTATGTGCCTGTAGATCTTGATGTACACAAAATTGAAAAAAAAAAAAAAACCTGGAAAAACAGGTAGCAAGAAGAATGCGTAATTTAATAGTGCCTGGGGCTTGAGTGTGTGCTGGCAAGTTCCGGGCTTTTAGGTAGCTTTCAATTTAAAAAGAAAACTAAGCACTGTCATTTTAAAAACATAAGCTTCAACTCTTGGCTTATAAACTACCATATCAAAGTCTAGTTTCTATACCACGAGAATGGTCATTGAGAAAATGAGTTAGGTTTTGGCCTTGTTCATCAACTGACAGAGATCCTAGATAAATTATTTTATTTTCCTAATATCTAGATATACTTGTTGCTAGAAGACTGATGGCATACCTAAGAAGTATCATGTCGTTCAGCCATGTTGTTGATGTTATGTAGTGTCTTCTATCCATGATTTAATCCTCTCTTACCTTAGGAATTACATTTTAAAAAGTAAGAATCATAGAATTAACTTCTCAAGATCCTCCAGGATTTAAAAAAACAAAAAATATTCCTTTGGAGGATTTTCTTTAAAATCCATTGCATTTTAAAAAGACTTCAGGGCATTTCCAAGGTTTCCAATGCTATATAACCTTGACTTATACTCTATGTACCTTAGAGGGATATTTTGAAGATTTATAAAATAATTTATTTTACATTCAATTTTTTAAACATTATTTGAAATAAAACATAATCATTAAATAAAATTTGGAAAACAGAAAAGTATGAAACTTTACCCATAGTCCTATCAGTTATACAAAACTAAAGTTAACATGAATTTGCTTCTAGTCTCTTTTTCTCCACGTTTTATTTATTTTAAACACAGCTCGAATTGTATTGTATATGTAATTCTGTATCTTTTTTCTTTCTTTTTTTTTTTTTTTGGCCTCACAACACTTCAAAACTTTTCAATGTTCCTACATAGTCTGTTTTTAATGGCTGAATTTTATTATTCCATTAAATACTATAGCTTTATTTAACCACTCCTTTTTTGGTTAAATTTATATTGGTTCTAATTTCTTCTTTTTCATAAATAACCCTATGATAGATTTTCTTAGGCATAAAGTTTTGTTTTTTTTTTTTTCCCTGTTTGTAGGATTGTTTCCTTGGTATAGAACTGTAGAAATAGAGTTATTGGACCAAAAGCTTATGAAATTTTAAGCTTCTGGATAAACACTGTAGAATTGGTAGTTTTGCTTTGTTTGTTTCCTAGTTTGGGAGGAGGTGATTTTGTTCAGTAATAGGAAGCTGTGGTTCCAAGGAAGACTGATCTTCATTTTCTTGTTAATGTGTTGAAATTGTGCTCAGCCTTGACTGAATGAAACTACATGTTAATTCTTGTAGTAATTTTACAGCAACAAAAGGGTTTTCCCCAGTCCCTCATTGCTTTCTACATATGGTTAAGTGCATTTTCTGAGCCACACCCTTTTGCTGTTACCTAATGTTGGGTGATATCAGGTCACTTTCCTTTAAATGTGCACAGACTTTTGTAAGTGAATTCAGCAGACAGGTTAAGCTTTGCTATAAACTGGATTTTGACATGTTGCTCACTTAATGCAGAGTTTTAAATTTTAATACAAGAAGTGATCATCTCACAGTTTATTATGTTCGATTTCCTCTCTGTTACTAATGTTTTCTCTTGAAGTTTCTGATTTGGTTTAATAATAATTAAATCCCAGAAGTGTAATATTTTAGAGATGGAAGAAATCTTAAAACTCCCTAATCTGAAATTCTTCTGTTTTATAGATGAACAAGTTGAGGCTCATGTGGGTTAAGTGTTTCGTCCAAAGTTAGTTCGTGGCAGAGTTGGGATTATAATTTTGTTCTTATTTCTCTGTGAAGTGTTTTTTTTTTCCCCAACTATAGTTTTTTAATGTACTAACAATACTAGTTCCACAGGCTGCTTTATGATTAACTCCTCTGATTCTCTATTCCTATCATTTAAGGCTTTTGCTTATAAGCATGCTAGCTAGTGGTCCAACCTATGTGGCAGGAGATGCTTTTCTGAGTAAGCTGACCAGCTATTCAAGTTTCACTACTGAATATTGTGAAATTGAACTCTGCTTCTTGCATATTTGGTATCATATATGGGTTTCTTTTTCATCAACATTGCAGTTTGGTACTTGACATTTTTGTAGAAAATGCAGTCTCCAACTGACTACAGTCTAGCACTTGCCAAAGACTGGCTTGAGGCTTCTGGTACGTAAGAGAGACAAGTTGATAGATAAGCTAACTAACTTTCTAACTTCTGTGTTAAGTAAGCCATCAGAAAGGAATGTATTTAGAACTTGTCATTTCACCTTTCCACAGGAATGCCTTTAGTGAATTATGATTTAATATAATTATTTCACCTTATAAAGAAGAGTTACAAGAAACATCTATGTGACTAGAATGTCTATCCTTTTCAAAACTTTAGGACATGTTTAGTTTGTTTTTCAGTTAAAAATTTAGAGATTGAGTCTTGCTAGGTTCTCCATGCTGGCCTAAAACTCCTGGGCTCAAGCAGTTCCCCGACCTCAGCCTCCAGAGGAGCTGGGACTATAAGGATACACCACCACACCCAGCTTGCTTTTCAGTTTTTTTTTTTTAATTTTTTATTTTTATACATGCACGCACACACACACACACATATACGTATATATATGTATATGCACATACACATACATGGTATTTACATGTTGACAATTACATTAATAGAGCATCTTGAAGTATAAGTGTGAAACCTCTAAAAATGATAAAGTAGCACAATTTGCTACTCTGGAGGTGGAGGCAGGAGAATCACTTGAACCCGGGAGACAGAGGTTGCAGTAAGCTGAGACCACACCTCTGCACTCCAGCCTGGGTGACAGAATGATACTCCACCTCAAAAAAAAAAAAAAAAAAAAAAAAAGATTTCTTTCAGACAGTATGCCAATGAGTAGTACAAACAAGACAACATAGGTATGTAACTATATGATTTATTACCCTTGACTAAGAGCAAAATCAGTGGGAGGAAACAAGAGGTATGCCCCATACCTAGAAACTCACTCAAACGTGTAGCCCCACGATAACCTCTAAATTTACCTATTACAGTTTAAAGGAGAATTAAAACTTTTTCCTTCCGTTTCTGTCGTTAGCACAAATTTTTTCCAGAATGTTCCCAAGAGGTAACTAGACCACTAGTGGTTTCATTTCTTTCTTTTCCCTTTCCTTTGTTTTGTATTGTGGTAAAATATATATAACATAAAATTTACTACTTTATTTTTTAAGTGTATACTTTAGTGGGATTAGGCACATTCACGTCATCGTGTAACCATCACCACTCTCCATCTCCAGAACTTTGTAATCATTCCAAACTGAAATTCTGTACTCATTAAATAACAATTTCCCATTTTGTACTTCCTTAAGCCTCTGATAACCACTATTCTACTTTTCTGAGATGGAATTTTGCTCTTGTTGCCCAGGCTGGAGTGCAGTGACGCAATCTCGGCTCACCACAACCTCCGCCTCCTGGGTTCAAGCAATTATCCTGCCTCAACCTCCTGAGTAACTGGGATTACAGGCATGTACCACCATGCCCTGCTAAATTTGTATTTTTATTAGGTTTCTCCATGTTGGTCAGGCTGGTCTCGAACTCCTGACCTCAGGTGATCCACCCACCTTGGCCTCTGAAAGTGCTGGGATTAGAGACGTGAGCCACCGCGCCTGGTGTTCTTCTACGTTGTGTCTCTAAGAATTTGACTATTCCAGGTGCTTCATATAAGTGGAGTAATACAATATTTGTCCTTTTGAGCCTTTACTTATTTCAGGTCTTTACTTATTTCGCTTAGCATAATGTCTGCAAAGTTCATCCATGCTGTAGCAGGTATCAGAATTTCATTCCCTTTTTAGGGCTGAATAATATTTCATTATAAGTATATACCACCTTTTGTTTGTTCATTCATCTGTCAGTGACCATTTTGGTTGTTTTCACCTTTTGGGTATTGTTACTAATGTTGCTATGAACATGGGTGTAAAAATATCTGTTCTTGTCCCTGCTTTCAATTCTTTGGGTGTATACCAGAAGTAAAATTGCTGGATCATATAATGGTTTTATGTTTAATTTTTTTAGGAACTACCATACTGTTTTCCATGGCAATACCATTTTATATTCCCACTGGCAATGTACAAATGTTCTAGTTTCTCCACATCCTATGAACACTTTTTGCTTTCTGTTTTTTGATAATGGCCATCTTATTGCTTCTCAGCCTTTTGGCTAAAATCAAATAATGGCCTTCCCAATGTATGTAAAGTAGTTTCTCATTGTGGTCTGATCTGCATTTTCCTAACAATTAGTGATGTTGAATATCATTTCACGTACTTTTTGTCCATTTGTTTATCTTGGAAGTTCTTTGTACATTAAATTTTTTTTATTGGGTTATAGTTCTTTCTGTATTCTGGTTATTTGTCACTTATTATATATGTGATTTGCAAATACAGTTGTCCCTCAGTATTTGTGGGGGTTGGTTCCAGGACCCCCTACAGATACTAAAATCTGCAGATGCTTATGTCCCTGTTATTAAATGCGTAGTATTTGCATATAATCTATACACATCCTCACATATACTTTAATCTCTGCATTACTTATAATACCTGATACAATGTAATTATTATGTAAATCATTATTATACTGTATTATTTAGGGAATAATTTACAAGAAAAAAAGTCTGTATGTGTTCAGTACAGACGGTTTTTTCCCAAATGTTTTCAATCTGTTGTTGGTGGAATCCACAGATGAGAAGCCCATGGATACAGAGGGCCAACTGTATTTTCTCCTGTTGTGTGGGTTGCCTTTTTACTCTGTTGATAGTATCCTTTGATGGACAAACAATAATTTTAATGAAGTCTAATTCATCTGTTTTTTTTTGTTGTTGTTTTTATTGCCTGTACTTTTGGTGTTTTACCTGTGAAATAATTGCCAAATTCAATGTTACAACGTTTTCTCCTATGTTTTCTTCCAAGAGAATTATAGTTGTAGGCCTGTGTGTAGATCTTTGATACATTTTGAGTTGATTTTTGTATACGGTGTAAGGTAAGAGTCTAACTTCATACTTTTGTATATGGACATCCTGTTTTTCCAGCAACATTTGATGAAAAGAACGTCTTTTCCCCCATTAAATGGTCTTGGCACCCTTGTCAGAAATCATTTATCCACATACACAAAGGTTTTATTTAGGTTCTCAATTCTGTTCCATGGTTCTATATGTCTGTCTTTATGCTAGTACCATCTTTTGATTACTGTAGCTTTGTAGTAAATTTTGAAGTCAGAAAGTGTGAGTTCTTCACCTTTATTGTTTGTTTTCAAGATTGATTTGGCTTTTCAAGGTCTCTTGATTTTCCGTATTAATTTAAGGATGAGTATTTTTTTTTTTCTGTTTCTGCAAAGATATATTGAGATTTTGATAGGAATTGAGTGGAGAGTTCTGTATGTGTCTTTTCCATCTAATTGGTCTGTAGTGTTGTTCAAGTCTTCTGTCGTCCTGATTGGTCTTCTGTCTGGTTGTCGTATCGATTATTGAAAGCAGATTATTGAAGTCTCCTAATATTACTGCAGTGCTGTCTATTTCTTCAATTGTTAATGTTTGCTTTGTATATTTAAGAGTTCTGATGTTTAGTGCATACATATCTATAATCATCATATCTTGGTGAATTGACTCTTTAATCATTATATATTATCCTTCCTAGTCTCTTGTGACGATTTTTCATTGAAAGTATATTTTATCTGATACCATTATAGGTACCCCTGCTCTCTTGTGGTTACTATTTACATGAAATATTTTATCCATCCTTTCCATTTCAGCTTATGTGTTGGATCTAAAATGAGTCTCTTGTGTGCAGCAGAGTGTTAGATTTTTTAAAAAAATCCATTCAGTCAATATATCTTTTGACTAGTGAGTTGGATTATTCATATTTAAAGTAATTATTGATATGGAAGGATTTACTATTGCTGATTTGTCATCTGTTTTCTCCATGTCTTGTGGCTTTTTGGTCCCTAATTTCTTTTCTTACTGCCCTCCCTTTGTAATCCATTGATTTTTTTTTTATAGTGACATACTTTGATTCCCTTTTCATTTCCTTTTGTGTGCACTATATAGATATTTTTCTTGGTGCCTAACATTGTGATTACATAACAGATTTCAAATTTATTCAATTTATATTACATTGATAACAACTAATCTTCATTAGCATACAAAAATTCTCCTTTACAGTTAGTTCCTCTTTTTGTTATTGTTAAAACTTACATTTATATATTATGTACCCATTAACTTAGATTTATAGTTTTTTGTGTAATTTTATAGATTCTATACAAGAATTAAAAGTGGATTTATGCACCAGAATTACAATAATACAGGATTCTATAGTTGCCCATATGTTTACCTTTAATGGAGAACATTATACTTTCATGTGACTTTGTATAGCTGTCTAATATCTTTTTGTTTCAATTTGAAGGACTCTCTTTAGCATTTCTTGTAGGGAACATCTAGTGGTGTTGACGATACATCTTTTATCTAGGAATATCATAATTTCTTCACATTTGAAGGACAGTTTTGCTAGATACAGTATTATTATTATTATTATTTTTTGAGATAGGGTCTTGCTCTGTCTCCCAGGTTGGAGTACAGTGGTGCGATCTCGGCTCACTGCAACCTCCACCTCCCAGGTTCCAGTGATTCTCCTGTCTCAGCCTCCCAAGTAGCTGGGATTACAGGTGTGTACCGCTATGCCCGGCTAATATTTTGTATTTTTAGTAGAGATGGAGTTTCACCATGTTGGCCAGGCTCGAACTCCTTATCTCAAGTGGTATGCCTGCCTTGGCCTCCCAAAGTGCTGGGATTACAAGTGTGAGCCACCATGCCCGGCCCGGTTGATGTTTTTGAATATACTTTCCCATCCTTTTTAGCCTGCAAGATTCATACTAAAAAATTTGCTGATAATCTTATTAGGCTCCCTTGTATGTGATAAGTCATTTTTCTCTTGTAACTCTCAAGATTATCTCTTTATCTTTGACTTTCAGCAGTTTGATTATAATGTATCTTGTTGTGTGTCTCTTTGGGTTTATTATATTTAGAGTTTGTTGAGCTTCTTGAGTTTATATATCTATCTCTGTCCTCAGATTGGGTAAGTTTTTGGCCATTATATTTCAAATAAGTTCCCTACATTTTTCTTATTGTGTTCCCCTTCTGGGATCTTAATAATGGATATACTGTCCTGCTTGATAGTGTCTCTTAAGCTCTATTCACTTTTTTATTCTTTCGTTCTTTTTGTACCTCATACTAGATCATTTCAAATAAGTTATCTTTAAGCTTGTTTATTCTTTCTTCTGTCCAAGTCTGCTATTGAATCCCTCTAGTGAATTTTTAAGTTTGACTATCCCTAATGTGCCCATTATATTTTTTATTTCCAGAATTTCTGGTTGGTTCTTGTAATAATGTCTATCTCTGTTGAAATTCCCCTTTGTTCATATAGTTCACCTGATTTCCTTTAGGTCTCTGTCCATGTTGTTCTTTACTGTTTGAACGTATTTAAAACAATTGTTTGAAAATCTTTTTCTAGTAAGTCTGATACCTCTATTTTTTCAGGGATAGTTTCTGCCAATTTATTATTATTATTGAATGGTCCGTGTTTCCCTGTTTCTTTTTATGCATTGTGATTTTGGGATTTTAAATTCACAATAATTATGTTGGGGATTTGAGAACAAAACCAAAACCAAAAACAGCTACTTCTCCCATTCTCTGTAGACTGGCTCTTTGCCTTGGAAGTCCTTTCCTAATTATCTTGGCCTTGCTTCTGAATTTTGAGATCACATCAAAGAGAAAACTGAAGGTCTTCTCAGGTCTTTACTGAGCATGCATGTTGCCTGGACCTGTTTGTGGTTTTTTGAATCTCTGTATAGATGGCTGCTTTTAATTGTCTTAAATTTCCCAAGAGAGCTTTGTGGGGTCTTGATGGTCTGTCATATGTCTCCACCTATAATCTTTTGCCCCAGGCATCTGTAGGTTCAGTCTCTCTGCAGCTTTCCTGAGCCATGACTACTGCTTCTCCTCATCTGAGATTAAGGCCATGCTTGTCTCCTAGCAGAGATCTGAGTTAGGTGAATCAGGGATCAATTCTTCAGGCAGCTTGTAGACAAGTTAGAATTTTGCAAATAAGGTCAGCCTTGTTCCTTTTGGTTCAAGGGATAGTGATATGATTTGGCTCTGTGTCCCCACTCAAATCTCACCTTGAATTATAATAATCCCCATGTGTCAAGGGTGGGACCAAGTAGAGGTAATTGAATCATGGGGGCAGTTTTCTCCATGCCATTCTCATGATAGTGATGAGTTCTCACAAGATTTGATGGTTTTATAAGCATCTGGCATTTCCCCTGCTGGCATTCACTCTGTCCTGCTGCCCTGTAAAGAAGGTGTCTGCCTCTCCTTTGCCTTTTGCCATGATTATAAGGTTCCTGAGGTCTCCCCAGCTATGCAGAACTGTGAGTCAACTAAACCTCTTTCCTTTATAAATTACCCAGTCTTGGATATTTATTCATAGCAGCATGAGAATGGACTAATACAGGTGGAATTGGGAACTGCCATCTCCTCCAAACCAAGACAACGGCTGGGGAGGGGTGGAACAAGGGTGAGCAAAAATGCCATGACGTGTCCTACTGTTCGGAATGTAGCTTGTTCTTGATTGTTTACTTGGTTTCTGTAGACCTTTGACTGTTTTCCAGGATTCCTATAAAGTTATTTAGCCACTGTATAGTTGTTTCTCTAATGTTTATTAAGGAGAATGAGGGTCTGAAGCTTCTTAATCACATTTTGCTGACGTCGTTCTTCCTAGGGGTTTTCTAATCATTGTTTCCTCTGGTTGTATGTGGTTTCCTTACTGCATGGGAAGGGGACTCCATTGTCAATGCAACCCTGAATAATACATGCAGTGTGAGAACTTTAGTGAAATTCTAATCCTACCTGGTCAAATCCTTGTTATTTTGCCCACCCCACTTCTGTAGTTATAGAATATAATTTCTCTGTAGTATCTCTCTTCCCCAGTTTTATTTTGTCTTCCTCCAAAATACGTATTTTATCTCTATGATTTAACTCATATCCTTTCCTGCTCCAATATAATAGATCACAATTATGATCAATAATACCCACTTGACATGTAAATAAAGAAAATAAAAATTAAATTCTGGCTAAGTTTCACAGAATGCCAGAAAAGTATTTTTTAAATTTATATATATGCATACACACACACCCACACACATACATGTACACATATTGTTTTCATAGAATGCTGTGTTTTCAAAGGTTTTAGATACTTGGCTTATAATATGAGCACTTTGAACACTGGTGTTTTAAATGTGAAATTCTGAGAACCATTTGTTCTTGGTATAAAATATGAAACTTGTGAAATTCACATATGCAAATTGCTTCATTTATTAGTGACCTCTGATGGCTTCTGATTAAATCAATATTGTGTCCATCTTTGAAGTATATATTTAAAAAATTATGAACTTCCTAATTTTTTCTTCATTGTGGCTGACTATAGGGAAATTGCTGTGTATCTAAGTTAAGGTCCATTTAAATGTGTTTTTCAAAGCTCAAGATGGGGAGAGGGACTGTGGCTCACACCTGTAACCCCAGCACTTTGGAAGGCCAATGCAGGTGGATTGCTTGAGCTCAGGAGTTTGAGACTAGCCTGAGCAACAAGGTGAAACCCTATCTCTACAAAAAATACAAAAATTATAGGCGCAGTGGCACGGGCCTGTAGTCGTAGCTACCTGGGAGGCTCAGGTGGGAGGATCACTTAAAGCCATGAGGTAGAAGTTGCAGTGAGCTGAGATTGCACCACTGCACTCCAGCCTGGGCAACAGAGCCAGACCCTGTCTCAAATAAAACAAAACAAAAAGCTCTGGATAAAGTGTGCAAAAATCTTAAAATGGACCACATCCATCAGAGAATAGTCTACTAAATTCAGGGCACGTGATGTTTTTAAGATCTCGGTGAACGTGTTCATAAACTTTAAGGAGGAATTAGCCAAGCACTGTCAGAACATTTTTTTGTTTCCACAAAGGCTAATTTAATCGTTCTTCAAATGTCATTATTTCTTTTGTTTTGAGATGGAGTCTTGCTCTGTTGTCCTGGCTGGAGTATAGTGGCGCGATCTTGGCTTACTGCCCTCGGCCTCCCGGATTCAAGAGATTCTCCTGCCTCAGCCTTCCGAGTAGCTGGGATTACAGGCGTGTGTCACTGTGCCCAGCTAATTTTTTGTATTTTTAGTAGAGACAAGGTTTCACCACGTTGGCCAGGCTGGTCTTGAACTCCTGACCTCAGGTGATCCACCCACCTCAGCCTCCCAAAGTGTTATGATTATAGGCATGAGCCACTGTGCCCAGTGAAATGTTATTTCAAGTTAATAAAGTTCTCATAATTATGTCAACATAATCCTCTCTATGTTTTTCCACAAAAGAGAATATGAACAAGGAAATTAAGTTTTTTTGTTTGTTTGTTTTGAGACAGGGTCTCACTCTGTCATCCAGGCTGGAGTGCAGAGGTGTGATTATGGCTCACTGCAGCCTCTAACTCCTAGACTCAGGCAATGCTCTTGCCTCAGCCTTCTGAGTAGCTGGGACTACAGGCACGTGTACCATGTCTGGCTAATTAAAAAATTTTTTTTTTAGAAATGGGGTCCTACTGTGTTGCCCAAGCTGGATCAAACGCCAGGCCTTAAGTGATCCTTCCACCTTGGCCTCCCAAAGTGCTAGGATTACAGGTGTAAGCCACTGCACTGAACAAGGAAATTTGAGGGACATACTTTTTCTTGAGAAGTAAACAGGCAGTAATGTATTCTATTAAAGATGTAGCCATTGTAGCATCAAAGGTTTAGTAAACTAATTCAAAGTGTCAGAGAACTTTATACTTGAATTACTATATATATATATATTCCCCAGAGGACTTTTACCCAAACAATTTTCTTGGAATTAAAGTTTATAGTCATGGTTAAAATAAGTAGTGATTTAAAAATAGTTCACTGCTTACTTTAACCATAAACTAACTTCAGGTCTGAGCAGAATGTAAAATTTAAGAAAATTGTTTGGGAAAAAAGTCATGCAGGGATTGATGGAGAGAGTGAGAGAGAGAGAGAGGAAGAGAAAAAGACAATCTATCATAATATGGGTATAATAAAATATATAATATGTATTATATACAGACACATAATGGAACACTTAAGATGCATGCATTTCACTTATGTGCATTTTATGGGGGAGGGGAAGAAGTATAAACAAATATATATTTTTTTTAACTTTTCGGTTCAGGAATACACGTGTAGGTTTGTTACATAGGTATACTTGTGTTATGGGGATTTGAGGTTTTTGTATATATTATTTCATCATCCAGGTATTAAGCCTAGTACCCATTAGCTATTTTTACTGATCCTCTCCTTTCTCCCACCCTCCACCCTCCAATACCCTCCAATAGGCCTCATGGTCTGTTGTTTTCTTTCTATGTGTCCATGTGTTCTTATCATTTAGCTCCTACTTGTAAGTGAGAACATGCAAAATTTGGTTTTCTGCTCCTGTATTAGTTTGCTAAGGGTAATGGCCTCTAGCTCCATCCGTGTCCCTGCATGGGACATGATCTTGTTCTTTTTCATGCCTGCATAGTATTCCATGTTATATATGTACCACATTTTCTTTATCCAGTCTATTATTGATGGGCATTTAGGTTGTCTCCATGTCTTTGCTATTGTGAATAGTGCTGCAATGAACATATGCATGCATGTCTTTATAACAGAATGATCTATATTTCTTAGAGTACATACTCAGTAATGGGATTGCTGGGTCAAATGGCATTTCTGTCTTTAGGACTTTGAGGAATCACCACACTGTCTTCCACAATGGTTGAACTAATTTACACACCCACCAACAATGTGTAAACATTCCTTTTTCTCCACAAACTGCCAACATCTGTTTTTTGTTTGTTTGTTTGTTTACTTTTTAATAGTCACTCTGATTGGTGTGAGGTGGTATCTCATTGTGGTTTTGATTTGCATTTCTCTGATGATCAAAGATGTTGAGCATTTTTTCATGATTGTTGGGCGTATGTATGATTCTCTTGAAAAGTATCTGCTTGTGTCTGCTGCCTACTTTTAATAGATTTTTTTTTCTTCTTGTATATTTAAGTTCCTTATAGACACTACACATTTGTCAGATGCATAGTTTACAAACATTTTCTCCCATTCTGCAGGTTATCTGTTTACCCTGTTGATAGCTTCTTTTGCTGTGCAGAAGCTCTTTAGTTTAATTGGATCCCGTTAGTCAATTTTGCTTTTGTTGCAATTATTTTTGGCATCTTCATCATGAAATCTGTGCCTGTGCCTGTGTCCTGAATGGTATTACCTAGGTTTTCTTTTAGGGTTTTTATAGTTTTGGGTTTTACATTTAAGTCTTTAATCCATCTTGAGTTAATTTTTGTATATGATCTAATGAAGGGGTCCAGTTTCAGTTTTCTACATCTAGCTAGTTAATTATCCCAGCACCATTTATTGAATAGGGATTCGTTTCTCCATTGCTTGTTTTTGTCAGGGTTTTTGAAGATCAGATAGTTGTAGATGTGCAGTGTTATTTCTGCATTCTCTATTCTGTTCCATTGGTCCATGTGTCTGTTTTTGTACAGGTACCATGCTGTTTTGGTTACTGTAGTTTTGTAGTATAGTTTGAATTTGGGTAGCATTGATGCCTCCAGCTTTTTTTTTTTTTTTTTTTTGCTTAGGATTTCCTTGGCCTCTTGGACTCTTCTTTGGTTCCATATGATTTTTTTTTTTTTTTTTGGGTGCACATAGTTTATTTAACACTCCTCTGTTTGGTGATTTAGATTATTTCCAACTTTTATTTGTAATAAAATATTGCGCTGCAGTGAGCATCCTTATGATTAAATTTTTGAACTCATCCTTAATTATCTTTTTATGATGAATTTCCAGAGGGTGAATTACAGTTCACATTTAACTCTTTCAATGCATAGTGTCAAGCTACCCTGTGGAGAGGTTGTGCTGATGTGTGCATGCTCAGCAGTGTATTCCAATGCCCATTTCCTTGCAACCTTGGCAACACCAGATATTGCTATTTTATTTTTTATTTTAATTAATTAATTTTTCCATAAGTTATTGGGTACAGGTGGTATTTGGTTACATGAGTAAGTTCTTTAGTGATGATTTGGGAAATTCTGGTGCACCCATCAAATATGGGTATACACTGCGCCATATGAGTACTCTTTTATCCCTCACCCCCTTCCCACTCTTCCCCGCAAGTCCCCAAAGTCCTTTGTATCATTCTTATACCTTTGTGTCCTCATAGCTTAGCTCCCACATATTAGTGAGAACATATGATGTTTGGTTTCCATTCCTGAGTTACTTCACATAGAATAATAGTCTCTAATCTCATCCAGGTCACTACAAATGCTATTAATTCACTCCTTTTTATGGCTGCATAGTATTCCACTGTGTATGCATGTATATGTGTGTGTGTGTATATACACATATACATGTACATACACATATATACACATGTATATATACATATATATGTAGGTATATACACACACCACAGTTTCTTTAGCTACTCGTTGATTGATGGGAATTTGGGTTGGTTCCATGATTTTGCAATTGTGAATTGCTCCACTATAAAAATGCATGTACAAGTATCTTTTCTGAGTAATCACTTCTTTTCCCCTGTGTAGACACCCAGTAGTGGGATTGCTGGATCAAATGGTAGTTCTACTTTTAGTTCTTTAAGGAATCTCCACACTGTTTTCCATAGTGGCTGTCCGAGTTTACATTCCCACCAGCAGTATCGAAGTGTTCCCTGTTCACCACATCCATGCCAGCATCTACTGTTCGATTTTTTTTATTATGGCCATTCTTGCAGGAGTAAGGTGGTATCACATTGTTGTTTCGATTTGCATTTCCCTGATCATTAGTGATGTTGAGCATTTTTTCATGTTTGTTGGCCATTTGTATATGTTTTTTTGAGACTTGTTCATTCATGTCCTTAGCCCACTTTTTTTATGGGATTGTTTGTTTTTTTCTTGCTGATTTGAGTTCTTTGTAGATTCTGGATATTAGTCTTTTGTTAGATGTATAGATTGTGAAGATCTTCTCCCACTCTGTGGGCTGTCTGTTTACTCTGCTGACTGTTTCTTTTGCTGTGAAAAAGCTCTTTAGTTTAATTAGGTCCCAGATATTTATCTTTGTTTTTATTGCATTTGCTTTTGGGTTCTTGGTAATGAAATCTTTGCCTAAGCCAATGTCTAGAAGGGTTTTTCCAATGTTATCTTCTAAAATTTTTATAGTTTCACGTCTTAGGTTTAAGTACTTAATCCATCTTGAGTTCATTTTTGTATAAGGTGAGAGATGAGGATCCAGTTTCATTCTCCTACATGTGGCTAGCCAATTATCCCAGCACCATTTGTTGAAAAGGGTGTCCTTTCCCCACTTTATGTTTTTGTTTGCTTTGTCAAAGCTGTAAGTATTTGCATTTATTTCTGGGTTCTCTATTCTGTTCCATTGATCTGTGTGCCTATTTTTATATCAGTACCATGCTGTTTTGGTGTCTATGGCCTTATGGTTTGAAATCAGGTAGTGTGATTCCTCTAGATTTGTTCTTTTTGCTTAGTCTTGCTTTGGCTATTTGGCTCTTTTTTGGTTCCATATGAATTTTAGAATTGTTTTTTCTAATTCTGTGAAGAATGATGGTGGTATTTTGATGGGGACTATAATGAATATGTAGATTGCTTTTGGCAGTATGGTCATTTTCACAATATTGATTCTACCCATTCATGAGCATGGGATGTGTTTCCATTTGTTTGTGTCATCTGTGATTTCTTTCAGCAGTGTTTTGTAGTTTTCCTTGTAGAGGTCTTTCAACTCCTTGGTTAGGTATATTCCTAAGTATTTTGTTTTATTTTTTGCAGCTATTATAAAAGGGGTTGAGTTCTTGATATGATTCTCCACTTGGTTGTTGTTGGTGTGTAGAAGAGCTACTGATTTTTGTATGTTAATCTTGTATCCAGAAACTTTGCTGAATTCTTTTATCAGTTCTAGGAGCTTTCTGGAGGAGTCCTTAGAGTTTTCAAGGTAAACAATTGTATCATCAGCAAATAGTGACAGTTTGACTTTCTCTTTACCAATTTGGATGCCCTTTATTTCTTTCTCTTGTCTTATTGCTCTGGCTAGGACTTCCAGTACTATGTTGAAGAGGAGTGGTGAGAGCAGACATTCTTATCTTGTTCCAGTTCTCAGAGGGAATGCTTTCAACTTTTCCCCATTCAGTATCATGTTTGCTGTGGGTTTGTCATAGATGGACTTTATTACATTAAGTTATGTCCTTTGTATGCTGATTTTGCTGAGAGTTTTAATCATAAAGGGATGCTGGATTTTGTCGAATGCTTTTTCTCCATCTATTGAGATGATCATGTGATTTTTACTTTTTTTTTTTTTTTTTGGAGACAGAGTTTCACTCTGTTGCCCAGGCTGGAGTGCAATGGCATGATCTCAGCTCCTGCAGCCTCCACCTCCTGGGTTCAAGTGATTCTCCTGTCTCAGCCTCCCTGAGTAGCTGGGATTACAGGCATGCGCCACCAGGCCCGGCTAATTTTTGTATTTTTAGTAGAGACGGGGTTTCACCACGTTGGTCAGGCTGGTCTCGAACTCCTGACCTTGTGATCTGCCCGCCTCAGCCTCCCAAAGTGCTGGGATTACAGGCGTGAGCCACCGTGCCTGGCTGATTTTTACTTTTAATTTTGTTTTTGTGGTGTATCACATTTATTGACTTGATTATGTTAAACCATTCCTACATCCCTGGTATGAAACCCACTTGAACATGGTGGATTATCTTTTTGCTATGTTGTTGGATTCTGTTAGCTTGTATTTTGTTAAGGAGTTTAGCATCAGTGTTCATCAAGGATATCAGTCTGTAGTTTTCTTTTTTGGTTATGTCCTTTCCTGGTTTTGGTATTAGGGTGATGCTGGCTTCATAAAATGAATTACGGAGGGTTCCTTCTTTCTCTATCTTGTCGAATAGTATCAAAAGGATTGGTACAAATTCTTCTTTGAATGTCTGATAGAAATCTGCTGTGAATCCGTCTGGCCTAAAATTTTTTTGTTGTTGGTAATTTTAAAAATTACCATTTCAATCTTGCTGCTTGTTATTGGTCTGTTCAGGGTATCTAATTTTTCCTGATTTAAGCTAGAAGGGCTGTACTTTTCCAGGAATTTATCCATCTCTTCTAGGTTTTCTAGTTTATGTGCATAAAGGTGTTCATAGTAGCCTTGAATGATCTTTTGTATTTCAGTGATGTCAGTTGTAATATCTCCTGTTTTGTTTCTTAGTGAGGTTATTTGGCTTTTCTCTCTTCTTCTCTTGGTTAATCTTGCTAATGGTCTATCAATTTTATTTATCTTTTCAAAGAACCAGCTTTTTGTCTCATTTATCTTTTGTATTTTGTTTGTTTGTTTCCATTTCATTTAGTTCTGCTCAGATCTTGGCAGTTTTCTTATTTCTGCTGGGTATGGGTTTGGTTTGTTCTTGTTTCTGTAGTTCCTTGAGGTATGACCTTAGAATGTCAGTTTGTGCCCTTTCAGTCTTTTTGACGTAGGTGCTTAGGGCTATGAACTTTCATCTTAGCACTGCCTTTGCTGTATCCCAGAGGTTTTGATAGGTTGTGTCATTATTGTCATTCAGTTCAAAGAATTTTTTAATTTCCATCTTGATTTCATTTTTGACTCAGTGCTCATTCAGGAGCATGTTATTTAATTTCCATGTATTTGCATGGTTCTGAAGGTTCCTTTTGGAGTTGATTTCCAGTTTTATTCCACTGTGGTCTGAGAGAGTGCTTGATATCATTTCAATTTTTTAAAATTTATTGAGGCTCGTTTTATGGGCTATTATATGCTCTATCTTGGAGAAAGTTCCATGTGCTGTGTGTTCTGTGGTGGTTGGATGAAATGTTCTGTTTATATCTGTTAAGTCCATTTGTTCTAAGGTATAGTTTAAATCCATTGTTTCTTTGTTGAATTTCTGTCTTGATGGCCTGTCTAGTGCTGTCAGTGGAGTAGTGTAGGTCTTAGGTCTATTCTTAGGTCTATTAGTAATTGTTTTATAAATTTTGGAGGTGCAGTGTTAGGGGTGTGTGTGTGTGTATACACATGTGCATCTATATATATTTTTTGAGACAGAGTTTTGCTGTCACCCAGGCTGGAGTGCAGTGGTGTGATCTTGGCTCACTACAACTTCTGCCTCCTGAGTTCAAGCGATTCTCCTGCCCCAGCCTCCTGGAGTAGCTAGGACTACAGGCACATGTCACCGTAGGTGCCTCTGTTTTTCGGATTGTAATATTTCCTGTTGGACAAGGTTTTTACCATTATATAATGTCCCTCTTGGTCTCTTTTAACTGCTGTTACTTAAAATTTGTTTTGTCTGATATAATAGCTTCCTCTGCTTGCTTTTGGTGTCCATTTGCATGAAATGCCTTTTTCTGCCCCTTTAAGTTTATGTGAGTCCTTATGTGTTAGGTGAGTCTTCTGAAGGCAGCAGAGAGTTTGTTGGTGAGTTCTTATCCATTCTGCGGTTCTGTATCTTTTAAGAGGAGCTAGGCCATTTACATTCAGTGTTAGTATTGAAATGTGAGGTGCCATTGCATTCATTGTGCTTTCTGTTGCCTTGTACTTTGGTTTTTTTTTGTTGTTTTTGCTTTTTAGCATGTAGTTTTGTTTTATAGGTCCTGTGTGATTTATGCTTTAAAGAGGTTCTGTTCTGATGTGTTTCCAGAATTTGTTTCAAGATTTAGAGCTCCTTCTAGCAGTTCTTATAGTGGTAGCTTGGTAATGGCAAATTCTCTCAGCATTTGTCTGAAAATGACTATCTTTGCTTCATATATGATGCTTACTTTTGCTGGATACTAAATTATTGGCTGGTAATTGTTTTGTTTGAGGAGGCTGAAGATTGGGCGCCAATCTCTTCTGGCTTGTAAGGTTTCTGCTGAGATATCTGCTGTTAATCTGATATGTTTTCCTTTATAGGTTACCTGGTGCTTCTGTCTTACAGGTCTTAAGCTTCTTTCTTTTGTCTTAACTTTGGATAACCTGATGACAATGTGCCTAGGCAAAGATCTTTTTGCAATGAATTTTCCAGGTGTTCTTTGTGCTGCTTGTATTTTGGATGTCTAGGTCTCTAGCAAGGCTGGGGAAATTTTCCTTGATTATTCCCCCGAATATGTTTTCCAAGCTTTTAGAATTCTCTTCTTCCTCAGGAACACCGATTATTCTTAAGTTTGGTCATTTAACATAATCCCAGACTTCTTGATGACTTTGTTCATATTTTCTTATTCTTTTTTTTTGACCTTGTTGGATTGGGTTAGTTCAGAGACCTTGTTTTTGAGCTCTGAATTTCTTTCTTCTACTTGTTCAATTCTATTGGTGAGACTTTCCAGAGCATTCACCTATTTTATTTTATTTTATTTTATTTAAGACAGAGTCTCGCCCTGTCACCCGTGGCACGGCTCAATGCAACTTCCGCCTCCTGGGTTTGAGTGATTCCCTGGCTAATTTGTCCAGCTAATTTTTGTATTTTTAGTAGAGACGGGGTTTCACCATGTTGGCCAGATGGTCTCAAAATCCTGGCCTTGTGGTCTGCCTGCCTCACCCTCCCAAAGTACTGGGATTAGAGGTGTGAGCCACCATGCCCGGGTAGCATTTCACATTTCTAAAAGTGTGTCCAAAGTTTCCTGAGGTTTTGGTTGTTTTTTCTTTAAGCTATCTATTTCCTTGAACATTTCTCCCTTCACTTCTTGCATCATTTTTTGGATTTCCTCACGTTTTGGGCTTCACCTTTCTCTGGTTCATCCCTCTTTAGCTTAATAACCAACCTCCTAAATTCTTTTTCAGATAAATCAGGGATTTCTTCTTGGTTTGGATCCACTGCTGGTGAACTAGTGTGATTTTTTGGGGGTGTTGAAGAGCCTTGTTTTGTCATATTACCAGGGTTTGTTTTCTGGTTCCTTCTCATTTGGGTAGGCTCTATCAGAGGGAACGTTTAGGGCTGAAGGCTGCTGTTTAGGTTCTTTTGTCCCACAGGGTGCTCCTTTGATGTAGTGCTCTCCCCCTTTTCCTATGGATGTGGCTTCCTGTGAGCTGTACTACAGTGATTATTGTTTCTCTTCTGGGTCCAGCCACCCAGCAAGTTTATCCGGCTCCAGGCTGGTACTGGGGGTTGTCTGCAGAGTCCTGTGATATGAAGCATCTGTGGGTCTCTCAGTCATAGATACCAGTGCCTGTTTCAGTGGAGGTGGCAGGGCTGTGCAATGGATTCCATGAGGGTTCTTGGCTTTGGTGGTTTAATGCTCTATGTTTGGGTTGGTTGGGCTCCTGTCAGGAGGTGCACTTTCCAGAAAGCATCAGCTGTAGTAATATAGAGAGGGACCGGTGGTGGGCGGGGCCCTGCCACTCCGAAGATTATAAGCCATTTGTCTTCTGCTACCAGGGTGGATAGGGAAGGACCATCAGGTAGGGGTGGGGCTATGCACGTCTGAGCTCAGACTCTGGGCAGGTCTTGCTGTGGCTGCTGTGGGGGATGGGAGTGAGATTCCCAGGTCACTGGAGTTGGGTACCTAGGAGGATTATGGCTGCCTCTGCTGAGAAATGTAGCTTGTCAGGGAAGTGGGGGAAAGCTGGCAGTCACTGGCCTCACCCAGCTTCCATGCAAACTGACGGGCCTGTCTCACTCCCACCATGACCCCCAACAACAGCCCTGAGTCTGTTTCCAGGCAGAGGGCATGATGGGCTTGAAAACTTGTCCTCGGCTACCTGCTTTCCAACTGCAAAAGAAAAGGGCCTGAATTTTAAAATAGTTTTTATCTAGTTCTGTGAAGAATCTCAATGGTAGTTTAATAGGAATAGCATTGAATCTATACATTGCTTTGGGTAGTATGGCCATTTTAACAATATTGATTCTTCCTATTCATGAGTATGGAATGTTTTTCCATTTGTGTCATCTCTGATTTCTTTGAGCAGTGTTTTGTAGTTCTCATTGTAGAGATCTTTCACCTCTTGGATTAGCTGCATTCTTAGGTATTTTATTCTTTTTGTAACAATTGTGAATGGGATTGTGTTCCTGATTTGGCTCTTGGCTTGGCTATTGTTGGTGTATAGGAATGCTGGTGATTTTTGTACATTGATTTTGTATCCTGAAACTTTGCTGAAGTTGTTTATCAGCTGAAGGAGCTTCTGGGCTGAGACTATGGGGTTCTCTAGATATAGGACCATGTTGTCTGCAAACAGGGATAGTTTGACTTCCTCTCTTCCTATTTGGATGCCCTTTATTTCCTTCTCTTGCCTGATTGCTCTGGCTGTAACTTCCAATACTCTGTTGAATAGGAGTGGTGAGAGAGGGCATCCTTGTCTTGTGTCAGTTTTCTAGGGGAATGTTTCCAGCTTTTGCCCATTCAGTATGATTTTGGCTATGGTTTGTCATATATGGCTCTTATTATTTTGAGGTATGTTCCTTCAGAACCTAGTTTATTGAGAGCTGTTTTGTTTTGTTTTGTTTTTGAGACAGAGTCTTGCTGTATTGCCCAGGCTGGAGTGCAGTCGTGCAATCTTAGCTCACTGCAATCTCTGCCTCCGCCTCCTGATTAGCTGGGACTATAGGCGCACACCACCATGCCCAGCTAATTTTTGTATTTTTTAGTAGAGATGGGGTTTCACCATGTTGGCCACTATGGCCTTGATCTCCTGACCTTGTGATCCACCTGCCTCGGCCTGCCAAAGTGCTGGGATTATAGGCATAATAAGCCACCACTCCCAGCTGAGAGTTTTTAACATGTTAATATGTATGCTAAAGTGGCTAAAGAGGCTCAGTGTATAGATATCTGCAACTTACTTTGAAATGTATAAAAAATAACATGTTTCAATATAATAAAAGTTGAAAAAAATAAGATGGATTGATAAAGGGATAGGTTAATGGACAGATATGTGATAATACAATTATTGTAAGACATTAATGGTCAAATCCAAATAGTGGGCATATGGATGTTTACTGTACATTCTTAGAACTTTTCTGTATATTTAAAACTTTTCATAATAAAATTTTGGTAAAACGTGTTACTGAGAAGGTACGTAAGTCTACATAGGTCTAGTTTGGTTCAGTCAACATTTATTGACACCTGTAGTGTTCGAAGTGATATAATAAGTATTAGGGATATAAGAATGAAGTAACTTAGATTCTTTGAGGTAGAAAGTGGCAGGAAATAAAACTGGAAAGCACAAGTTAGTTAATGGAGAGTCCATGATAAAGAGCTTGGACTTTATCCTGTGGGGTTTTAGGGAGGGGAATGGTACTTAGGTAGATTACTTTAGCAGCATTGTGGAGGCTAGATTTCAGGAGGTGGTGGTAGTGGTAGTGGGTATAGACTAAAGACAAGATAATAATTAGGAAGCAGTACTCCAAATGAAGATGATTGATTAACCTAAATTTTAATGGTTATAGGGCTAGATTCTAGAAATATGTAGGAGCAATAATCAATTGAATTTGATTGGTTGAATTAATTGTAAGTGGGTTATAGAGAATCAAGAATGACAAAGACCACACATGAAGGAGCAAGTTTGGAGTGTGTGGGGAAAATGATGAGTTTGGTTTAAGATATCTTATGTTTTGGATATCATCTAGTCAAGGACTTCTTTATTCATGCATTTTTGCCTATGTTATTTTATAAACATTCACTATAGAATTCCATGTCTGTTGCTAACAGTAAGATGTTGAGCAAAATGCATGCAGATACTGCCTTTCAGAAAGTTACAGCCTAATAGGCTGGGTGCAGTGGCTCATGTCTGTAATCCCAGCACTTTGGGGGAACAACGTGGGCAGATCAGTTGAGCTCAGTAGTTTGAGACTAACCTGGGTAATATGGTGAAACCTCATCTGTACTAAAAATGCAAAAATTAGCTGGGAGTGGTGGCACGTGCCTGTAATCTCAGCTACTTGGGAGGCTGAGGCAGGAGAAGTGCTTGAACCCGGAGGCGGAGGTTGCAGTGAGCCAAGATCGTGCCACTGCACTGCAGTCTGGTGACAGAGTGAGACTCTGTCTCAAAAAAAAAAAAAAAAAAGTTACAGCCTAGTGAAGGAGATAATTAAACCAGAGTTATAATAAAAAGTGATATTTATGGTGATAGGAAAAGTACAAGATGGTATGGAACTTCATAGAAGGGACAGTTATCTTAACAATGGCTTGTGGGTATTATCAGTTTGAAGCCTGGGATGAAGCCTGGACTGGAGATACCAATTAATGTCTTTCTGCTGCTGATTCCTGAGAGTTGATAAAAATGTGCCAGCAACTCAGGAGGCTGAGGTGGGAGGATGGCTTGAGCTTGGGAGGTCAAGGCTGCAGTGAGCTATGATCACGCCACTGCACTCCAGTGTGGGTGACAGAGTGAGACACTGCATCAAGAAAAAAAAAGTTGTTAATTTTTTCTTTTGAGACAGAGTCTCACTCTGTCACCCAGGCTGGAGTGTGGTGGCATGACCTTGGCTCACTGCAACCACTGCCTCCTGCGTTCAAATGATTCTTGTGTCTCAGCCTGCCGAGTAGCTGGGATTACAGGCGTTTACCACCACGCCAGCTAATATTTGTATTTTTTTTTTTTTTTTAAGTAGAGACGGGTTTTCACCATGTTGGCCAGACTGGTCTTGAATTTCTGGCCTCACGTGATCCACCCACCCCCTAAAGTGCTGGGATTACAGGTGTGAACCACTAGTCCTGGTGAGAGAGAGAGAGAAAAAAAAGGAATTTCTTATCTGTCCACTAAAAAAGTCTAAAGGCCAAGATAAATCCAGAGAAAACAGAAGAAATGGAGAAATAGTAGATTCTAGGTGTAAGACAGGGAATTTACAAGATGAGTCTGGGACATCTCATGCCATAAAACTTAAGCTGCTGCCAAAGACTAATAGGGTTAAAAGGACACAGGAGCCAACACATACACACAACACACACACACACACACACACACACACACACCCCCCAAACCCCAATGGATTAAAGACAAATGTGAAAAGTAAAAACTTTAATAAAAGGAGATTATCTGTATGAGATTGGAAATAAAGAAGGACATCTTAAACAAGATATAAAAGCATACCATAAAGGTATAATGGTGCATTCTTGTCTTTAATATAGTCAAAAATTTTTTTCATCAGCCACAAAGGAAAGAGAGAAGCAACAACCTAGGAGGAGTTATTTGTAACACTGACAAAGGATTAGTTTCTAAAATATATAAAGACTACTGCAAATCAGTGAGAAAAAGGCAAAGAACTCAGTGGAAAAATGAGTAAAACATAGGAATAGGCATTTCAAGGAAGAAGAAACAAGATCACAAGAAACATATGAAAAGATGTTCAACCTCATTATTAATCAGGCAAATACAAATTAAAACCTCAATGAGAAACCAATACACAGCTACTAGGGATGATAAACATTTAAAAACCTGAGTGTTTAAGTATTAGCAAGATGTGGAGAAATGGAAACTCTTACACTTGTTTAGTGGAAATATAAATTGGCAAAACTACTCTGGGAAATATTTGAATTATTTATTAAAATTAAAGATGCGTATTGCCTGTGACCAGAAATTTCACTCCTAAGTACATACCCTAGGAATATGTAGAAGAATGTTTATAGTTGCCCTGTTCATAATAGAAAAAGCTAGAATCAACATAAATGTCCATTCCCAGAAGAATGAATAAACTGAGTAGTAGATGAATAAGTTGTATTCAGTTGGTGAAATACTATAGGCAGTGAAAATGAATATACCTACATCTATACATGTCAGCATGGCTATATTCAAAAATAATATTTAGTGAAAAAGGTAAGTAACAAGAAGAATGCACTATGTTTTCACTTCTATAAAGTTCAGAAAGAAGTAAAACTAAACAAGTTGTTAAATGAGTTTGAGACCAACAATATAGCAAGATGCTCTCTCTACAAAAAGCCCAAAATTAACTAGGCATGGTGGCATGCACCCATGGTTCTAGCTACTCAGGGGGCTGAGGTAGGATGATTGCTTATGCCCAAGAGTTTGAGGTTACAGTGAGCTGTGTTCATGCCCCTGCACTCCAGCCTGGGTGACAGAGTGAGACTCTTTCTTTAAAAAAAAAAAAAAAAGATTTTATTTGTGGAACTTGCCTCATATGGGAAAACCATAAAGACAAGCAAAGGAATGGTTAAGACAAAATTTAAGACTGAGAGTAGATGGAAGAAGAAATGTAACTGAGGAGGGGCACCCAGGGGACTTCAAAGGTACTGCTAATGTTAATGATTTTTCTCTCAATGGTGGGATGAAGGTGATTTTTATTTTGTTTTCTGGCTTTCCATATTTCTGTATATGTGGCTTTCAGAGAGGTGATGTCATATAGGGGTTTCTCTAGGGTTGTGGTTCTTAACCAGGGATAACTTTTTACTATCTTCCTCCCCCAAGGAGGCATTTGGCAATGTCTGGAGAGTTATTTGGTGTCGTGACTGGGGTGGGGAAACTACTGGCATTCAGTAGACAGAGGCCAGGGATTGCTGCTAAACATCCTACAATGCACAGGACAGCCCAATAGCAAATAATTATTTGGCCCAAAATGTCAGTAGCACCAAGGTTCAGAAACCCTGGTCTAAGGGCCAGACTCTTTGGGTTTGAATTCTAGCTTTGCACTTTACAAGCTGGGAGACAATGGGGAATTACTTAATCTCTGTGTCTCAGTATCGTTGTTTATATGAGGCTAATAGTAGTATCTATCTCATAGGTTTGTTGTGAGAATTAACTGAATTAAAACATAAGGTACTGAGTCCAGAACCAGACAAATAATAAGTACTTGATAAATACTAACAATAATGTTTTGTTATTATTTTTGTTGAATATATTCAATTGATTGAGAAAAAAAGAGTTGATTAAGATAAATATGTTGAAAAATATTTATTATAGCAATAGAAAATTATGCAAAGACACACATATGCACAAACCCTACTTTAAAATGTAGCATGTGGAAATTTCACATGAGAAGACCTTTGCAAGCAATAATGACAGCCTGTTATAATCTATATCTTATCTGTACGTAATAGCAATTTCTAAATAAGAAACCAGAGCACTGAACATAAAGTATATATGAGTTAGTGCTAATCTGAATTTAAGCTATATTAGCAACTGACCTCAAAGTCTTGTGACAGATTACATTACAAAAACCATCCTGTACTTTAGTACACAAACTGATATTTCCCTTATTCTCTATAAAAACCCTTCCAGAAAGATCCTTGGGAAGTCAGTTTCTTGATTGGATTTCATGTACACTTGTTTATCCAAGTGGATGTGTCTGTAAAATTGTGACAGGATGCTGTTTGCTTGTTTGTTTGCTTATTTCAAGACAGGGTCTCACTCTGTTGTTGCTCAGGGTGGAGTGCAGTGGTGTGATCTCAGCTCACTACAGTCTCCAGCTTCTGGGCTCAAGTGATCTTCCCACCTTAGCCTCCTGAGTAGCTGTAACTACAGGTACACACCACTGTGCCTGGCTACTTTTTGTATTTTTAGTAGATATGGGGTTTTGCCATGTTGCCCAGGCTGGTCTCGAACTCCTGGGCTTATGCAATCTACCTTCCTTAGCTTTGCAAAGTACTTGGGTGTGAGCCACTGCACTTGGCCAGAATGTTGTTGTTGTTGTTTTAAAACAAGTATTCTAAAAAAATAAGCTATTTAAAATATATACAATTTATGGTAAAGTTTCTTGAGGCTTTAGCGAATTAAACAAATTTTTAGGCATGTATATTCAACCGTAATATGGCGTAGTTCCCTCCAAGCAAATAAAGATTATTATTTTTATTTTTAATGCAGGTATGTCCAGAAAGAAGTAGATTGAAGCAATGATATTGATCATCACTATATATTGATCAATACTATCATACTATATAGTTCCATATAATTAGCAAAGTCCTACCACATTTGTGTTCACAAAAGAGCTTCATAAAAATCCCGTGGAGTGTGTGGCATTATTTCTATTTTAGGAATGAAGAAGTTGAGGCTTAGAGAGATGAAATGACTTGCCCAAAGTAATAATGCTAGAAATTGTGGGACTATCATTCAGACTCAAGTCTCACAATAAATCCTAGCCTTTCTTTCTTTTTATTATTATTATTATACTTTAAGTTCTAGGGTACATGTGAATAACGCGCAGGTTTGTTACATATGTATACTTGTGCCATGTTGGTGTGCTGCACCCATCAACTCGTCAGCACCCATCAGCTCATCATTTACATCAGGTATAACTCCCAGTGCAATCCCTCTCCCCTCCTCTCTCCCCATGATAGGCCCCAGTGTGTGATGTTCCCCTTCCCGAGTCCAAGTGATCTCATTGTTCAGTTCCCACCTATGAGTGAGAATATGCGGTGCTTGGTTTTCTGTTCTTGCGATAGTTTGCTGAGAATGATGGTTTCCAGCTGCTTCCATGTCCCTACAAAGGACACGAACTCATCCTTTTTTATGGCTGCATAGTATTCCATGGTGTATATGTGCCACAATTTCTTAATCCAGTCTGTCACTGATGGACATTTGGGTTGATTCCAAGTCTTTGCTATTGTGAATAGTGCCGCAATAAACATACGTGTGCATGTGTCTTTATAGCAGCATGATTTATAATCCTTTGGGTATATACCCAGTAATGGGATGGCTGGGTCATATGGTACTTCTAGTTCTAGATCCTTGAGGAATCGCCATACTGTTTTCCATAATGGTTGAACTAGTTTACAATCCCACCAACAGTGTAAAAGTGTTCCTATTTCTCCACATCCTCTCCAGCACCTGTTGTTTCCTGACTTTTTAATGATTGCCATTGTAACTGGTGTGAGATGGTATTGTGGTTTTGATTTGCATTTCTCTGATGGCCAGTGATGATGAGCATTTTTTCATGTGTCTGTTGGCTGTATGAATGTCTTCTTTTGAGAAATGTCTGTTCATATCCTTTGCCCACTTCTTGATGGGGTTGTTTGTTTTTTTCTTGTAAATTTGTTTGAGTTCTTTGTAGGTTCTGGATATTACCCTTTGTCTGATGAGTAGATTGCAAAAATTTTCTCCCATTCTGTAGGTTGCCTGTTCACTCTGATGGCAGTTTCTTTTGCTGTGCAGAAGCTCTTTAGTTTAATTAGATCCCATTTGTCAATTTTGGCTTTTGTTGCCATTGCTTTTGGTGTTTTGGACATGAAGTCCTTGACCATGCCTATGTCCTATATGGTATTACCTAGGTTTTCTTCCAGAGTTTTTATGGTATTAGGTCTAACATTTAAGTCTCTAATCCATCTTGAATTAATTTTCATATAAGGAGTAAGGAAAGGATCCAGTTTCAGCTCTCTACTTATGGCTAGCCAATTTTCCCAGCACCATTTATTAAATAGGGAATCCTTTCCCAATTTCTTGTTTTTCTGAGGTTTGTCAAAGATCAGATGGCTGTAGATGTGTGGTATTATTTCTGAGGACTCTGTTCTGTTCCATTGGTCTATATCTCTGTTTTGGTACCAGTACCATGCTGTTTTGGTTACTGTAGCCTTGTAGTATAGTTTGAAGTCAGGTAGCGTGATGCCTCCAGCTTTGTTCTTTTGACTTAGGATTGTCTTGGCAATGCGGGCTCTTTTTTGGTTCCATATGAACTTTAAAGCAGTTTTTTCCAATTCTGTTAAGAAACTCATTGGTAGCTTGATGGGGGTGGCATTGAATCTATAAATTACCTTGGGCATTATGGTCATTTTCACAATATTGATTCTTCCTATCCATGAGCATGGTATGTTCTTCCATTTGTTTGTGTCCTCTTTTATTTCACTGAGCAGTGGTTTGTAGTTCTCCTTGAAGAGGTCCTTTACATCCCTTGTAAGTTGGATTCCTAGGTATTTTATTCTCTTTGAAGCAATTGTGAATGGAAGTTCATTCATGATTTGGCTCTCTGTTTGTCTGTTACTGGTGTATAAGAATGCTTGTGATTTTTGCACATTGATTTTGTATCCTGAGACTTTGCTGAAGTTGCTTATCAGCTTAAGGAGATTTTGGGCTGAGACGATGGGGTTTTCTAAATATACAATCATGTTATCTGCAAACAGGGACAATTTGACTTCTTCTTTTCCTAACTGAATACCCTTGATTTCTTTCTCTTGCCTGATTGCCCTAGCCAGAACTTCCAACACTATGTTGAATAGGAGTGGTGAGAGAAGGCATCCCTGTCTTGTGCCAGTTTTCAAAGGGAATTTTTCCAGTTTTTGCCCATTCATTATGATATTGGCTGTGGGTTTGTCATAAATAGCTCTTATGATTTTGAGATACGTTCCATCAATACCGAATTTATTGAGCATTTTTAGCATGAAGGGCTGTTGAATTTTGTCAAAGGCCTTTTCTGCATCTATTGAGATAATCATGTGGTTTTTGTCTTTGGTTCTGTTTATATGCTGGATTACGTTTATTGATTTGCGAATGTTGAACCAGCCTTGCATCCCAGGGATGCCCACTAGATCATGGTGGATAAGCTTTTTGATGTGCTGCTGGATCCGGTTTGCCAGTATTTTATTGAGGATTTTTGCATCGATGTTCATCAGGGATATTGGTCTAAAATACTGTTTTTTTGTTGTGTCTCTGCCAGGCTTTGGTATCAGGATGATGTTGGTCTCGTAAAATGAGTTAGGGAGGATTCCCTCTTTTTCTATTGATTGGAGTAGTTTCAGAAGGAATGGTACCAGCTCCTTGTACCTCTGTTAGAATTCAGCTGTGAATCCATCTGGTCCTAGACTTTTTTTGGTTGGTAGGCTATTAATTATTGCCTCCGTTTCAGAGCCTGCTATTGGTCTATTCAGGTATTCAGCTTCTTCCTGGTTTAGTCTTGGGAGAGTGTAAGTGTCCAGGAAATTATCCATTTCTTCTAGATTTTCTAGTTTATTTGCGTAGAGGTGTTTATAGTATTCTCTGATGGTAGTTTGTATTTCTGTGGGGTCGGTGGTGATATCCCCTTCATCATTTTTTATTGCGTCTATTTGATTCTTCTCTCTTTTCTTCTTTATTAGTCTTGCTAGCGGTCTATCAATTTTGTTGATCTTTTCCAAAAACCAACTCCTGGATTCATGGATTTTTTGGAGAGTTTTTTGTGTCTCTATCTCCTTCAGTTCTGCTCTGATCTTAGTTATTTCTTGCCTTCTGCTAGCTTTTGAATGTGTTTGCTCTTGCTTCTCTAGTTCTTTTAATTGTGATGTTAGAGTGTCAATTTTAGATCTTTCCAGCTTTCTCTTGTGGGCATTTAGTGCTATAAATTTCCCTCTACACACTGCTTTAAATGTGTCCAAGAGATTCTGGTATGTTGTATCTTTGTTCTCATTGGTTTCAAAGAACATCTTTATTTCTGCCTTCATTTTGTTATGTACCCAGTAGTCATTCAGGAGCAGGTTATTCAGTTTCCATGTAGTTGAGCGGTTTTGATTGAGTTTCTTAGTCCTGAGTTCTAGTTTGATTGCACTGTAGTCTGAGAGACAGTTTGTTATAATTTCTGTTCTTTTACCTTTGCTGAGGAGTGCTTTACCTCCAATTATGTGGTCAATTTTGGAATACGGGTGATGTGGTGCTGAGAGGAATGTATATTCTGTTGATTTGGGGTGGAGAGTTCTGTAGATGTCTATTAGGTCTGCTTGCTGCAGAGATGAGTTCAATTCCTGGATATCCTTGTTAACTTTCTGTCTCGTTGATCTGTATAATGTTGACAGTGGGGTGTTGAAGTCTCCCATTATTATTGTATGGGAGTCTAAGTCTCTTTGTAAGTCTCTAAGGACTTGCTTTATGAATCTGGGTGCTCCTGTATTGGGTGCATATATATTTAGGATAGTTAGCTCTTCCTGTTGAATTGATCCCTTTACCATTATGTAATGGCCTTCTTTGTCTCTTTTGATCTTTGATGGTTTAAAGTCTGTTTTATCAGAGACTAGTATTGCAACCCCTGCTTTTTTTGGTTCTCCATTTGCTTGGTAGATCTTCCTCCATCCCTTTATTTTGAGCCTATGTATGTCTCTGCATGTGAGATGGGTCTCCTGAATACAGCAGACTGATGGGTCTTGACTCTTTATCCAGTTTGCCAGTCTGTGTCTTTTAATTAGAACATTTAGTCCATTTACGTTTAAGGTTAATATTGTTATGTGTGAACTTGATCCTGTCATTATGATATTAACTGGCTATTTCTCTCGTTAGTTGATGCAGTTTCTTCCTAGCATCGATGGTCTTTACATTTTGGCACGTTTTTGCAATGGCTGGTAGCGGTTGTTCCTTTCCATGTTTAGTGCTTCCTTCAGAGTCTCTTGTAAGGCAGGCCTGGTGGTGACAAAATCTCTAAGAATTTGCTTATCTGTAAAGGATTTTATTTCTCCTTCACTTATGAAACTTAGTTTGGCTGGATATGAAATTCTGGGTTGAAAATTCTTTTCTTTAAGAATGTTGAATATTGGCCCCCACTCTCTTCTGGCTTGGAGAGTTTCTGCTGAGAGATCTGCTGTTAGTGTGATGGGCTTCCCTTTGTGGGTAACCCGACCTTTCTCTCTGGCTGCCCTTAAGATTTTTTCCTTCATTTCAACTTTGGTGAATCTGGCAATTATGTGTCTTGGAGTTGCTCTTCTTGAGGAGTATCTTTGTGGTGTTCTCTGTATTTCCTGAATTTGATTGTTGGCCTGCCCTGCTAGGTTGGGGAAGTTCTCCTGGATGATATCCTGAAGAGTGTTTTCCAACTTGGTTCCATTTTCCCCCTCACTTTCAGGCACCCCAGTCAGACGTAGATTTGGTCTTTTTACATAATCCCATACTTCTTGAAGGCTTTGTTCATTTCTTTTTCTTCTTTTTTCTTTGGGTTTCTCTTCTCGCTTCATTTCATTCATTTGATCCTCAATCGCTGATACTCTTTCTTCCGGTTGATCGAGTCGGTTACTGAAGCTTGTGCATTTGTCACGTATTTCTCGTGTCATGGTTTTCATCTGTCAGTTCGTTTATGGCCTTCTCTGCATTAATTATTCTAGTTATCAATTCTTCCACTCTTTTTTCAAGATTTTTAGTTTCTTTGCGCTGGGTACGTAATTCCTCCTTTAGCTCTGAAAAGTTTGATGGAGTGAAGCCTTCTTCTCTCATCTTGTCAAAGTCATTCTCTGTCCAGCTTTGATCAATTGCTGGCGATGAGCTGCATTCCTTTGCAGGGGGAGATGCGCTCTTATTTTTTGAATTTCCAGCTTTTCTGCCCTGCTTTTTCCCCACTTTGTGGTTTTATCTGCCTCTGGTCTTTGATGATGGTGATGTACTGATGGGGTTTTGGTGTGGGTATCCTTCCTGTTTGTTAGTTTTCCTTCTAACAGTCAGGACCCTCAGCTGTAGGTCTGTTGGAGATTGCTTGAGGTCCACTCCAGACCCTGTTTGCCTGGGTATCAGCAGCAGAGGCTGCAGAAGATAGAATATTGCTGAACAGTGAGTGTACCTGTCTGATTCTTGATTTGGAAGCTTCCTCTCAGGGGTGTACTCCACTGTGTGAGGTGTGGGGTGTCGGTCTGCCCCTAGTGGGGGATGTCTCCCAGTTAGGCTACTCAGGGGTCAGGGACCCACTTGAGCAGGCAGTCTATCCGTTCTCAGATCTCAACCTCCGTGTTGGGAGATCCACTGCTCTCTTCAAAGCTGTCAGACAGAGTCGTTTGCGTCTGCAGAGGCTTCTGCTGCTTTTTTTTGTTGTTGTTGTTGTTTAGCTGTGCCCTGTCCCCAGAGGTGGAGTCTACAGAGACAGGCAGGCCTCCTTGAGCTGCTGTGAGCTCCACCCAGTTCGAGCTTCCCAGCAGCTTTGTTTACCTACTTAAGCCTCAGCAATGGCGGGCACCCCTCCCCCAGCCTCGCTGCTGCCTTGCTGTTAGATCACAGACTGCTGTGCTAGCAATGAGGGAGGCTCTGTGGGCGTGGGACCCTCTGGGCCAGGTGTAGGATATAATCTCCTGGTGTGCCCGTTTGCTAAGACTCTTGGTAAAGTGCAGTATTGGGGTGGGAGTTACCCGATTTTCCAGGTGTTGTGTGTCTCAGTTCCTCAGTTCCTGGCTAGGAAAAGGGATTTCCTTCCCCCTTGCGCTTCCCAGGTGAGGCGATGCCTCGCCCTGCTTCAGCTCTCGCTGGTCGGGCTGCAGCAGCTGACCAGCACCGATTGTCCGGCACTCCCTAGTGAGATGAACCCAGTACCTCAGTTGAAAATGCAGAAATCACCTGTCTTCTGTGTCGCTCACGCTGGGAGCTGGAGACTGGAGCTGTTCCTATTCGGCCATCTTTCCTATATATCTACAATCCTAGCCTTTCTGAAATTGGTATAACAGGAAATTGCTGTTTCCTCTCAAAATGAACTGAGATGTGATATCAGGGACAGACACAGAGAGGGGTTCAGAACTACCTGTCAGATGTGCTATTTTACATGCATTATTTATAAAAATTATATGTAAGTAATAAAATATATTGAATAATTTAATCATTATTATACACCTTTTATTTTTAAATTTTTTACTTTGGATAATTTCAAACATATAACAAAGAGAGAATGACATTTGCAAACTGCTATATTACCCGCTACCCAGTTTCATCGGTTATCAACTCCTGGCTATTCTTTTTTTTTTTTTTTTTTTTCTGTGACACAGAGTCTTGCTCTGTCACCCATACTGGAGTGCAGTGGCATGATCTTGGCTCACTGCAATTTCTGCCTCCCGGGTTCAAGTAATTCTAATGCCTCAGTCTCCCAAGCAGCTGGGATTACAGATGCAACCGTGACACCTGGCTAATTTTTGTATTTTTAGTAGAGACGGGGTTTTGCCATGTTGGCCAGACTAGTCTCAAACTCCTGACCTCAAGTGATCTGCCTGCCTTGGGCTCCTTAAGTGCTGGGATTACAGGTGTGAGCCACCGTGCCCGGCCAACTCCTGGTTACTCTTAATTCACCTATATCCCTTCTACTTTCTCCCTACTGAATTATTCTGAGTCAACTTGAAGATGTATAATTTCATTTGTACATATTCTGTTATGCACAATTTTATTTTAAAATAGCTTTTAAATAATAATTACAACTTGGGAATACTGAAAAGCTGAATAGTTTTTTAGAAGCTGTTAGTGTAGTTAATATAGACCAGTTAATGTAGTTAATGTAGTCCAGTTAATGTAGACCAATAGATAGCATTTCTTGAGTTCAAAATGATCATATACATTATGCTTTTCTCTTAGAATTTAAATGTCTAGTGATAAACAGGGAAAGTGTTTTACCTGTTCTCTGCAGTCTTCTCTCAGTTCTCCGTCTAAAGTAAAAGATTAAAACATTAATTATATTAAAAATCTAATAAAGGACCTTAAGAAAAAGTTTTTACAACACTAAAAACAGAAATGCTGAAAACAGTAACAAATAAGTTAAAATGCTGAAAACTCTAGAGAAATAAAAAAGCAAACCTTAACATAGTATGAAAGTACCAATCATTTTCATACATATGTGTATGGCTACCTTGTGTTACAGTATTTACTATGTATAGTATATACTATAGTATATACTAGCAGCATATCACTTGAGAGCTTATTAGAAATGCAGAGCCATAGGCTCCAGCCCAGATCTGCTGAATCAGAATCAACTTTTTAACAAGATCTCCAAATTTATATATATTTATTTGTATGATCATTGAAATTTCACCTTTGTAATAATCAGGCAACTTGGTATTTTGTATCAGTCACAAGCAGTCTTATACCAACTAGAAATGCTCAGAGTTTTCTTATTTTTATTAATTTACTGAAAGTTCTTACAAGCTATAACATAGTTTTTCTGTTATACTTTGAATACTTAGGTTTCTTGAATACCATTACCTTCTGCATTACAGGTATTAGTCATCAAAAATCCAGAACAGATGTCTTTTTCAAGTTCATTCCTTCTGTCAATTATTTGGAAAAAGGATTAAAAAAGAAAATTTTAAGATTAAGTATAAGTTATAGATTTTAAAGCATTAAAATATTTTAAAATTTCTGGGTTAAAAATGTAATTAAAAAATTTCTTTGGAAACTTTCAACAATATAGTAATCATTTAAATACCATTATATTTAAAAACACAGAAAGGCACTTTTAATTTTTCCACCATTAAATATTTTACAGGACATTTCAAAGAGCAGCTAAATTAAACTTTAACATACAAATAATGTATTTTACATATGAAGTTTTAAGAAAAACAATCATGGAAACCAAATGTGATGCTCTGAACTCATGGTTATTACAAAATTAAAATGAATGATAAAGTTTTATAAACTTGTAAAAGTAATTCACTTTTGATATAGAAACCCTCCCGCCAAAACACAGAAAAAGAATAATGTAAATATCCAGAACTCTTCTCTGGATATTTAGCTCCACTACTTATTATTATGTATCTTTAAAAAAAATAAAACTGAGGTAATATGGTCTTGTGAAATTTCATGTCATCATCTTTCACTTATTATATATTTTTTGTTTTAAAATTTTTACTGTTTATATGTTAAAATTGACTTTCTTAAGGTATTGAGTTTTGTGAATGTTAACAGATGTTTAGATTCTTGTTATTACTATTACAAATAGAATATAGAACAGTTTCATCATGCCAAAAAAACCTCCCTTATATACTTTATAGTCACACTCCCCTCAACCTATACACCCTGGCAACCACAGAAATGTTCTTCATAACTATAGTTTTGACTTTACGAATGTCATATAATTGGAATTACACCATATAAACTTTTGTGACTGGCTTCTGTCATTCAGTATAATGCCCTGATATTCATCCAAGTTGTTAAATGTATATCAGTGGTTCACTGCTTTTTATTGCTGAGCCGTCTTCCATTACAGATGCGTGTACCAGTTTATTTATTCACCTGTTGAAGGGCATTTTTCTCAGTTTTTGAAAATTATGAATAAAACTGCTACAAGCATTCATGTACAGGTTGTTGTGTGAATCTGATTTTACTTTTCTAGTGTAAATACTTAATGGGATTGTTGAATCATATGGTAAATACATGTTTAACTTTATAAGAAACTACAAAACTGTTTCCCAGAAGAGTTGTACCATTTTATATTACATCTCATGCAACAATGAATGAGAGTTCAGTTACTTTGCATAATCCTCACCAGCACCTGAAATTGTCAGTATTTTTAAAAATTATTGACATTCTAATAGGTATACAGAGGTATCTCATCATGGTTTTAATTTCAGTTTCCCAAATAGCTAATGATATTAAATTTATTTGTTTGCTATTCATGTATCTCCTTATTGAAATGTCCATTCAAGTCTTTTGACCACTGTAATTGGGCTATTTGTTTTCTTACTGTTGAGCTTTGAGAGTTCTTTATATATTCTGGATACAACTCCTTTGCTGGATATGTGACTTGCAAATATTTGCTCCCATCATACAGCTTGTCTTTTCAGGGTCCTAACAGTGCCTTTTGAGGAACAACAGTTGATGAAGTTACCAATTTTTAAAAAATGGATCACGCTTTTGGTGTCTAGTTGGAGAATTCTTTGTTAATCCCAGGTCACAAATATTTCCTCCTATGCTTTCTTCTAAAACTTTGATAGTTTTACATTTTATATTTAGAGCTATGATTTATTTTTAGTTAATTTTTGAGAGTAATGTATGAGGTTTAGTTTGAGATTCTTTGTGTGTCTGTGTGTTTATAGATGTCCATTGTGCCAATACCATTTGTTGAAAAACTATCCTTTCTCCATTGAATTACCTTTGTACTTTTGTCAAAAATCAGCTGGGCATATTTATATGTGTCTATTTCTGGGTTATATGTTCTATTTCATTAATCTGTGTGTCTGTCCTTTTACTAATACCATAATTTCTTGATTAGTTATAGCTTTGGGGATGGCAAACCACAGTCCCTAGGCCAAATCCAGTTCATACATATTTTATTAAATAAAGTTTTATTGGAATATATTCATTTTATATTATCTATGGCTGCTTCCTTGCTATGATGACAGAGTTAAGTAGTTGTGACACACTATGTGACCTGCAAAATCAAAAATCTTTACTAAATGACCCTTCACAGAAAATGTTTGTCAGCTCCTGCTTTAGCAAAAGTCCTAAGATCATGTTTGATTCTTCCAACATTATTTCCCTTTTTCAAAATGTTTCTTGTTATTCTAGCTTCTTTGTCTCTTTGTATAAATTTTAGAATCAGCTTGTTGATATCTTTAAAAAATTCTTCTGGGATTTTGATCAGAATTTTATCAAATCTTTAGATTAATCAGAAATCTTTAGATCAGTCAGGAGACAGCTGACATCTTTACTATATTGAGTCTTCAAACCATAAACACGTCTCTCCATTTATTTGTTTATTTATTTATTTGACAGAGTCTCACTCTGTCGCTCAGGCTGGAGTGCAGTGGCAGGATCTTGCCTCACTGCAACCTCTGCCCCCTGGATTCCAGGGATTCTCCTGCCTCAGCCTCCTGAGTAGCTGGGACTACAGGCACGTGCCACCGCATCTGGCTAATTTTTTAATTTTTTAATAGAGACAGGGTTTCACCATGTTGCCCAGGCTGGTCTCGAACTCCTGATGACCTCAGGTGATCCGCCCACCTTGGCCTCCCAAAGTGCTGGAATTACAGGCATGAGCCACCATGCCCGGCCCATTTATTTTAATCTTCTTAAGTTTTTAGCATACAGATGGAATGTTTTGTTAGACTTATAACATAGTATTTCATTTATTTTGGAGCTACTGTAATTTAAAAAGCTTTTTTGGTTTTCAGTTGTACATTACTAGTATATAGAAATACAATTGGGCTGGGGCGGTGGCTCACACCTGTAATCCCAGCACTTTGGGAGGCCGAGGCAGGCAGATTGCCTGAGGTCAGGAGTTCGAGACCAGTCTGGCCAACATGGTAAAACCCCATCTCTATTAAAAATACAAAAAAATTAGATGGGTGTGGTGGCATGTGCCTGTAATCCCACCTACTAGGGAGGCTGAGGCAGGGGAATTGCTTGAACCAGGGAGGTGGAGGTTGCAGTGAGCCAAGGTCGTGCCATTGCACTCTAGCCTGGGCGACAGAGTGAGATTCTGTCTCAAAAAAAAAAAAGAGTTTTATGTGTTGACCATATATCTTGTGACCTTGCTAAATGCACTTACTAGTTGTAGGAACCATTTTGTCTGCAAAAAGGGGTGGTTTCATTTCTTGTTTAGTGCAGTGTTGCATAAGAGTGGTAAAAGTGGACATTTTTACCATGTTTCCAATCTTACAAGGAAAACATTCAGTCTTTCTCTATCAAGTAGGATAATAGCTGTATAGTATTCTTTTTTTCCTTCTTGGTAGAAACTCTCTATAGTTTGAGGAAGCCCCCTTCTACTCCTAGTTTTCTGTTTTGTTTTTTTTTTAATCATGAATGGGTATGGAATTTTGTCAGACATGCTTTTTATACCAGTTGATTTGATCAGTTGATTTTTCTTATTTATACTTTTAAAATTGTGGATTCCATTAAGTTTTGAATATTGAATAAGCTGTGCCTTCCCAAGATAAATCCCACTTAATTCTGGTATATTATTATTTTTATATATTGCTAAATTCTTAATTCTTGAGGATTTTTACTTCTATATTTATGAGAGACAGTAGTCTATAGTTTTTTTGTACTGTCTTTTTTTTTTTCTTTTTTAAAAAATTCCATGGGACTGCTTTATATCTTTTTTTGTACTATCTTTGGGTAGTAGCCTCAAAATGAGCTGGGGTGTGTTGAGTCATCATCTTATATTTTCTGAAAGAACTGTGCACAATTGATAGTATATTTTTCTCTCAACGAATTCACCAGTGAAACCATAGGGACCTGGAGATATCTTTTACAGAGTTTTTTGTTTTGTTTTAAACTACAAATTTAATTCCTTTAATAGCCATAGGATTCAGATAATCTCTTTCATTTTCTGCCAGTTTGGTAGTTTGTGGCTTTCAAGGAATTATTCCATTCAAACTATGTTGTTAAGCTTATTTGCATACAGTAGTTCATGACATTATTTTTTATCTACTTAATGTCGGTAAAGTTTAAGATAATATACCCTCTTTCATTCCTGATATCAACAATCTATGTCTTCTTTTTCTCTTTGTCTGACTAGAGTTTTATCAGTGTTGTTGATCTTTTCAAACAGGCTTTTGACTTCATTAATTTTTCTGTTTTCAACTTCAATAATATATGCTCTTTATTATTTCCTTTCTTCTGCTTCCTTTGAGTTTACTTTGCTTTTCTTCCTCTAGTTCCTTTAGATGGAAGTTTAGATTGTTGACTGAGGCATTTCTTCTTTTCTAATATAAGCATTTATTTGAATAAAATTCTTATTTTAAGTTGTGATTTTTTTTTCTCAGTTTATAATCTTTTCTGATTTCATTAAGACCACCTCTTTGACCTAGGGATTATTTAGAAGTGTGTTAATTTCTTTTTTTTTTTTTTTTTTTTTTGAGACGGAGTCTCACGCTGTTGCCCAGGCTGGAGTGCAGTGGCGCGATCTCCGCTCACTGCAAGCTCCGCCTCCCGGGTTCCCGCCATTCTCCTGCCTCAGCCTCCTGAGTAGCTGGGACTACAGGCGCCCGCCACCGCGCCCGGCTAATTTTTGTATTTTTTTTAGTAGAGACGGGGTTTCACTGTGGTCTCGATCTCCTGACCTTGTGATCCGCCCGCCTCGGCCTCCCAAAGTGCTGGGATTACAGGCTTGAGCCACCGCGCCCGGCCAGTGTGTTAATTTCTAAGTGTTTGGAGAATTTTCTCTATTTCTGTTATTTATTTCTAATCCATTCCCATTATGGTCAGAGGACATACTTTGTGTATTCTTTTAAGTTTGTTTTATGACCCAGGATATGGTCCGTCTTGGTAAATGTTCACATACACTGCAAAAGGATGTGTGTTCTACTGTTGTTGGGTGGAATGATTTTCTGTCACTAGTTCTATCAGTTGTTGAGAAAGCACTGATGCAGTCTACAAATGCAAATGTAGATTTGTCTGTTCCCATTGTGATCTCTATCATTTTTTCTTATATATTATGTCATTCTCTTGTCAGATGCAAACACATTTAGAATTGTTATGCTTCCTTGATAAATTGACTTTTATCATCTTTTCCTTCTTTCCTAGTGTCCCAAGTTTCCCTCTGGTACCATTTACCTTATGTCTCAAGAACTTCCTTTAGTAATTCTTTAATAACAAATCTACTGGAAACATATTTGCTTAGTTTTCCTTCACCAAATTTGAAGTTTTCAGGTATTCTTTGTATATATATATTTTCAGCATTGCGTTCTTTATCCTCTCCTTCTAGGGCTCTGATGTCATGAATGTTAGACCTTTTGGCATTGCCTCACAGGCCCCTCAGTTCACTTTTTTTAAAAAAAATGTTTTCTCTGTCATTCAGTGGATGCTTTTGATTGATCTGTCTTCAAGTTCATTGACTTTCCTGTGTTACCTCTATTCTGCTATTATCAAACCTATCAATGAGTTAAAAAATTTTGTGGGGGCCAGGCATGGTGGCTCACGCCTGTAATCCCAGCACTCTGGCAGGCTGAGGTGGTTGGATCATTTGAGTTCAGGAGTTCAAGACCAAACACGGTAAAACCTCATCTCTACAAAAAAAAAAAAAAAAAGCAAAAATTAGCAGAGCATGGTGGCATGCACCTGTAGTCCCAGCTCCTTGGGTGGCTGAGGTAGGAGGATCGCTTGAGCCCAGGAGGTTAAGACTGCAGTGAGCTGTGATTGCTCCATTGCAATCTAACCTGTGAGAGAGAATGAGACCCTGTCTCAAAAAAAACTTTTTTTTTTTTTTTTTGGTTAAATTACTTTTGAATTCTTTGTTTCTTCTTTGTACCTTCTATTTCTTTTCGATACTTGTTTTTTTTGTTGTTGTTGTTGGTGGTGGTTTTTTTAAAGAGATGAGGTCTCACTAGTTGCCTAGGCTACCCTCCAACTCCTGGGCTTCAAGTGATCTTCCTGCCTCAGTCTCCCAAGTAGCTGGGACTACAGGTTCATGCCACCATGCCTGGCTGGTTTCAGTAATTTTAATGATTGTTGGAGCTCCTTAAAGTTTGTCAGATAATTCCAACATTTGTCATCTCAGCGTTATTGTCTTTTGATAGTCTTTTCTCATGTGAGTTGAGATTTTCTGGCCGCTTTATATATCAAGTAATTTTTGGTATCCTGGACATTTTGAATATTTTAAGACTTGGTCTTGTTAAAATTCTGTATGTTATTTTTGTTTTAGCAAGCACTTATTATGTTTAGCTTCAAGTTACAGTGTTCCTTTGTGAGCTATGGTATGTCAGTTTACTTTTCAAAGCCTCTTTGCAGGGCTGTTTGTTGTGCTATTTGGTGATGTTTGCAGTGCTGTCAGTGTGTGTACCATCCAGCAGCAAACATATAACCTGGGTGATAGTTTATCTATCAGTTTAGATCTCAAAGTCTTTTATATACTGGTTAGAATCAGATCCACACATGCGTACCTTGGGGTAAGCCCCAGAGTTTATAAACAATTTAATGGGGTTGTTTTCACAAGCTTTCATGTCTGCAATCTCCTTTGGTGCTTTCTGGATCCAGGAAGCTGCATCTTTAGTTACCTTATGCTTCCATGTACCTCCATGGTTGCACTTGACTCTAGGCCCAACTGGTGGTGAACTAAAGGAAAAGATAACTAGTAAACTCGCCACAGGTTCAGAGGCACCTCAAGTTCTTTTCTTCTTCCTCATTTCTTCTGTATTATTTACTTTTCAGAGTCCCCAAACAGCTGCTCCAATATATTCTACCTAGGATTTTTAGCTGCATTCAATGGGTGAGACAGGAGGAATGTGCTTACTCCATCTTACCTGGAACTAGAACCTGATAATCATGATTTTAAGTGAGTATATAGTATCTGTTATTTAGATATACTGTAATTTAGTCATTAATTCCCCATATATATTTTTAGGTCATTCACTTATGTAACAACAATGCGATTAACATTTTTATGTTTATGTTACAAAAATGAAATTTAAAGTTATAGCACTTTTAGGCTTTTGTTATATGTTGCTAAAATTAGTTTCTGAAAGATTGATGCTGATTTACAAATTTGACCATCACAAAGAATATTGACCACAATTGATTAAAACACATCAAATGATATTTAAAAATCCATATGAACCTCCCCTCCCCTACTACCCAAAATAGTGGCCACTACTGGGGGTTGCTGGGTTAATTTATTATCCTAAAAACTGATAAATCTAGGGAGGTTATCAAGCATTTACTCTGCCTTTCGAGGTAACTGAATCGTTGATAAGGAAACTTTTATTATGTATAGAAGTACTCAAACTTACAAATGCAGGAGTTACAAAATTAGAAAATCATTATTTCACAACCCCTAATAAAATAATCTAGGCAATGTTTATCAGTGATTTCAAAAACATCAGGTGAAAGGTTGATGGGGAAGTTTATAATGGAGAATTCCATTAATCAGTCTTTGTCTCCCTGAAAGACATTATATACCTCATGTTGTGATGTAATAAGAAGCCCACAGTACCATCTACTATATATTACTTGGGACACAAAGCAACAGTTTCCCCAAATTTGCTTATAGAACCATAAGTAAGAAAACAAAATAATAAAAATGTATAAATATAGGGGATTTGCAGATGACATATTCTCTTCCTTGTTCCAGATATGCAGTGTATCTCTGGGAGGAAGCATACAAAGCTTGATGTACCTTGAACCATAGTTAATAGATATGATCTGTAAGGAAAGTATTACATGATGGTGTGAAAGTGTGTCAGGGCATACTTAAGGAATTTTCTGGGGCTCTGTCATATCTGCAGAAGGCAGTTCAGTACCCTTGTCTAGCTCTATTTTCACTTGTGCATGAAACAGCAAGACAAAAGCATCTATTATTTACTTATAATTTTTGCATGTATATATACATGACACCATATTCCTTATGTTGCTTTTCACTTTCCATAATTCCCTCTCTAAAAGTTTTAATTTCTTAACCTTTTTGTAACTCCTCTTTGACACAGAAAGGTATGCGAACCTAGATTCAAAGAATATGGCACAGAGATAATAAATAGACTCAAAGAAATAGTGAAAAATAGTAAAAGCAGATAGACATTTCTGGCTGTTCTGCAATAGTAGTATTTCATGATTTTGAAACACATATTTCAATATTTCATTATTCACTAACAAAGCTGCAGGAGGTCCATATCTGAGGATAACTGCTTTCAGAAAGTAAAATAAAAAAAGTCCCTAAAGTGAATCAATTTAAAATGGGGTTGAAAATCATAGTAAATGGTGACAATATAATCTGACTAAAAATAAGAGGTAAAAATATATAGATAAGCTTATTTTATCTTGTATTAATAAAATATGTTATAATTTCAACTGTTCATAAATTCATTTTTTTTTTTTTGGACATGGAGTCTTGCACTGTTGCCCAGGCTGGAGTGCAATGGCATGATCTTGATTCACTGCAACCTCCGCCTCCTGTGTTCAAGCGGTTCTCCTGCCTCAGCCTCCTGAGTAGCGGGGACTACAGGCGTGTACCACCACACTCGGCTAATTTTTGTATTTTTATTTTTAGTAGAGATGGGGTTTCACCATGTTGGCCAGGCTGGTCTTGAACTCCTGACCTCAAGTGATCTGCCTGCCTCAGCCTCCCAAAATGCTGGGATTATAGGCGTGAGCTGCTGTGCCCAGCCATCTGTGCATAAATTCTTAGATGGAACAGAGAGTCAGTTTGATTTGGAGAGTGGGGAATGGTTCTACTTTTTCGGACCAAATTGTCTTACAGTATGATATGGCATGTTTGACTTCATATTCAACTTGCACAGCATACAAGTTCAGAAAGACGGCCATTTTTTTCAAAAAATATTCGAGGACTTAATTTTTCTGAGGGATTGTATTAATACTTTGATAAATTCATCTGCAGTTTTATTATTATTGTTGAATTTCTCTTTTTAAGTTAATTGGTCTCAGTGCCTTTTCCTGATTTACCAGTAGTTTTACACGAGATCTGAACATTTAACATCTCTTTCACTGACTTCATGAAATATTGTTTTTGCAAGAATTTTAGTAGTTTTAAAATATGTTTGTATTGCTGTGTTGGGTATTTAAAGAGCTGACAGTCAGTGAAAATACTGATAAACTAATATTTCATAGGTGGAGATAAATGCTAGTCTTCACTGGGGAGGGATATTTGAATGGGGAGAGGACTGAGTTTACAAGTAGTTAACTTATTATTAAATATTTCATATTATAAGGACTATTGTTCTATGTAAACTCATAACTACAGGGTCTCAGATAATGAATATTTGGGTAAATACGAACCCCTATAGCTAAAAAATTATATCTTTGAATGCAACTTATGAAGTTTGAATGCTCTGAGCTTTGTGGGATAAAAGTACTATGCAAATAGTAAGTGTCACATGAAGTCCACTAAAAATGGTTAAGGATTTCAAAACATGTAATATAGATAAGGCTTTATACATGAAATTATACCTCATTTGACTTAGTTACTAAAAATAAAATGAAACATTCCAAGTGAAAACACTTCTTAAAATACATAAAATTTGGTGCTTTAGATTTTCTAAGGTTTTCATTTGTCTAGTTCTGGTACAGGAGAACTAACTGCAGTTCCATAAAAGAGCTGTACATCTATAAAGCAACTCATTTCCTTCCAGCTTTTCTTGAGACATATTAAAGCCACAATAAAATATAACTTTTCCTTCTCAATAAGCTTTAGTGGATCAGAAAAAGAAACTAAGAAAATAGGCCAGATTAAGCTGGAGAGAAAATGGAAATCTTTTTGTTCTTCAACTCCCATTGTCTTTCTCACATTATCAGTTTTCTTAAAAATAGCTATAGTCATTGAAAACTTGTAAACATCTTTAGATTGCCAAATTGATTATACCTTTTCATTTTTATGTTTTAAAAGAGCTTAAGATTGTCTTCTTTGAAAAGATGTTTAAAATTAGACACATTTAATCATATACCAAGGCTTAGAAAAGGATATCTCTAGTGAGTTTCTGGTTTTATAGGCAGCAAACATAAAGCACCTAGTGGGCACAATATGAACTTACAGTTTTATGTAATATACATTAAAGCTACCTTAAGAGCTCAACACACTGGAAATGCTTAGTATATTCTACATTTATTTCAGTTTAAGATACAGAAATGGACTTCCTAGACATACGCCATATGTTCTCCTCTCATGCCAAGTTAACAAGAATTAAAAGACTGAGATGAATAAACAAGGTCAACTTAGGCTGAGCCAAATTAGACAACAGAATAATTGTCAGATTTTCTGTTGGCAGGGACAGTTTGTTTTGAGCCAATCTTCATGAATTATAGGCTGTAATTTCTTTTTTCCTGGTAAGTCTACTGCCAGGCATTCTGTTGACAATTTCTTTGTTTTGTAAACACTGAAAATTTTCATCCATTATATTGTTTATAGGCACACACCAGGATTCTGAATAGATGAGTATTTTTGGTTTGTTCCAACTTAAAGGAAAACTGCTTAGACATGAATCAAATAAAATCATGCCAAAATTTAACAACTTTTAACAAGATAGTATTTCATTTGGAGTTTCTTATGTATGAATTCAATACTGGTTCATTATAATAGCAGGAAACCAACCAATATTGTAGTTAATTTCTAGCTGTAAATATCAAAGTAGATATATTTACTGCAATACAAGGTTTATTTGTTCTACAACAAATAATTTCAGACCTTGGAAAGGATAATCTAATACAAATGAGAAAATTGAGGCAACCAGAGAAGTTGACTTATTTGAAATATAAGAACTAGTTTAGGGCTGTACCTAATCTAATTATTTTTAATTTAGTCCTAGGATCATCCATTTTGTTTATACACTGTCTGACATGGTTTAGATGTGTCCTCACCAAATCAAATTTGACATATGTCAAATTGTAATCCCCACAGTTGGAGGTGGGACCTGGTGGGAGGTGATTGGATCGTAGGAGTGGTTTCTCATGAATGGCCTAGCACTGTCCCCTTGGTGCTGTTCTTGTGATAGCAAGTAAGTTCTCATGAAATCTGGTGGTTTAAAAGTGTGTGGCACCTCCTCCCAAACCCCTCTATTCCTCCTGCTCTGACCATGTGAAGTACTGGCTCCCCCTTTGCCTTCTGCCATGATTGTAAGTTTCCTGAGGCCTCCCCAGAAACTGAGCAGATGCTAGCATCATGCCTCCTGTACAGTCTGAGGAAGAGTGAGCCAATTAAACCTCTTTTCTTTATAAATTACCCAGTCTCAGGTATTTCTTTATAAGAATGCAAGGTCAGACCAATATAATGTTTAAGGTTTTAATTTGTTACACACAAATGTGTATGTATAAAGATATAATTTATAACAACACAAAGGATCTAGAGAGAGGAATGGAGCAATACAGGAGCAAAGGTTTTATATACTATTGATGTTAAATTGATATTAAAACAAACTAAATGGTTATAAATTAAGATTTATAATCATCAGGTAAACCACAAAGAAAAAGCCTCCAAAGAAACGACAAGGATATTAAAATTACTTAACACAAGAGAAGGCAATAAGTGAGGAATAGAGGAATAAAAAGCTACAAGAAATGTGGAAAATGGCAGCAAAATGACTGATGTGAATCCTGACTTATTAGTAATTACATTAATAATAAATGGATTAAACCCTCCAATTAAAAGGCAGAGATTGGAACAATGAATTTTAAAATAATCACTTTCGAATCTTTTAAGATATGTGACAGTATGTAAGAGACAAAGTGAGAAACTTTAAAAGAGAATTTAAAAAAATATTGTTTTTCTTATGTAAAGTAAGTGTCCCTCAATTCCTGTTGTGTTTTAGTTAGGAATGGGAGCTGAATTTTGTCAAAGGCTTTTTCAACATCTATATAAATAATTGTATGATTTTTATCAACCTTAGATCTATTAATATGGTATATGATATTAATGGATTTGGTAACACTAAAACAACCTTGTATTTTCAGGGTGGATCCAAGTGTTGGATTTTTTTCACTAATATTTTACTTAATATTTTTTACATGGATGATATTGGCTTGTCATTTTTCTGTAGAAAATTTTTTTTTTATTTTCAGTGCTTTGGAATAATTTATACAGCATTGGGAATATCTGATCTTTGAAGGTTTGGTAGAATTCTAGCCAGTCATCTGGGCCTTTTGCTCTTTTACAGGGTAATTTCTTAATAACCTTGTCTATTTCTTTTATGAAAACTGGTGTGCTTCAGATTTCTAAATTCAATGGCGGACACTTTTGGCAATCTGTATTTAACTAGTATATTATCTATTGTTTTCTAAGTTTTCAAATTCATTTGCACAGAAATTTGCAAAGTAGTCTGTTATGACTAAAAAGAAAAAACCCTCTCTTGTTTAAATGGTTAATTTCTCCCTCCTTCCTTCTGCCATTTCTTATTTTGTATGTTTGTGTTTTCTCTCTCTTTTTTTGATCAAGCTGGTCTATTTTGTTGTTTCAAAAACATTTATTTCACTTAACATAATGTTCTCCAGTTCCATGTAAATAAAGTTTTATTGGACCACAGCCACATCCATTCATTTATGTATTGTCTATGACTGTTTTTGTGCTACAACAGAGTTAAATAGTTGCAGCAGAGAACATATGGTCCATCAACCTAAAATATTTACACTGAAGCCATTTAGGAGAAAAGTTTGCCAATGCCTGCTCTGCCTCATTAATTTCTGGTTTTATCTTTATTATTTCTTTCCTTGTGCTTTATTTTGGTTTAGTTTCTTGTTATTTTTTAAAGCTTTTGAGTTAGAATTGTTCTCTTTTTTCATTTTTTTTTTCTTGTAAAAGTGCTTAGTGGTATCAATTTTCCTCTGATTATTATTTAAATACATCCCATATATTCTGATATGTAGTGTTTTATTATACTTATGTCTTAGAAATTTCATGTTGTATTTCTTCTTTCATCCAAAAGTTGTTTGAGAAAAAGTTTTAAAATTTATACAAGGAAGGGCATGTTGGTTCTTGTTAAACATTGCTGGTTTTATTACATTGTGGATGGAGAGTGTTTGTAATATTTAGTGAAATTTAATGATATATTTTGGCAAGTAACATACTTGTTTTGTAAATAGTCCATGAATTCTTAGGAAGAAAACTTATTCTCTTTTATCAAGGAATAGAATTTGATGAATATTCATAATATCTACATTATTATGTTTAGGTATTATTTCTTGTTACTTTTTGCTTACTTGATCTATTCTGTAGTAAGCATAGTGAGTTAGGCTGGGTGTGGTGGCTCATGCCCATAATCCCAGCACTTTGGGAGGCCAAGGCAGGAGGATCACTTGAACCCAGAAGTTCAAGACTAGCCTCGGCAACATGGCAAAACTCCATCTCTGCAAAAAATACAAAAAATTAGCTGCGTGTGGTGACACATGCCTGTAGTCCCAGCCACCCAGGAGGCTGAGGTGGATCACCTGAGCCCAGGAGGTCAAGACTGTGGTGAGCCATGATCATGCCACTGCACTCTAGGCTGGGCAAGAATGAGACCCTGCCAAAAAAAAAAAAAAAAAAAATAGTAAGTTAAAATCTCCTATTATTCATATCTCTCTATATCTCCTTGCATCTTTTATAGATTTTCCTTTATAAAGGTGGCTTCTATATTATTTGTTGTACAAATATTCTTAAGTGTTTTATCTTTGTGAAAGTTGCATTAATTGCTTTTCTTTGTTGGATTTTATGCTTTTGGGCTTGAATTCTATAATTGGTATGGTTTCTGTTGGTTTATTTTCATTTGCCTGAATATCTTTTCCCATTCCTTTATTTTTACCCTTTCTGAATCATTTTATTTAGATGTATGTCTTTCTTGCAGTACATAGCTGGATCTTGCTTTATGAGCACATTGAAAATCTTTTTTTTTTTAATAGGTGAGGTGAGTCCATTTACATTAATTGATATGACTGATATGCTAGGTTTCAACTCTTTTACTAATATTTTATAATTTTGTGAATTTTGATATATTTGCTATGTTTCTCTCTGACGTGTGTTTCCTTTCTTCTCACTTATTTATCACTTGAGCCCAGGAGTTCTGGGCTGCAGAATGCCCATTGGGTGCCACACTAAGTTTGGCATCAACATGGTGACCTCCTGGGAGCTGAGGACCACCAGGTTGCCTAAGGTGGGGTCAGCTGGGCCAGGCTGGAAACAGAGTGGGTCAATCAGTAGTGGGATTGTGTCTGTGAATAACCATTGTACTCCAGCCTGGGCAATACAGTGAGACTCCATCTCTTAAAAAACATAAATAAAAGTAAATGGTAGGTAGTAAAGTTTGTGGTTTTGTTCTAGTGGTTACCTTTGTACTTGTATCTTTTCTAATGCCCTTAGTCTCTTCTTAGTTAACTTTTATTATGTGGCATATGAGTTTTTATTGTATCTTTTAACTCCCACCTATTGGCTACACAACAATCAGTGAGCTTATTCTATCTTACTCTTTAACTCTCTGTTCCACTCCCATTTTCTAAAGCTGTATTACTTCTACTTAATCACAACATACAGTATTTGTATATGGGTCTTCCACCCCTTTTATCTTCTGTCTACATTTATATTTATTAAAATACAGTCAGTCCTTGTACTGACACTTTCTTACTCATCTCATGGTTAGATGAAACTCTTCCTCTAGTATTCCTCAAGAAAGGTTCATGGGTACAGAATTCCCTATATTGAAAACTGTTTCTTTTAGCGTTCATACTTGAAGGAGATCATGGATGACTATACTATCCTTGGTTCACACTTTCAGTCACTGAGTTTTTGAAAACTGTAGTTCTGCTTTTGCCTTGCCTTATATTTTATTTTTTTGAAAAGTTTGATACTTGTTTGAAAAGTTCAATACTTTTTTCCTGAAAGTGCACTTTGGGTGTCTGAGAAAAATTATAACAGAACAATCAGCTCCAAGAAATATCCTAGCTATACTCTTATATTTCAATGATTAAATGTTTAGGGCCTTCTGGTAAAAAGATCAAATAACTTACATAAGCAAAAGTACATGAATACATTTTGCAACATTCTCTTGGATTTTTAGTATCGAGTATTCTGTTACATTGTTTTATTTTTTCATTTTCATGGAATCCAATTATACAAGTGCTGTTGCTTCTTTGTCTTATCTCCCATTCCATTACTTTGTCTTGACTTTTTACTTCTCATTTTCTTTTGTTTTCTGCCATTTTCAATGTTTTTAATTAAGTTTTATAATGAGTTTATTCTCATTTGGGTACCCTGTAACTTATTTTTCATTTTTGGATAATATTATGCTTTTTTTTTCCATTTATTTGTTTCAGTGGACTTTTTTGTTTTTGTTTTTGTTTGAGACAGGATATCACTCTGCAACCCAGGCTGGAGTGCATTGGCATAATCAGGACTCATTGAAGCCTTAATGTTCAGGGCCCCAAGCAATCCTCCCACCTCAGCCTCCCAAGTAGCTGGGACTGCAGGCATGGACCACCATGCCAGGCTAATTTTTTTTTTCTTTTTTTAGTAGAGATGAGGTCTCGCTATGTTGCCCAGGCTGGTCTTGAGCCCCTGGGCTCAAGGGATCCTCCCACCTTGGCCTCCCAAAGTGTTGGGATTACAGGTGCAAGCCACCACACCTGGCCAATTTTCTTGGGGTCTTCTTCCATCCCTCCCTCCTTCTCTCCTGTCCATTTCTATTTTTCATTTTTGTCTTTTTCTTTTTTTCTTCTTTTTCTTTTTCTTTTTTTTTTTGAGACAGAGTCTTACTCTGTCACCCAGGCTGGAGTACAATGATGCGGCCTCAGTTCACTGCAACCTCTGCCTCCCGGGTTCAAGCAATTCCCCTGCCTCAGCCTCCCAAGGAGCTGAGATTACAGACATGTGCCATCACGCCAGGCTAATTTTTATATTTTTGGTAGAGATGGGGTTTCACCATGTTGGCCAGGCTAGTCTTGAACTCCTGACCTCAGGTGATCTGCCTCAGCCTCCCAAAGTGCTGGAATTACAGGCATGAACCACCATGCCTAGCCTCATTTTGTCTTTCTAATTCAGAGTGGGTTTCAATATACCCAGTTGCTTATTCTAATATATCTAATTCTGCCTGGTGTGTTGTTGTACAGTTTTCTTTGACATCATGATTGTTTTGGGGGAAGATAATTTTCCTTAATTGATGTGTGTAGTTTTCATTTTCTGTTACTTTGACGTAACTTCGTATGAAACTGTTCATCTTTTTCTTGTTTATTTTTGTGGTTTTGGCTATGTTTTGTGAGGTCCTAGTTCAGCAGGGTCCTCAGTAGAGCAAAGTCTAGGCACTTGTTACTGTATGAATAGACATATAGATGAATGGAACAGAATGACAAATCCAGAAATAAACACTTAACACCTATAGTCAGTTGATTTTTGATGAAGGAGCAAAGGCAATTCTGTGGGTAAAATGAGTTTTTTTCCTCTCAAAAAAAGTACTGGGGAAATGTGTATTTCTATGTTCTAAATAATGAACTTAGACCCTTATTCACATCCTACATAAAAATTAACTCGAAATGGACTTAAATTTAAGAGCAGAAGCTATAAAACTTCTAGAAGAAAACATGAGAAAATATCCATCTGCATTCTCAAATTAGAAAGAAATTTAAGTACAACACATAAAAGACAATCAAAAAAAGAAAAAATTGCTCTCCTGGGCTTCACCAACATTTGGAAACGTTTGCACTTCAAAAGACACTACTGGAAAATGAAAAGGCAAGCCACAGACAGGGAGAAAATACTTGCATATCAGGTATTTAATAAGGAACCTGTATTCAGAATATATAAAAGTATCTTACAATTCAATAACAAGACAACTCAACTAAAGAATGGACAACAAATTTGAATAGTTATAACAATAAAGAATGCTAATGAGCAAATAAGAAATGTTCAACATCATTAGTTGTTACGGAAATGCAAATTAAAGCTACAATTAGATATCATTCTTCACCCACCAGAATAGTTATAATAAAAAAAGATCAACAATATTAAATGTTGGTGAGGTTACTGAGAAACTGGAATCCTTATATATTGCTGGTGAGTATGTAAAATGTTACAGGCATTTTGGAAAACAATTTGGCAGTTTCTTAAAACTAGCAAATTAAATACAAACTTAGAATAAGACCCAACAATTCAATTCCTAGATATCTGCCCAAGGGAAATGAAAATATATGTCCACTTAGAAACTTCAATGTGAATGTTTACAGCAACATTATTCATAATAGCCCCAAAATGGAAATAACCCAGATATCCATCAGCTGGTGAGTGGATAAGCAAAATGTGGCACATCTATGTAATAGAATACTATTCAGCAATTAAGAAGGAATAAACTATATATTACAACATGAGCCTCAGTAACATAATGCTAAGTGAAAGACGCCAGATACAAAAGACAATGTATTGTATGACTTCATTTATATGAAATGTCCAGATTATATGATTTCATTTATACAAAATTTCTCTAGAGACAGAAAGCAGAGCAATGTTTGCCTCAGGCTGGGTTAGGAGAATGGAAATTAAGTATAATGGAACTATTTGGGGGTGATGGAAATGCTCTAAACCTAAACTGTGGTGGTGGTCATACAGCTTTATAAATTTACCAAATATCATTGTCTTGTATACTTACAATGGGTGAATTTTATGGTATATGTAAGTGATATCTCAGTAAAATTGTTTTTAAAGAAGTATCCAGACGTGGTGGCTCACGCCTGTAATCCCAGCACTTTGAAAGGCCAAGGCAGAAGGATCACTTGAGCCCAGGAGTCTGAGACCTGCCTGGGCAACATGGTGAAACCTTGTTTCTACAAAAAATACAAAAATTAGCCTGGCATGGTGGCACGTGCCTGTAGTTGCAGTTGCTCAGGACACTGAGGTGGGAGAATCACCTGAGCCTGGGAGGTCGAAGCTGCAGTAAGCCATGATCGCACCACTGCACTCCAGCTTGGGTGACAGAGTGACACCCTGCCCCCAAAATAAATAAATAAAGAGGTAGGACTTCTAGGTAGCTGAAGATAACAGCAGTCGCCTATGTTCTATCTCCCAATACTTCTTTTATAAACAATACAGAACATTATACAAGGAAAAATGAAAGTACATGACAATCATGTTCTTAGCATAACTTGAAGACAGAGAATGTTCAAACTTGAAAATAACTAAATAAAATGGAAAAAACAGCAAATGCTAATGCATGATCTCCCTAGCGCCTGATATTCTGGTACATTGAAGCATGAACTACAAGGAAGATGCTATAAAGTACCATGCAATCTGAAGAGGCAGTTTTCAAAAAGGATAGCTTCTCAGGGAAAAGGCAGAAAGAGAGGGGCACTTTTGGCATTTGGGTGTGAAGGAAGAAAGAAGCATAAGGTGGAAAATACCAGGCAAGAGAAAGCCAAAAAATGAGAGGTCATACAATCCCATCAAGAATTTGCGGGCTGGGCGTGGTGGCTCATGCCTGTAATCCTAGCACTTTGGGAGGCCGAGGCAGGTGGATCACCTGAGGTCAGGAGTTTGAGACCAGTCTGGCCAACATGGTGGAACCCTGTCTCTACTAAAAATACAAATAAATAAATAAATTAGCAGGGCACAGTGGTGGGCACCTGTAATCCCAGCTACTATGGAGGGTGAAGCAAGAGAGTCGTGTGAACCAGGGAGGTGGGGGGTTGCAGTGAGCTGAGGTCGTGCCATTGCACTCCAGCCTGGGCAACTAGAGCAAAACTCTGTCTCAAAAAAAAAAAAAAAGATTTTGTGGAGAGTTTAATTAGCGCCTCTTTGGCTTTCTCATTTCCAGGATCTCCCTGTTGAATTTTTGGCTAGTTTGCCATTCAGTCACTTGCCCTAATCAGACGAGCAGAACTGGCATTTCCTATCAAGTTTGTCACTTTCACTGACAATAGTTTGCTACTTTTATTAGACAATGCTGCTAGGTAGAGTTTTTCCACCCTCAGCTCCAAATCAAGTCAGCTGTTGGTTTTTAAAGCCAGCCCTACCCTGGTAGAACTAGTCTGGGGACGGGCAGGATGATGGAAGCAGCTTCAGGCAAGAAAATAAAAGACTTCTACTTTATTACTAGAAGTTCAGCAATTTTTCATGAATAAATGCTTCTCAATTTGTTGTTTGCCTTTGTTTGATTTCCAACGCCCAGAAATGATGGTTTTTGTCTAGTTTTATATTAGTTTCTTGGGGAGAAGATTTGCCGATATCCAAATAAACTCTTTCATACTTGGAAATCCTCCCCCTCTTTATTTGCTGTTAATGTGTATAGTTTGAGGCATTTTTCTTGAGGGTATTGTAGGTGGGTATATATAATTGATATATACATATTTTTTTTTAATTTGGCCTCTTTATAATTACTGAAAATAGTCAGGATCCTCAAAAGCAGGAATGTTATGCATAAACCAGGGACCAAATCTGACCCACTGCCTATTTTTATAAATAATGTTTTATTGTAACACCCCCATTCCGATTCATTTATATATTGTCTGTAGCCACTTTTTTACTGTAACAGCAGGATTGAGTAGTTGCAAAAGTTTGTGTGACCTGCAAAGCCTAAAATATTTGCTGTCTGGCCCTTTACACAAAAAGCTTGCTGACCCTTGCTTGAGAGAATCATTATCATCATAATTAATATTATCATTATCACTGTAAATAACATTATTACTTTTAAAAAAAATTTCATATTCTTTATCTTTTCAATAACCCCATGTAGTAAACTAGACAGATATCAGATATTTAAACTATCATTTATCAGATTTCAAAAACTAATGGTAAACTTGCATTAAAGAAATATTATATAAATTATAATTCAAACTACATATTCTAAAAGTTAATATTTATTAAAGGCAGTCCAACAATCCTAGAATTTAACAGCAGAATGCAGACAATATTTTATAGTAATTTCATTTTGGCGCAGAATAACATTTATTGTAGCAATATTATTTTTACATTCACTTCTGCCATTCATTATGCCTGATCTGAATAACCAAACTCCTGCAAAGTCTGAGCCATGAGAAATGCAAATTTTTCTCCTTCACATTTTGAAATATTCTTGCTTTGCTATTAGTTCGCATTTGAACAGGTAATACTAAATACTTTATGGAGCAATTTCGTCAGTCAACATTTCTTACCTGTTAGAAGAGCCATTCAGTATTCTTTGTTGTACAGTATGTCTGTGGGTTGGGCTAGAGGGAGGGAGGTTATCTGGAAATGAGTCTTCCCCTTGAGGTGCTAAAGACAGGCCAATAAAAGCTTCATTTAGCATATCCCCTCTGTCCAAGGGCCCCAGGAATTCTGTTAAAAATGATTAATATATGAGTGAAATACTAAGTACAATTTCTGCTAACTCCCTCATAAGTAAGATTACAGAACAACTTGCACATATCCCAGTGGAACTTTTTTCTTTATTTTGTCAATTTGAAAATCTTGTTGTCCTAGTTCCCTATGACTTCTGTCATTCTTATACTTACTTCGGCAGTTTGATAACAGAATAGTGAATGATTTCAAATATTGATTTTTAAAAATTCATTTATATCTTTCTTATATATAGTGTTTTTAACCAGCTTATTATTTATATGTTTTTTGTTTTTGTTAGCCAATTACTGGAATATTTTATTTTGGAATATTGCAAGAAGTGATTTTACTCTTTCACGTATAGCACGTAATTTGAAAAGAAAAGGAAAATATTTTACCTAATATTTGCTTTAATTAGCATTTTAAACGTTATAGGGAGATACATACCCCCATATCTTAGAGATGTACAGAGGTGTATAGAGAGATATTGACAACTTTGACAGGACATTGTTTAAAAATATTGTTTGAAACATAACGAAGCTGTGAAAAATATATTTTTTGTAAGAAACATAAACCTTATTAAAAACCAAAAAATTTAAAAAAAACCTCTTAGGACCACCGTGTATGGCAAAACATAATTTTTACCATCTTAAACATCTTAAAGCATACAGTTCAATAGTGTTAAGTATATTCACATTGTTGTGAAGCAAATCTCCAGAACTTTTTTGTCTTGTAAAACTGAAACTGCACCCATTGTAGAATTCCCCATTTGCCCCTCTCCCAGTTTGATAACCAACATTTTATTTTCTGTTTATATGAATTTGATAACTTTAGATCTTGTAAAAGTGGTATCATACAGTATTTGTGTTTTTGTCACTGGCTTATTTCACTTAGCATAATGTCCTTAAGGTTTATCCGTGTTGTAGTATGTGACAAGATTTCTTCCTTTTTAAGACTGAGTAGTAAGCTATTGTATGTATATACCATGCTTTGTTTTTCCATTTTCTATTTATTGACATTTGGGTTGCTTCCACCTCCTGGCTATTGTGAATAATGCTGCTATGAACATGGATGTGCAGATATCTCCAAAACCCTGCTATCAGTGCTTTTGGACATATACTCAGAAGGGGGATTGCCATATCATACAGTGAATCTATTTTTAAATTTTTGAGGAAACACCATACTGTTTTCATTGTGGTTCACCATTTTACAATCCTAGCAACAGTGCACAAAAATTCTAATTTCTCCAAATCCTTGACAAACTTGTTATTTTCTGTTTTTTTTTTTTTTTTAAACTAGTCATCCTAATGAATGTGACGTGCTACCTTATGGTTTTGATTTGCATTTCTCTAATAAGTGATACTGAGCATCTTTTTATATGCTTGTTGGTCATTTGTATACCTTCATTGAAGAAATGTAGATTCAAGTCACTTGTCCCTGTTTTCTTTGAGACAGAGTCTCACTCTGTTGCCCAGGCTGGAGTGCAGTATCACAATCATGGCTCACTAAAGTCTTGACCTCTCAGGCTCAAGTGATCCTCCCACCTCAGCCCTTTGAGTAGCTGGAACTACAGGTGTGTGCCACAATGCATGACTCATTTTAAAAAAAACCATTATTGTAGAGAGGGGCTTTCACTAGGTTGCCTAGGCTGGTCTTGAACTCCTGGGCTCAGGCAATCTTCCTGCTTCCTGTGGTGGCTTGTGCCTATAATCCTGCCTCTCAAAGTGCTAGGATTACAGGCATGAGCCATGGCACCCAGCCTCCTTGCCCATTTTTAATTAGGTTGTTTTTGTTCTTAAGTTGTAGGAACTTGTATGTAGTCTAGATATTAACGATTTGTCAGATTTGCAAATATTTTCTCCCATTCCTCAGGCTGTCTGTTCACTTTATTGGTACTTTAATGTGTCCTTTAATGCATAAAAGTTTTTGAGTTGGATTAAACCCCATTTGTAGTCCCATTTGTCTATTTTGCTTTTGTTGCTTTTACTTTTGTTGTCACACACAAGAAATCATTGTCATATCCAATATCATGAAGCTTTTCTCTAATGTTTTCTTCTAGTAGTTTTATACTTCTGTTTCTTATGTTTAGGTCTTTAATTCATTTTGAGTTAATTTCTGTTTATGGTGTAACAAAAGGGTCCAACTTGCTCTTTTGCATGGGGATATTCAGTTTCCCAGCAACGTTTGTTGAAGAGATAGTTCCTGTTGCGTGAATGGTGTTGACATCTGTCAAAAATTGTTTGACCATATGGTTAATGGTTTATATCTGGGCTCTCAATTCTGTTCATTTTTGTTGGTCTGTATGTCTGCGTTTATGCCAGTCCTAATGTTTAGATTACTGTAGCCTTGTAATATGTTTTGAAATCAGAAAGACCTCTTTTTCCAAGATTGTTCTGGCTATTCAGCATCCCTTGTGATTCCATATGAATTTTTAAATGGATTTTTCTATATTTCCAAAGATGCCATTGGGATTTTGATAGGGATTGCACTGAATTGGTAGATTACCTTGGGCAATACTGACATTTTAACAGTATTGGATGTCTTTCAATTTATTTGTGTCTTTAATACCTATCAGCAGTGTTTTCTAGTTTTAAGTCTTTTACCTCCTTGGTTAGGTTTATTCCAAAGTATTTTATTCTTTTTGATGCTATTGTAAATGAAATTGTTTTCTTACTGTCTTTTGCAGATTGCTCATTTTTAGTGTACAGAAATGCAATGGATTTTTGTATGTTGACTTGTATCTTGCAACTTTGCTGAATTCAATTATTCTAAAGTTTTTAAATGGGATCTTTAGGGCTTTCTGCATAGGAGATTAAGACATCTGTAACCAGAGACAATTTCACTTCCTTTCTGATTTTGGTGCCTTTTATTTCACTTGCATAATGCTTTGACTAGGACATTCCAGTACTATGTTAAATAGAAGGGGTGCAGGCATCTTTGTCTTGTTCTTGATCCTAGAGTAAGGGCTTTCCGTTTTCACCATTGAGATTGATGTTAGCTGTGGTCTTTTCATGTATAGCCTTCATTATGTTGCGGTATTAATAGTTTCCTTACATCCTAGTTTGTTGAACATTTTTAGCATGAAAGAACATCAAATTTTGTCAAACGCTATTTTTGTGTGTATCAATTGAGATGATTATGTAGTTCTCATCTTTCATTCTGTTAATGTGATTAAAATGATTTTTTTATGTTCAACTATCCTTACTTTACATCAATAAATTTTACTTGATCATGGTATATTATCTTTTTACTATGCCTAAGAATTTGGTTGGCTAGTATTTTGTTAATGACTTTTGCTCCAATATCTATCAAGAATGTTGGTCTGTAGTTTTCTTTGTCTTCATCTGGCTTTATTATTAGGGTAATGCTGGCCTTATATAATGAATTTGGGATTTTCCCTTCTTTTAATTTTTTTGGAAGAGTTTGAGGAGAACAGGTGTTCATTCTTCTTTAAATATTTGCTGAAATATTCTAATGAAGGCATGAGGTCTTGGTCTTTTCTTTGTGTGGAGTGTTGGTTACTGATGCAATCTCTTTAATAGTTGTAAGTCTGTCCAGATTATGTAATTCTTCATTATCCAATCTTGGTTGGCTCTGTGTTTAAAAGATTTTGTCCATTTTTTAAGTTTTCCAGTTTGTTGGCATACGACTGTTTGTATATTCTCTTACAACCCTCTTTATTTTATGTTGTACTGGCTTTAATATCCCCTCTTTCACTCTTGATTTTAGTTATTTGAGTCTTCTCTTTTTTTAAATTAGTATGCCTAATAATTGGTCAGTTTTGTAGATACTTTGGAAAAATCACCTTAAGTTTTGTTGATGATTTTTTTCTATTGCTTTTGTATTCTCTATTTCATTGATCTTTGGTCTAAACTTTATTATTTTCTTCTGTTAGCTTTGGGTTTAGTTTCTTTTTCTTTTTTTCATTTTTTAAGGTACAAAGTTAGGTTGTTAGTTTTCAATCTTTCTTCTTTTTTAATGTAAACATAGCCATAAACTTCTCTATTAGTACTGTTTTCACTGCATCTCACAAGTTTGGGCACTCATATGGCTTGAATGTTCCCTCCAAATCTCATGTTGAGATGTAATACCCAGTGTAGGAGGTGGGACTTTGTATTAGGCTGTTCTTGCATCACTATAAAGAAATACCACACAACCTGAGCAACATGTCAAAACCGCATTTCTACAGAAAGTACAAAAATTACCTAGGCATGGTAGCTCATGCCTATTATTGCAGTTACTCAGGAATTTGAGGCTAGAGAATCGCTTGACCAAGGAAACGGAGGTTGCAGTGAGCTGAGACTGCACCACTGCACTCCAGCCTGGGTGACAGAGTGAGGCCCTGTCTCGGGGGAAAAAAAAAAAAAAAAAAAAAGAAATATCAGAGACTGGGTAATTTATAAAGAAAAGGGGTTTAATTGACTCATTGTTCTGCAGGCTGTACATGCATGGTGCTGGCATCTGCTCAGCTTCTGGGGAGGACTCAGGGTGCTTTTCCTCATGGAGGAAGGTGAAATGGAAGGTGACTGGATCATGGGAGCAGATTTCTCATGAATGGTTTAGCACCATCCCCTTGGTGCTATCTTTGCAGTAGTGAGTTCTCATGAGAGCTGGCTATTTAAAAGTGTGTGGCACCTCCCCCTTCTCTTTCTCCTTCTTAAGCCTTCCCTTGCTCTTCCCATTTCACCTTCTGCCATGAGGAAAAGCTCCCTGAGGCCTCCTCAGAAGCTGAGTAGATGCCAGCACTGTGCTTGTAGAGCCTGCAGAACTGTCAATAAAACTTCTTTTCTTTAAAAATTACCCAGTCTTGAGTATTCCTTTATAGCGATCCAAGAATGGCCTAACACAGGAACACTGTGTTTTCATTTTCATTTGTCTCAAGCGGTTTTCTAATTTCCCTTGTGATTTCTTCTTTGACCTGTTGTTTAAGAGTACATTGCTTAATTTTCATGTATTTGTGGATTTTCCAGTTTTCCTTCTGTTGTTGATGTCTAGTGTCATTTCACTGTAATCAGAGAATATATTTTCTGTGATTGCTGTCTTTTAAAATTTGTTAAGATTTGTTTTGTGGCCTTCATGTGGTCTATTTTGGAGAATGTTCCATGTGCACTTGAAAAGAATTTTTTTTTTTGCAGTTGATGGGTGAGTGTTCTGTATATGTTCTGTTCATTATATAGACCTGGAGGTCATTATTGTAAGTGAAATAACTCAGAAAACAGAAAGTCAAATACCATATGTTCTCATTTATAAATAGGAGCTAAATACTGTGAACACATGGAAATAGAGTGTAGAATAATAGACACTGGAGTCTCAGAACAGTGGGAGGGTGGTAACTGTTGGTGAAGACCTCTATTACTTTTTTTTGGTATGCATTGAAGGGGTGCAAGTGCAGTTTTGTTACATGGCTGTACCGTGTAGTGGTAAAGTCTGGCTATTTAGTGTATCCACCACCTGAATAATGTACATAGTACTCATTTATTTATTTCTCATCCTTTACCCACCTCCTATAGTACTGAATCTCCAGTGTCTATTATTTCATACTTTATGTCCATGTATACACAATATTTAGCTCTCACTCGTAAGTGAGAACATGTGGTGTTCGACTTTCTGTTTCTGAGTTATTTAACTTAAGACTATAGCCTCCAGTTCCATCAATGTTGCTGCAAAAGATAATTCTGGCTGAGTGGTATTCCATTGCACATATACACTACATTTTCTGTATCCAGTCGTTCACTGATGTAAACATAGGTGATCCCATCTCTTTGCTGTTGTGAATAGTGCAGTGATAAACACATGAGTGTGGGTATCTTTTAGATCTAATTATTTATTTTCCTTTGGGTAGATAGCCAGTAGCGGGATTGCTACCTCAAATGGCAGTTCTATTTTCAGTTCTATGAGAAATCTCCATATGATTTTTCATACAGGTTATACTAATTTACATTCCCACTAACAGTGTGTAAGTGTTCCATTTTCTCTGCATCCTTACCAACATCTGTTATTTTTTGAATTTTTAGTAATAGCTATTATGACTTCTGTGAAATATGTCATTGTGGTTTTAATTTGCATTTCTCTGATGGTTAGTGATGTTAAGCGTTTTTTCATATGCAGGTTAGACATTTGTATGTTTTCTTTTGAAAAAATGTTCATGTTCTTTGCCCATTCGGTAGTGTAGGAGGTGGGTAAAGGATGAGGAGATATTTATGTTCTTTGATTTGTTTATGTCGTTGTTGAGTTGTTTGAGTTCGTTGTATATTAGTCCCTTGTTGTATCCATAGTTTGTAAATGTTTTCTCCCATTCTGCATGTTGTCTGTTGTCTTATTTCTTTTGCTTTGCAGAAGCTCTTTGGTTTAATTAAGTCCCATTTGTCTATTTGTGTTTTTGTTGCATTTGCTTTTGAGGCCTTAGTCATAAATTGTTCATCTAGGCCAATGTCCAGAGGAGTTTTCCCTAGGTTTTCTTCTAATATTTTTATAGTTTCAAGTCTTACATTTAAGCCTTTAATTGATCTTGAGTTGGCTTATAGATGGTAAGAGACAGAAGTCCAGTTTCATTCTTCCGCACAGATAATCCAGTTTTCCCGGCACCACTTATTGTAAAGGATGTCCTTCCTTCAGGTATGTTTGTGTTGATATTGTCAAAGATCAGTTGTCTATAGGTATGTGGCTTTATTTCTGAGTTCTCTATTGTGTTACATTGATCTATGTGTCTGTTTTTATACAAGTACCATGCTGTTTTGGTTACTATAGCCTCGTAGTATAATTTGAAGTCAGGTAATGTGATGCCTCCAGCTTTGTTCTTTCTGCTTAATTGCTTTGGATATTTAGGCTCTTTTTTCATTCCATATGAATTTTAGGATTATTTTTTCTAATTCTGTGAAAAATTACATTTTAAAAATAGGAATTATATTCAATCTGTACATCTGTATGGTTGTTTTAATGATATTGATTTTTCTGATCCATGAACATGGGAAGTTTTTCCATTTGTGTCATGTATGATTTCTATCATCAGTGTTTTGGAGTTTTCCTTGTAAAGATCTTTTACCCCCTTGTTTAAAATATATTCCTAAATATTTTACTTTTTTTTGTAGCTATTGTACTTTTTGATTTGGTTCTCAGTTTGTTGTTCATGTATAGAAATGACAGATTTTTGTACACTGATTTCATTCTGAAACTTTACAGAATATATGAAATCTAGGAGTCTTTGGGATTTTCTAGGTATAAGATCATATCATGAGCAAACAGAGATAAGCTGACTTCATCTTTTCCAAATTGGGATGCCTTTTATTTCTTCTCTTGCCTGATTGCTCTGGCTTGGGCTTCTAGTATGTTGAACAGGAGTGGTGAAAGTGGTCATCAATGTCTTGTTCCAGTTCTTCGGGAGACTGCTTTCAAATTTTCCCTGTTTAGTATAATGTTTTCTGTGGTCTTATCATATATTGCTTTTATTACTTTGCAGTATGTTCCTTTTATGCCTAGTTTGTTGAGGATTTTATCACCAAAGGATCCTTAATTTTATCAAATGCTTTTTCTGTATCTATTGAGATATTTATATAGTTTGTTTTTAATTCTCCTCATATAATGAATCAAATTTATTTACTTGAGTATGTTGAACTACACTTGGCATCTTTGGAATAAAACCATTTGATTGTGGTGTATTATATTTTTGATGTGCTGTTGTATTGGGTTTGCTAGTACTTTGTTGCAAATTTTTGCATCTGTGTTCATCAGAGATTTTGGTCTATAGTTTTCATTTTTTATTGAGTGCTAGTCTGGCTTTAGTATCAGAATAATACTGGTTCTGTACAATGAGTCAGGGAGGCTTCCCTCATTGAAGTTTTGGAAGCGTTTTCAGGGGGCATTGGCACCAGTTCTTTGTAGATTTGGTAGAATTTGGCTGTGAATCCATTTGCCCCTGGACTTTTTTTTTCCCCCCGCTTAGGAGACTTTTTTTATTACTGATTAAGTGTCACTACTTGTTACTGGTTTGCTTAGGATTTCTATGTGTTCAATCTCGGGTGGTTTTATGTTTCCAGGAATTTATATGTCTTCTAGGTTTTCTAGTTTGTGAGTGCAGAGATGTTCATTGTAGTCTTTGATGATCACTTGTATTTCTGTGGTATCAGTTCTAATGTCTCCTTTTAAAGTTCTGATTGTTTATTGGATCTTCTGTCTTCTTTTCTTGATTAGTCTAGCTAGCAGTTTGTCAACTTCATTTTATCAAAGAACAAACTTTCTGTTTCTTTGATCCTTTATAATGTTCTTTTGTTCACAATTTCATTTAGTTCTTCCCTGATTTGTTTTCTGTTAGCTTTGGGTTTTCTTTGTTCTTTTTTTTTCTACTTTCTTGAGGTGTGATGTTAGGTTGTTAATTTGATTTTTCTATTCTTTGGATGTAAGCGTTTAATGTTATAAACTTCCCTCTTAGCACTGCTTTTGCTGTATCCCAGAGGTTTTGGTATGTTGTTTCCATTATCATTCATTTCTAAAAATTTTTAAATTTCCATCTTAATTTTGTCATTTACTCCAAGACTGTTAAGGAATATGTTGTCCAATTTCCATGTGTTGTATAGTTTCAGCAGTTCCTCCTGGTATTGATTTATAGTTTTACTTTTCTGTGGTCTGAGAAAATACTTGGTATGATTTCAATTTTTAAAAATTTATTGAGATTTGTTTTGTGACCTAATGTATGGTCTATGTTTGAGAATGCTGCATGCACTAATGAGAAGAATCTATATTCTGCTGTTGTTCGGTAGAATGTTCTATAAATGTCTGTTAGGTATATTTGGTCTCAAGATCAATTTAAGCCCAGTGTTTCCTTGTTGTTTTTCTGTCTCAATGATCTGTGAACTGCTGTGAGTGCAGTGTTGAAGTCTCCCACCATTATTATATTGCTATCTCTTTATGTCCAGTAATATTTGTTTTGTGACTCTGACTGTTCCAGTGTTTTGTGTGTATATATTCAGGATTTTTATATCCTCTCGTTGAATTGATTCCTTTATCATTATATAATGACTGACTTTGTCTTTTTTTTACTTTTGTTGATTCAAAGTCTGTTTTATCTGATACAAGCATAGATACTCCTGCTCACTTTTAGTTTCTGTTTGTGTGGGAGATCTGTTTCTAGCCCTTTACCTTCAGGCTATAAGAATCTTTACCAATATGGGGGGTTTCTTATAGTTCTTATGAAAATATGGTTCATATTTTAAAAACCTATCTGCCAATCTATACCTTTAAATGAAGCATTTTATCTATTTATGTACAGTGTTCATAGTTATATGTGAGGTTTGTTTCTGTCATAATGTTATCAAATTGCTTTGTACGTTATATGCATCTTTTTCCCCCCCTTTGTTTGTCTTTGTGGTTTGGTGGAGTTCTGTCCTGTTGTAATTTGATTTCTTTCTCTTCCTCCTTTGTGTAACTGTTTTCATAAGACCTGTGAGTTTTATACTTTTGTGTATTTTTATGATGGCAAACATTGACCATTTTGTTCCATGTTTAGAACTCCTTTGAATATTTTTATAGGGTTCGTCTAGTGGTGATACATTCCCTCAGTGTTTGGAAAATACCTTATTTCTCCTTTAGTTATGAAACTTATTTTAGCAGAATACAAAATTTGTGGTTGATAATTTTTTTTTTCATTTAAGCACGTTGAAAATAGAATCCCAATCTCTTACTGGCTTATAAAGTTTCCACTGAGAAGTCCACTGTTAGTCTGATGGAGTTTCCTTTACAGGTGACTAGATTATTTTCTCTTGCTGATTTTAGGATTTCTTCCTTTATATTGATTTTAGACAATTTAATGACTATATGTTGCGGTGAAATCCATCTGGCAGTGTGTTCTCTTAGTATTCATTTGGCCCCTAGTATTTGCATGTCCAAATCTCTTATAAAACTAGGGAAATTTTCATCCATTATTTCCTTAAATGATTTTCAAAACTATGTTTTTCCTTCTCCCTCAGGAACACCAATGATTCATAAGTTTAGATTCTTTATATAATTCCATGCTTCTCAAAATGTTCATTCTAATTTATTTTTTTCTTTATCTTTGTCTAACTAGATAATTCAAAGCACTTGTCTTCAAATTTTGAGATTGTCTTCTGCTTTATCTAGTCAGTTATTGACCCTTTCAGCTGTATTTTGTAATTCCTTCAGTGAATTTTTCATTTCCAAAAGTTATGTTTGTTCATTTTTAGATAAGAAAAAATTGGTAAAGTTCTCTGTGATAAATTTCTCATTTATATCCAGAATTAATTTTCTGATTTCTTTCTATTGGTGTTCAGATTTCTTTTGGATCTCATTGAGCTTCTATAAAATCAATATTTTGAATTCTTTATCTGGCATTTCAGAAATTTCCTTTTGGTCAGCATCCATTGCTAGAGAGTTAGTGTAATCCTTTGAGGGGTGTCATAACCCCCTGACTTTTCATGCTTCCAGTATTATGCAGATTTTTTTCTCATTTGGAGAAATAGTCACTTCTTATTATTGAATTACCTGGATTTGGACAGGATGTCCCCCCCCCCCACCAAGTCCTTGAGGATGTGACTGCAATATATGTTGTGCAGGGCTGTTTGGCTTTGCTACCAGGTGCATTCAGTGGCAAAGACTATGTATGAATTCCTTGGTTGTAAATTACCATCATGTGGTGGCTTTTTCAAATGCTGGTTGTAGTAGTGGTATACCAGGCAGGTGAGTAGGCTCATGACCTCCTGTGAAGCAAGGGTTATAGGTCACAAGGAGCTTATCTCATTCCTAAGTGCTGTGGGCTTGTGTTACCAGATTTTGTCCTGTGTTGTGCAGGTTGACCTCCAGGCCAGTCAGTGGCACTTGTAGGTAAGAGCTGGCTGTGGTGGTAGTAGTAAAGTTCATGCTTGATCTTTGTTTACCAAGAGAAACTCTCCAATGTCCCAGGCAATGGGCTGGATTGTGGAATGCTCAGTGGTTTGGGTTTTATCCTCAGCCTCAGAGAGCATGTGAAGCTGAGCAGAGCTGGACCAGGCACCCTGCACTTGCACTGGTCCCGCCCACCGCCCCTCCCCCCCCCGAATAGTGAATGCAAGCACTATCTCTGAGGAGAATTTAGGGAGCAGTCACCAAATGCCTGGATATACGCTAATAAAGGGTAGAAACACTGCTGCTGCACCAAGTTCCTCACATGTGAAGAGCAGGGCAGCCAAAGCTCCTAGACCAGGTGAGCTGGTGTGGGAATCTGCTTCCCTCTCACTCCTCAGAACCAATGGAGTTGAATCCCACCCTGGCATGAGCTAGGGCACTTAGGAAAGTCAATGCAGATTGGCTTTAGATCGCAGTGCCATCCCTGTCCACAAATCTTGCCACTTGGGGAAAACCATGGCTGTCTAACAAATCTCCTCTCTCTCTGGTTCCACAAAGGGGGAAAGCCCAATTTCAGAACCCATGGCTTGAATGCACTCCACAATCACCACTCAGTTCTGGATGTGGGGGTCCTTCCCCAACTCTAGTCCCAGCACTCCATTCTCCAGCCCAAGAATCTCTAATACCCATGGGTACTGCTGCTAAGTTACTGAATCCTGCCCAGTGAGCCAGGATTGAAAAGGGCATCCTCCTGTTAGATCCCAGGTCTGGGAAAATGTCTGGAGCATTTCCCAGTATTTTTCTTTCTCACTCTCCTGGCCGCTCGCCATGTTAGCCCCAGGGCTTAGAAGGGCCGAGGTAGTTTCCCATGGCGTGGGTGGCATGGTTTCTCAGAGGAAAGGTAGATCACAGAGGTACACTCTTGGCTCCTCTACCATATCGGGGGCTTCACTCACAGTTCTCAGCCAGATGCTGCTACTCAGGGTGCCTTCTCACCTTTTCTTTTTTGGGATTTGAATTTCTGTGCTGCTTCTTGAATAAAAGAGCACTATGTGACTATACACTATTTTTTTTTTTTTTTTTTTTTTGCTTCCAAATAGGTGAAGCATGCTAGAAAAGTCTCTGATCTGCCACCTTGGGGAAAAAAAAGAGAAGTCCTTTATTTCTTTATTGATCTTATCTTATATCTGGTGGTCCTATCCATTACTAAAATCTCCTACTATTACTGTGTTGATATGTATTTATCCCTTCAATTCTGTCAATGTTTGCTTCACATATTTAAGAGCTCTGATATTTAGTGCATAAATATTTATAATTACTATATCATCCTGGTGAATTGACCCTTTAATCATTATATAGTATCCTTCTTAGTCTCTTGTGACAGTTTTTCACTTAAAGTCTATTTTGCCTCATATTAGTATAGATATCCCTGCTCTCTTTTGGTTATTGTCTGCATTGAATATCTTTTTTCATCCTTCACGTTTAGCCTTTATGTGTTATTAGATCTAAATGGCTTCTATGCAGCATACCACTGGATCCTATTTTTATTTTTTTTTATCCACTTAGCCAATATGTCTTTGGCAGAGGAGTTTAATTTCCTCACTTTAAAGTAATTACTGATATGGAAAGATTTTCTATTGCCATTTTGTTACCTGTTTCCTGTATATCTTGTGGCTTTTTGGACCCTCATTCTTCCCTTACTGTCTGTCTTTGACTCCCTTCTCATTTCCTTTTGTGTGCATTGTATGGATATTTTCTTGTGGTTACCACTGCAATTGCAGAAAGTATCTTAAAGTTATAACAAATCTATTTTAGGCTAATAAGAACTTAATTTCAATTGCATACACAAATTCTCCTTTACAGCCACCATTTCCCCCCTTATGTTATTGTCATAAATTACCTATTGTATATATTGTGTATCAATTAACATAGATTTATAATTTTGTGTGTCTGTGATTTACTTGGTTAGACTTGTATATACAAGAATTAAAAGTGGATTTATGCACCAGAATTACAATATAGGATTCCATATTTATTTAAATGTTTATCATTACTGGAGAACTTTATAATTTCATATTACTATGTTGGTGCCTACCATCCTTTGTTCAATTTGAAGGACTCTCTTTAGTATTTATTGTCTAGTAATATTGACTAAACAGCTTTTGTTTATCTGGAAAGGTCTTAATTTCTTCTTCATTTCTGAAGGACAGTTTTGCTGGATACAGTATTCTTGATTTTTTTTTTCTTTTAGCACCTTAATCATTCCATTTCTTTTTAGCTTCAAGGTTTCTATTGAGAAATCTGCTGATAATCTTGGTTGGCTCACTTATATGTGATGAGTTGTTTTTCTCTGGCTGCTTTCAAGATTCTTTGACTCATAACAATTTGATTATAACATGTCTTGGTATGGGTCTCTTCAGGTTTATCACAGTTGGAGTTCATTGAGTTCTTGAGTTTGTAGGTCCATTTCTTTTATCAGCCTTGGGAAGTTTGTTGCCACTTTTTGTTCATATAAGCTCTTTGTCCCTTTCTCTTTCTCTCCTCCTTTTGAGACTCCCATATGACATATATTATTCTGCTCAGGTTCTGTTAATTTATCTTCATTTTTTTTCTTTTTTCTCCTCAGTCTCAATAATTTCAAATGTGTTAACTTCAAGAACACTGATTCTTCTGCTTGCTTAAGTCCACTGATTCTTCTGCTTGCTTAAGTCTACTGTTGAACCCCTCTAGTGAATTATTTAGTTCACTTGTATTTTTCAGGTCCATAGTTTGTTTTCGTTTTTTCAAGCGACAGGGTCTTGCTATGTTGCCCAGGCTAGTCTTGAACTCCTGGACTCAAGCAATCCTCCCTCCTCAGCCTCCCAAAGTGTTAGGATTAGAGGCTTGAGGCATCATGCCTGGCTTTATAATCTTTTGAAAATAGTTCCTCTTTGTTGATATTCTTATTTTGTTCATGCATTGTTTTCCTGATTTCTGTGTAGTTCTGTGTTCTCTTGAAGGTCTTGATCATCTTTATGAGAGTTATTATACATTGTTTTTTAGGAAGCTTATAGATCTGCATTTCTTTAAGGCAAATTTCTGGAGCTTAATTTTGTTCCTTTGTTCCGGCCATGGTCCCATTTCTTTGTATGCCTTGTGGTCTTTTGTTGGGATTTGAGCATTTGAAGAAACAGCCAACTTTCTCAATCTTTATGATGAACTACTTTTATTTGGGGGAAAACTGTGACCAGTCAGTCTGGCTAGAGGTTCTGAGACCTCTCAGATTTTTCCTGGGGATGCATTTTCTTTGGGGTTGTATGTTTACGTTTAGTATATCTGGGTGCTTCTGTCTTCCTTTCTTGTATCTTCGCGGGAGCTGTTTCTGTTTTAGTCCTCTGCCCTTAATCTCCTGCTCCCCCTAGAGCCTGGCTGCAGAACTGCAGAGTCTCTGCTGTCTAACATGCTAAGGCATTAACCTCTGTTTTCAGTGGCCTCTAATCTTGTATCCACACTATGCAACTGCCATTCTCATCAGTTCCCTGAGCAAAGTAATGCAGCCCGCAAGGGAGTTAGCATGCTGGACTTAAGTTTCACTCTATTTCTTCTGTTCCAAGGGAGGGGACAGGCAAGCAAAATACAATGAACTCTCTTACCCTCTCAGGCACCATCCATTCTCTTGTTTTTGCACTTGCATGAGTCCTGTAGTCCATTAACTAATTTCTAGGTTTATCACAAAGCTATTTTTATGTATATGTTGCAGATAATTTGTCTCCATAGAAAAACGAGGGTCTGGAGCTTCCTAATCTGCCATCTTGCTAATGTCATTTCTGTATATTATTTCCACAGTGTGTATATAGATCTACCTAGATATATATATTTGAAAACTGTAGCAGATAAGGACTAAATGCTTTTTCCTTGACAGACAAAACATTATATTTATCCTCACCTTGAGTCCTTTTCCCAATCCTTACTGTTATTGAATTTCTTTTTATATTCCATTAGAAAATACATATAGCATATGGACTCTCTCCTCCCAAAACTTTCTGTAATACATTCTGCTTGGATATGCTAGTACTATTTTAAGGATGAAAAGTGTAGTAGGTCCTTCTATTAACATAGTTATTTTCCAGAATATCATTACATGGACCAATTGTACTCCTTGCTATTCATTAAGATAAAATGAAAATGTATCTCTACCAGTAAATGGAGTTCTTAGATGGTTTCATTTTCAAATGTGAAAATTAGGTTTGATTGTTCATTCTTAAAAGCAAACATTTATTGAAGGTCTATTCTGTGCAGATATCTTTACTGATTGGGGGATATAAAGACGAAGAGGACATAATTCCATCCTTAATGAGCTTACAGTGTGATAGCAGGGTGGGGAGAGGGGGCAGAAAAAAATAAACAAATAGTGACAACATAGAAGTAGAGAAGAGTCCAGGTGCTGTGACTCATGCCCATAATCCCAGAAATTTGGGAGGCTGAGGTGGGCAGATTGCTTGAGCCAAGCAGTTCAAGACCAGCCTGGGCAACATGGCAAAACTCCATCTCTTAAAAAAAAAAAAGAAATACAAAAATTAGCTAGGCATGGTGGCACACACATGTACTCCCAGCTACGTGGGGGGCTGAGTGGGAGAAGCACCTGACCTGGGGAGGTTGAGGCTGTTGAGGCTGCAATGAGCCGTGATCATGCCACTGCACTCCAGCCTGGGTGACAGAGTGAGACCTTATCTCAAAAAAAAAAAAAAAAAAGTAGAGGAGAAAAGTTTTTGGAAGATGCTAAAGGACATATTTTGGGTCCTTTATATTTGTAAACATGTTTAAATTGCGTTTTCCTGAATATAAAATGAAAGTAAGATCCATAGTGGCAGCCATTTAATATGGTTATAACTTTGAGAAAGGACAACAAGAGTTAGAAAAAAAATGTATATTAACTATTTTAAATCTGATAGGCTTAGATTATAGTTATAATATGTGATTATATTTTTGAAATATAATATTGAGTGTACTCAATTCCAGGAAAGGTTCTAGATGTGATTAGTACTTTGGCACCACCTACTAAACAAAGCTTAATGTCTTAAAGTAATAAACTACAAAGAGACAGAATTTTGGTGGGGGTGGGATACAGGATGGTATAGGGAGTGGTTATAGCCTGAGTGACCTATTACTTTATAATCACTGTGTTCAGTTTGTGGAAAGGTTAAGGGTTTGGTCTGAAAGACCCTGAATTGGGTAAATTTGAATTATTGCTAGGAAGCATGAATTACCTAGAATTTTGCTTTGACTTTCTAGAACGCAGATTTTTAAACTGGGAGTCCATGTGCCAAATTCAGTTTACAGATGTTTGATCTACAATATTTAACAACTATTTTGAATTATTTACCAACACTTAAAAGTTGGCACATTTAGGTGAGCTTTCATTCTGTTTTGTGCAATGGCAGCTACCCTAATTCATTAAAACATGGAGAGATTTAGCATAAAAATCCAGCGTTCCGGCTTTTTGAAAAGTCAGAAGATTTTGCAGTGTTTGGCCTCCATTTCCTAAGAGCCACAGTCTCCTTAATCAGAATGGCTACTGCCCACTTTAGTGGGGGCAGGCACACTCCACTTCATCCCAGTCCCCATTAAACTCTATTATTTCTGTGACATTAAGGCTGAATATCTGTTCTACTTATCAGGCTTATACTTCTAAAGGCATCAAACTACAGATCACATGGGCCAAATGCAGCCCTACATCTATTTTTTTATGGTCCACAATCTAAGAATGGTTTTTATATTTTCAAATGGTTGAAAAAAGACAAGAAAGATATATTTTTAGATGTGAAAATTATATGAAATTAAAATTTCAGTGTCCAAATAAAGTTTTATTGGAGCATAGCCACACTTGTTTGTTTACATATTGTCTAAGGCCGCTTTCATGCTATAGTGTTGGAGTTGAGTAGTTGAGATAGAGGCCATATGACTTGAGAAGCCTAAACTATTTACTATCTGGCCCTTTAAAAAATTTGCTGAGCCTTGATGCAGAACAAAAGGAAAAGCTCTCCTTACCCCCCTTTTAATTTTTTCCTTTTCTTGTCTCTTTCACTGTTTTTTTGCTATCCTATCTTAACATGTTCCTTTAGATCCAGGCTAGAATTACGTTATCAAATTCCATTTCACAGCAAGAATGAAAACAGTGAAAAACTCAGGAGACCAGGGTTCTGATCTCTGTGTTTAACTATCTGTGATCTTAGACAAGTCATTTAATCTCTCAGAGCTTCTATTTCCTCATTTGTTCAACAAAAGTGCTAAATTAGATCATCTCTAAAATATTTCTTATTTTCAATTCCATGAAGTAGACAAAAAAGAAAGAAGAGATAAGCTGGGTGAATAAAAATGTAAAGGACAAAGACTAAAGAAGGATTGGGAGACTCCTGGTTGCTAGGTAGGTAGGATAGAATAATAATTGCCACCTTTATTCAGTTAGCCCATTTACATATATTATCTCTAATTCTCATAATGACCCTTTAAGGTAGGTATCATTACCCCATTTGCAGATGCAGAAACTGAGGGTCAAAGAGGTTAATTGGCTTGCTCTAAACCAATATCTATTAAGTGGCAAAAGAATCAAGGTTCATACCTGAAATGTCTGGCACAAAGCCAGTGCTCTTCCATTTCAACAAACTGCTAAAGTCAAAAGAAGAGAATTGAGCTAAGAGAACTTATTGCTGTTATACATTTGTCTTCTGAAATAAATGGCACTGTTTCTCTGGTGATCTTATACATTATTCTTTAAACCTATCTATTCTTTTGTTGGCTTTGTGCCTTCAAAGGAGATACCCTTTCCAGTCTAAAATCTCCAAAGGATTTTCAAGGTAAAACACTTTTCAAGATGTTCAATCACATGGAAGAATGAAAATCTTTTATAATATTGTTTGTTAAACTGACAGCTCTACTTAACAGAAACCATTAAAATATTTACAAAGTAGCAGCTGCTCTTGTAAAAAAGTACAGCTTTTTGGAGGCATAAAAATGAACAAGTTGATAAGTATAAGATAAGCCATTTGGTGACTTCTTTATGTACATTGCACAATATATGGAAAATTCTGATATTTACACAGCAATTATACTGCAAAGACTTTTAAGTTAAAAGGACACAGACTGAGTAAGAACTGAACTGTTTACAAGAATTTTCCATACTGATCTTGGAAACAATTTAGGGAACCCCCAAACATAATCCTTTAATAAGCTTTAGGTTTTAGGTGTTCTTTTTTTTTTTTTTTTTTTTTCCAAAAAAGCTTTTTTCTTAGAAGATAGTTATATATGAATGAATCTCTATTGAACTCACTTGCGTTTTATATTCTACTACAATTACAGCCAAGTTTCTTATATAAATAATTAGAAGTTGTGGGAAATAGATCAAGAGAGCAAACCAATATATGTTAGCAAAAATGTTTAAAAATAACTGAACGTTTGCATTTTATGCCTTTATCTGTTGATATGACATTATTTATTTATTTAGAAACAAGGCCTTGCTCTGTTGTCCAGGCTGGAGTGCAGTGGCATGACCATAGCTCACTGCAACCTCTAACTGCTAGGCTTAAGCAATCCTCCCTAGCTCAGCCTCCTAGGTACAAGCATGAACCACCATGCCTGGCTAATTTTTAAATTACTTTTGTAGAGATGGGGTCTAACTATGTTGCCTAGGCTAGTAATTTGACATTTTATATATAAGCTAAGTGATTTTTTTTAAAGTAAACAATCATTAAAAATTTGCATTGTTGGGTAAAAATTAATTTTATCAAAATACAGCAGTCATATGTAACTTTTACAACCCAAGGTTATTTATAAGGAAAAAAATGTATATGTATGTGAAGATGGCTTTTTGCAAAATTTGAGTTAATGGAAGAATGATACTGGTCATGATCCTGTGATAACATGAGCTTGCTGATTTATTTAATGACTTCTACTTACTGGTAAGAACATTAAATTGAAAAGAAAGAAAACCTTCTGGTAGTGATTTCTAAATCTGTGATATACTAATAGCTTGAGAAAACCACATACTTTCATTTTTAAATATCCCTATAAATTATGGAATTATTACAAACCTTTAAAAATGTTTTGATATTATTTTTCTACCTTCAAGTTCACTTAGTTCACACTTTGTTGTCCTTCCAAATACAATATTTTCCATGCTGTTCTTAAGGAAAATAATATTTTTCCATTTTTTAAAACTAGAAAAAGGCAGGAGACTAAGATGATGATGGAGGAAGTGTTAGGATGTTCAATAAGTGTCAGCAGCTTATCAAAAGAAAGAAAAAAAATAGTGTTACCTTGACCCAAAAGGGTGATAACAGGCAACTTATCTTTTAGGGTAAATGTTATGAAGTCCCACACTGTTCGTCTTAGTTACTTCAAAGTGTTGATGTGATCTCTATGGAAGTTATGCCTTCCTGTGTAAGAAATATCCGCATATATATTGTTGACAATTCTTTTCATTAGAAAAATAAGCAAAACAGGAAAAATATGCAATTAATGATAATGTGTTATATTTATGTATAAAAGTTTGTTTTTAACACTGAGTTTTCCCTTCTCATCTTAGAAATCTTTGATATGAGTTGATGTGCCTATATGGAAATAAGCAGTCATTCTTTGGGGAGATGTAAATATATTGAGACCACAGTATTTTCTAAAAATTTCATTTTCAATTATCATTACTATGTGTTGATCAATACATTGAGTTTCAGTGTCTATATATTATCAAAGCATATCACAGGAAAAAGCAGATATTTGAACCAGTTTATTCCAGCATAACTTGGTAGGAAAAGAAATTTTATTAAACAAGATCAGATTTCAGTTTTCATTGCTTGTTGCAGGTAGAAAATATAATAAATATCAGGAATCACAAAATCTGTTTATTGTATTTCAATAGTAATCAGTTGGTTTTCTATGACTAAAATGTACTGGTAGGATACTAGTTATTGCTGTTTTATTTTTACATATTTTCTCAAAAATGTATGGTAATTTTATCGTTAAATATAGGGCTAGGAAATATATAAATGACTGACTAGTCTTGATTAAATGACTTAATAGTCTTTACATTTCAAAAATATTTTAGAGTTAGTATTTAATTTATTTTGCATTCATTCTTTACATTTTTATTGACTCAAAACTAAGATGACATTTTTATAATTGGTAGAGGAGTCAAAGGCCGATGAGCCTTTTTATTCAGTGTTTCATAGACGCAAATTTACAGACTGTTCAACTAAACTGTACTGAGTCAGGAAACAATAATTACTGATAATTATGAGATTTATTCTAGACTCTGCCATGTGATCTTAAGCAGGTCATGTAATCTCTCAGATTGTTGGAAGTGGCATTTAGAAGTGGGCATCTTACATATTATTGGTAAGTCAATACAGTTTACCCTTGACAACATGGGTTTGAACTGCGTGGGTCCACTTATACATGGATTTTTTTTCTTTTTACTTTTTTTTTAATTTGATTTTTTTGAGACAGGACCTCATTCTGGCATCCAGGCTGGATCACAGATCACTGCAGCCTCGAACTCCTGGGCTTAAGTGATCCTCCTGCCTCAGCCTCCCAAAGGGTTACAGGCGTGAGCCACCATGCCAGGACCGACATAGATTTTTTTCAACAAATATATCAAAAATAGTTTTTGGAGGTTTGTGACAATTTGAAAAACTCACAAGATGAACCACATAGGCTAAAAATATCCAAAAAAATTAAGAAAAAGGTATTTCATGAATTAAAAAAAAAATGTAGATACTAGTCTGAGATAAATACAAATCTATTATAAAAAAGTTAAAATTTATCAAAATGTATACACACACTTATAAACCATACATGGAACCATTCAATCAAAAGAAATGTTAACAAACATAAAGATTGAATATTAAATCATAATCACATAAAATTAATTGTAGTACACATGCTATACTACTGTAATAATTATATAGCCACCTCCTCTTGCTATTGTGGTGGATTTGAGGTTTTTGAGTCTCTGCTTAAAATGCTGCATGATGCTAATCATCTATCCACGAGCAGTCTGTCTCTTAAGTAAATTGTGTATCATAGTAAAAAGTGATCTTTTGTGGTTCTTGTGTATTTTTCATTATTTTTAGTGCAATACCAGACACCTTGAGTAACACTATCAATCCCCTATGAAGTACCACTAGTGATGCTGGAAGTTCTGCCAAGAAGTAGAGAAAAGTCCTGACATTACAAGAAAATGGTGAATTGCTTGATATGTATGATAGACTGGGGACCTGCAGCTGTGGTTGCTCACCATTTCAAGATAAATGAATCCAGCATAAGGACCATTCTAAAAAAGGAAAAAGAAATTCATGAAGCTGTCACTGAAGCTATGCCAGCAGGTGCTAAAATCTTGCACTTTTTGCAAAATATCCTTTTATCTTGTTTTGAAAATACAGGTTTCATGTGGGTACAGGATTCCTATGACAAAGACATATATATAGACTATAATGATTTGAGAAAAAGTGAAGTCATTATATGACAACTTAAAGCAAAAGGAAGGTGAAGGATCTAAAGCTGGAGAATTTAATGCCAGCAAAGGATGGTCTGATAATTTTAGAAAGGTGTTTGGCTTGAAAAATATCAAGATAACAGGAGAAGCAGCTTCTGCTGACCAAGAAGCAGCAGACAAGTTCTCAGGCACCATTAAGAAAATCATTGAGGAGAAAGGATATCAACCTGAGGTGTTTAATGCAGATAAAAGTGCTTGATTCTTGGGGAAAAAAAATGTCACAAAGGACATTTATTAGTAAGGAAGACATGAGTGCCTCTGCATATGAGTAGTCAGACCATGAGGAAGAAGACATAGAAGAACCAGTGCCAGAAAACAAATTGACAGACAATCTGGTAGAAGGGTTCTGACTGTTCAAGACTGCTTTTGACTACTTCTGACACAGACTCTTCTGAAACAGGCACTGAAACTAAAGCAAACAATGGAAGGATTGGTACAATATAGAAACATCTTTAGAGAAATGAAAAACAGAAATTATGGTGTATTTCCATAAAGTTACACCAAGTATGCCTACCTCTCTTGCCTCTCCTTCAACCTCCTTCATGTATTCTGCCTCTGCCACCCCAAGATAGCAATACCCACCCCTCCTCTTCCTCCTTCTCAGCCTACTCAACACGAAGACAACACGGATGAAGACCTTTACAATTCACTTCCATTTAATGGTAAATATATTTTCCCTTCCTTATGATTTTTGTAATAAAATTTTCTTTCTTCTAGCTTACTTTATTGTAAGAAGATAGTATATAACATATAAAACATATGTTAATTGATTGTTTATGCTATTGGTAAGGCTTCCAATCAACAGTTGGCTACTAGTAGTTAAGTTCTGGGAAAGTCAAAATTTATACATGGATTTTCTACTTCATGGGGGTGCCCCTAAACCCCCACCTTGTTCAAGGGTTAGTTGTACTTTTAAAAGGGCAATTTGGCAGTATTAATAAAAATAAAAATATTCATATTCTTTGACCTAGAAAGCCTACCTATTGCAATATATCCTGTAAAAAATATCAATAGAATGAGCCTGAAGATATGTATAAGGGTACTTATGCAAGCTTGTGATTAAACGTACATAATTTATTAAGGAAATTTCAACATGTCTGAAACCAGTCATTATTTAGCTCCCACTTATAAGTGAGAACATGCAATATTTGTCTTTCTGTGTTTGACTTGTTTCACTTAATGGCTTCCAGTTCTATCCATGTTGCTGCAAGACCTCCTTTTCTAACTAGCCAAAGAAAGTTCTCTGGTTCTTTTCATTAGATTGGGCCCACCTGGATAATACAGAATAATTTCTCTGTAATCTTAGTTAAATCTGCAAAGTCCCTTTTGCCATGTAATGTAGCATATTCACAAGTTCTAGGGATTAGAATGTGAACATCTCTCGGGGGAGATACTTTGTCTACTATTCATTTTTAGGAAGGGTTCTCCCATTTACGGTTTATACCAGATTTCACCCATGTTTTCTTCTAGTACTTACATGGTTTCATTTGTTTACATTTAAATCCCTCATCCTTCTGGAATTTATCATGGTGTGAGGAGTGAATCCAATTTTATCATTAAAAAATCTAATACACTTACAGAAATTCCATTTATTAAAAAGCTAAAGTTCATCTTTTCTTCACTGATTTGAACTGCCTTTATCATACACTAAATTTCCATATGGATTTTCTGCTCATTTCCATTGGGATGCCAATATACTCGGTAATTTTAATTAAATAGTTTTTACAGTATGTTTAAATGTCCGTAGGGCTAGGTTCTTGTTACTATTCTTTTGTAGGATATTCCCAGATTTTTTTTTATTGGCTTTCCAAATAAATTTTACAATTAACTTGTGGACCCCAGGGAAAAATAGTCTGATGGTATTTTTATATGCATAATGTTAAATTTGTAAGTTAACTTAGGGAGGGGTGATCTGCTGTGTTGAAGGAAGAGCCTGGTGGGAGGTGATTGTATCATGGAGGCAGATTTCCCCCGCCTTGCTGTTCTACTAATAGTGAGTGAGTTCTCATGAGATCGGGTTGTTTAAAAGTATGTGGCACCTTCACCTTCACTCTCTTCCTCCTGCTCACCCTTCGCCTTCTGCCATGACTATAAGTTTCCTGAGGCCTCTTATCTTTGTAAATTACCCAGTCTCAGTTCTTTATAGAAAGGACTAATACAGAAAAGTGGTACTGGGAGAGGGGCATTGATATAAAGATACCTGAAAATGTGGAAGCAACTTTGGAACTGGGTAGTGAGCAGAAGTTGGAACAGTTTGGAGGGCTCAGAAAAGACAGGAAGATGAGGGAAAGTTTGTAGCTTCTTAGAGACTGGTTAAATTATTGAAGTCCAGGCTAAGGTGGTCTCAGATGGAGATGAGAAACTTACTGGGAACTGGAGTAAAGTCACTCTTGCTATGCTTTAGCAGAGACTGACAGCATTGTACCCCTGCTCTGGGGATCTGTGGAACTTTCAACTTGAGAGTCATGATTTAGGGTATATGGTAGAAGAATTTCTGAGCAGCACACCATTCAAGGTTTGGCCCAGCTGCTTCTAACAACGTGTGGTCATATGAGTGAGTAGAGATGATATGAAACTGGAACTTATATTTAAAGGGGAAGCAAAGTGTAAAAGTTTGGAAAATTTGCGGCCTAACCATGTGGTAGAAAATAAAAATCCACTTTCTGGGGGGGAATTCAAGCTGGCTGCAGAAATTTGCATAAGAGGAGCTGAATGTTAGTAAAGACAATAAGGAAAATGCCTCCAAGGCATTTCAGAGACCTTTGCAGCAGCCCCTCCTATCACAAGCCTGGAGGCCTAGGAGGGAAGAATAGTTTTGTGGGCAAAGCTCGGGGCCCTACTGCTCTGTGCAGCCTCCAGACATGGCACCCTTCATCGGGGCTGCCGCAACTCCAGCCATGGCTAAAATGAGCCAAGGTATAGCTTGCGCCATTGCTTCAGAGGGTGCAAGCCCTAAGCCTTGGTGGCTTCCATGTGGTATTAAGCCTGCAGGTGCACAGTGTAAGAGTTGAGGCTTGGGAACTTCAGCCTAGATATCAGAGGATGTATGGACACACCTGGATGTCCAGGCAGAAGTCTGCTGCAGGGGCAGGACCCGCATTGAGAACTTCTGCTACAGCAGTGCAGACAGGAACTGTGGGGTTGGAGGTCCCCCATTTCCCCCCACAGAGTCCCCACTGGGGCACTGCCTAGTGGAGCTGTGAGAAGAGGGCCACCATCCCCCAGACCCCAGAATGATAGATACACCAACAGCTTGTACTGTGCACCTGGAAAAACCACAGGCACTCAACAGCAGCTCATGAAAGCAGCCATGGGAGCAGAGCCCTGCAGAGCCAAAGGGGCAGAACTATCCAGGGCCTTGGGAGCCCACTGCTTGTATCAGCATGTGCTCGATGTGAGACATGGAGTGAAGGGAGATTATTTTGGAGCTTTAAAACCTAATGACTGCTCTGGTGGGTTTCAGACTTGCATGGGGCCTGTAGTCCCTTTATTTTGGCTGCTTTATCCCTTTTGGAATGGGTGTATTTGTATTTATCCAATACCTGTACCCCCATTGTATCTTGAAAGTAACTAACTTGTTTTTGATTTACAGGTTCATAGGTGGAAGGGACTTGCCTTTTTTAAGATGAGAAAAGGGAAAACTCATGCATTGTTGGTGGGAATGTAATTTAGTACAACCACTATGGAGAACAGGTTGGAGGTTCCTCAAAAAACTAAAACTAGAGCTATCATGTGATTCAACAATCCCACTGCTGGGTATCTACTCAAAAGAAGTTAAATTAGTCTATCAAAGAGATATCTGCACTCCCATATTTGTTGCAGTGTGGTTCACAGTAACCAAGACTTGGAAGCAACCTAAGTGTTCATCAGCAGATGAATGGATAAAGAAAATGTGGTATACATACACAATGGCGTACTATTCAGCCGTAAAAAAGAATGAGATCCTGTTATCTGCAACAACACGGATGGAACTGGATGAAATAAGCCAGGCACAGAAAGACAAACTTATCATGTTCTCACTCATTTATAAGAGCTAAAAATTAAAATAACTGAACTCAGACTAGAAGGATGGTTACCAGAGGCTGGGAAGGGTAGTGGGGGAGAGTGAGGAAGGTTATTGGGTACAACAAAATGGAAAGAATGACTAAGACCTAGTATTTGCTAGCACAACAGGGTGTCTACAGTAAAAAATAATTGTACATTTAAAAATAACTAAAGGAGTATAATTGGATTATTTGTAAGATAGAGAGTAGAAGGATGGTTACCAGAGCTGGGAAGGGTTATGGGGAGGTGGGGATGAGTTAAGACTTTGGGGGACTATTAGGAAGGCATGATTGTGTTTTGAAATGTGAGAAGGACATACAATATGGGAAGGACCAGGAGTTAAATGATATGGTTTGGGTCTTTGTACTCACCCAAATCTACCAAATCTAATGTCAAACTGTATTTCCCAGTGTTAGAGGGGGAGCCTGGTGGGAGGTAATTGGATCATGAGGGAGGATTTCCCCCTTGCTGTTCTCATAATAGTGAATTCTCATGAGATCTGGTTGTTTAAAAGTGTGGCACCTTCACCTTCACTCTCTTCCTCCTGCTCCAGACATGTAGGACATGCCTGCTTCCTCTTTGCCTTCCACCATGATATAAGTTTCCTGAGGGCTCTCAAGCCATGCTTCCTGTACAGCCTGCAGAACTGTGAGTCAATTAAACCTATTTTCTTTATAATTTACCCAGTCTCAGGAGGTAGTGCCTTATAGCAATGTGAGAATGGACTAATACAAAAATCATACTTGCAAACTGGAATAAACCCCTCTTGGTCATGATATAGTATTTTAAAAATATGCTTTGGATTCCACATGCTAATACTTAAAAAGTTTTTACACTGATACTCAGAGTGAGAATGATCTGCAGTACAATAGGTTTTAAGGTTTTAGATCAATGTTACACTTTATTTATAACATCAATTTTGACAATTTTCTCTCTTTTAATGCTCTAGTAAAGTTTAACAACGATTGGGTAATCTGATTTTTACAGGTTTGGTATAATTTCGTCACTAAACTTTTTGAGCTGGGACTGTTATTGTGGAGGGAGCACTTGAAGTTTCCTATTCTCTTCTAAGGTAAATTGTCATTTAAGACTTAACCTGTAATTTTCTTAGAAATTATCCATCCAATGTAACTCTTCAAATTTATTTGCATAGAGTTGTATGAAGTATTCTCTTATAATACTTAAAATTTTCTGTTTGATAATTATTTATCATTTCTATTTTGTATATTTGTGCCTTTTCCCATCCTCCAACAGCTGATTATTTTTGTGATTTATTTTTCAAGTGGCCAGATTTGGGATTTGTTATTTCTATTGTCTATTTTCTAGATTTAATTTCTAAAAATTTTAGCATTAATTTCTGCTTTTTAAATTCAGTCCTTCCTTCTGCCATTTTTTTGAGGAGGGGACTGCTCTATTTCACAGCTTCTAAGGATTTCTGATTTTCTTAAATTTCATTTTTATTGATATAAACATTAAGTACTATACATTTTACCCTAATAACTCAATCATTTTTTATATATATAGGATTTTCTTTAGTTTTATTTTCAAGAAATTCTGCAGTTTAAGAATTATTCAACAGTATGTTTTTAAGATGCCAAATAGCAGGCCTTTTTATTGTATTTTATTAATCATTTCTCATTTTATTGCTTCCAGATCAGAGTGTATTTTTCTCTATTGTTTCTGTTCTTTGAAACTGACTTATGATTGAAGTTTCATTTGTTGCCTAAGATATCGCCAACTTTTCCTGAATGTTCCCATAAGCACTTAAAAAAAGGCATATCCTCCATTATCAGAATTCAGAGTTTACTACAGATCTAAAAGATCTACCTCATTGATTATGTTGTTTAGATTTTCTATTTCCTCCTTTTTTGTGCACTTGATTTTTCTTAAATTGAGAGAGGTACGTTAAAGTTTCCTTTTATAGTGCAGTTCTTTCTGTCTCTACTTGCAGCCCTGTAACTTCTGCTTAATGAAAGCTGTTGCTGTGTTATTAGGAGATTCCATAAAGCATTACATCTTCATTGTGAATTGTAGTATTTAGCATTATGAAAGCCCTCCTTCTGTCTCTTTTTGATCTGAATTATATACCTTTCTCAGATACCAAGACTAGGTGTCACATTTGTCTGCATCTTTGTTTATCCTTTATTTTCAACCATTCTAAATCAATCTCTCATTCTTCCTCTTCCTCCTTCCTTCCCTTGTCTGTGTATCTATCTGTGTATCTGATACTCAGCATAGTTTTAGATTTTGCTTTGTTACTAATCTGAACTTTTTATAAGTGAGTTCAGCCCATTTACATTCATTGATAAGATGAATGTTTATATCTGGTCTCAAATTTGTCATATTGTTTCACTGTACACACATACAGAGTCTGTACTGTCTGCCTTATTTGGAGTGCATGCGAGTGTGTGTGTATAAACTTTTAATACTTAGTAAAGTTTTTTTTTTTTTTTTTTTGAGACGGAGTCATGCTCTGTCGCCCAGGCTGGAGTGCAGTGGCCGGATCTCAGCTCACTGCAAGCTCCGCCTCCCGGGTTCACGCCATTCTCCTGCCTCAGCCTCCCAAATAGCTGGGACTACAGGCGCCCGCCACTTCGCCCGGCTAGTTTTTTGTATTTTTTAGTAGAGACGGGGTTTCACCGTGTTAGCCAGGATGGTCTCGATCTCCTGACCTCGTGATCCGCCCATCTCGGCCTCCCAAAGTGCTGGGATTACAGGCTTGAGCCACCGCGCCCGGCCAATACTTAGTAAAGTTTGTATTTATTCCAATAATTGCATTTATATTGATATCTTTATATAATACCATTGGCACCTGTCATTTTTTTATTAATTTATTTTTAATTTTTGTGAGTATATAGTATGTATAGATCTTTATGGAGTATATGAGATATTCTGAAACAGGCATGCAATGTATAATAATCACATTGTGGAAATGGGGTATCCATCACCTCAGGTATTTATCCTTTCTGTTACAATCTAGTTATACCCTTTTAGTCATTTTAAAGTGTACAATTAAATTATTATTGACTAAAGTCACCCTGTTGTACTGTCAAATACTATGTCTTATTCATTATTTCTAACTATCTTTTTTTGGTATCTGTTAACCATCTCCACCTCCCCAGCTCTGGTAACCATCCTTCTATTCTCTATTTTACAAACAGTCCAATTATACTCTTTTAGTTATTTTAAAATGTACAACTATTTTTTACCATAGACACCCTGTTGTGCTAGCAAATACTAGGTCTTATTCATTCTATTTTGTTGTACGCAGCAACCACCCTCACTTCCCCACTACCTCCCCCATTATTCTTCCCAGCCTCTGGTAGCCATCCTTCTATGCTATCTGAGTTCAATTATTTTAATTTTTAGCTCTTACAAATGAGAACATGAGAAGTTTGTCTTTCTGTGCCTGGCTTATTTCATCCAGTTCCATCCGTGTTGTTGCAGAAAACAGGATCTCATTCTTTTTTATGGCTGAATAGTACACCATTGTGTATATATACATTTTCTTTATCCATTCATCTGCTGATGAACACTTAGGTTACTTCCACGTCTTGGCTACTGTGAACCACACTGCAACAAACATGGGAGTGCAGATATCTCTTTGATAGACTAATTTACCTTCTTTTGAGTAGATACAACAGCAGTGGGATTGTTGAATCAGATGGTAGCTCTAGTTTTAGTTTTTTGAGGAACCTCCAACCTGTTCTCCATAGTGGTTGTATTCAATTACATTCCCACCAACAGTGTATGAGTTTTCCCTTTTCTCCACATCCTCACCAGCTTTTCTTATTACCTGTCTTTTGGAATAATAGCCATTTTAATTGGGGTGAGATGATATCCCATTGTAGTTTTGATTTGTATTTCTCTGGTGATCAGTGATGTTGAGCACATTTTTATATGCCTGTTTGCCATTTGTATATATATTTTTTTCCCAGACAGAGTCTCACTCTTGTCACCCAGGCTGGAGTGCAATGGCACAGTTTCGGCTCACTGCAACCTCCACCTCCCAGGTTCAAGCAATTTTCTTGCCTCAGCCTCCGGAGTAGCTGGGATTACAGGCACCTGCCACCATGCCTGGCTAATTTTTGTGTTTGTAGTTGAGACAGGGTTTCACCATGTTGGCCAGGCTGGTATCAAACTCCTGACCTCAGGTAATCTGCCCACCTCAGCCTCCCAAAGTGTTGGGATTAAAGGCATGAGCCACTGTGCCTGGCTTGTATGTCTTCCTTTGAGAAATGTCTATTTAAGTCTTTAGCTCATTTTAAAATAGGATTATTACATGTTTTTTCCCTACAGAGTTGTTTAAATTCCTTATATATTCTGGTTATTAATCCCTTGTCAGGTGGCTAGTTTGCGGTATTTTCCCTCATTCTCTGGCTTGTCTCTTCACTTTGTGGATTGTTTCCTTTGCTGTGTAGAAGCTTTTAATCCTGATATGATCCCATTTGTCCATTTTTGCTTTAGTTACCTGTGCTTGTGGGGTATTACTTAAGAAGTTTCTACCCAGACCAATGCCCTGGAGCATTTCCCCAATATTTTCTTGTATTAGTTTGAGGTTGTAGATTTAAGTCTTTAGTCATTTCAATTTGATTTTTGTATATGGCAAGAGATATGGGTGTAGTTTCATTCTTCTACATATGGATATCCAGTTTTCCCAGTACCGTTTATTGAAGAGACTATCTTTTCCCCAGTGTATGCTCTTGTCACCTTTGTTGACAATGAGTTCACTGGAGGTGTGTGGATTTGTTTCTGGTTAGCTGTTTTGTTCCATTGGTCTGCATGTCTATTTTTATGCCGGTACCATGTTGTTTTGGTTACTACTGCTCTGTAGTATAATTTTAAGTAAGGTAATATGATACTTTTTGCTTAGGATTGCTTTGGCTACTCTATGTCTTTTGTGGTTCCATGTAAATTTTAGGGTGTTTTTTTTTTTTTCTATTTCTGTGAAGAATGTCAGTGGTATTTTGATATGGATTGCATTGAATATGTAGATTGTTTTGGTAGTATGGACATTTTATCAATATTGATTCTTCCAGTCCACGAACATGGAATATCTTTCCACTTTTTGGTGTTCTCTTCAATTTCTTTCATCAGTGTTTTATAGTTTTCATTATACAGCTTTTTCACTTCTTTGGTTAAGTTAATTCCTAGGTATTTTATTTTATTTGTGGCTATTGTAAATGGGATTACTTTTAAAATTTCTTCTTCACATTGTTCACTGTTGGTATATAGAAATGCCACTGATTTTTGTAGGTTGATTTTGTAACCCGCAGCCGCACTGAATTTATCAGTTCTCACAGTTCTTTTGTGTGGATTCTTCACATTTTTTCAAGTATAAGATTATAGCATCTGCAAACCAGGACAGTTTGACTTCTTCCTTTCCAATATGGATGCCCTTTATTTCTTTCTCTTGTCTAATTGCTCTTGCTAAGACCTCCAGTACTATGTTGAATAACAGTGGTGAAAGCGGGCATCCTTGCTTTGTCCGCATTCTAGAGGAAATGCTTTCAGTTTTTTCTCATTCAGTATGTTACCAGCTGTGGGTCTGTCATATATGGCTTTTATTAAGCTGAGGTATATTCCTTCTATCCAATTTTTGATGGTTTTTAATCCTGAAGTGATGTTGAATTTTATCAAATGCTTTTTTAGCATCAAATGAAAACGGTCCTATGGTTTTTGTCTTTCATTCTGTTGCTATGATACATCACATTCATTGATCTGCATATTTTGAACCATCCTTTCCTCCCAGGAATAAATTTCACTAGGTCATGATGAATGCTCTTTTTAATGTATTGTTGAATTTGGTTTGCTAGTATTTTGTTGAGGATTTTTGCATCAATATTCATCAGAGATATTTACCAGTCATTTTCTTTTTTTCCTGTCATTTTTAGAGGAGTACTGTCTGTTGGTTCTCTACTGTGAGCATTACAGGAATTAGTAACCAATTTCCCCCTTTATCCTTCTTCTCTCCCAGTGTCAGATATGAAGTAATATACTTTTCATTTCTAGCCAGCACCTGTAAGAAAGTCCTTTATTTATTTTATTTTTTTCCTTTTCTTGGAGACAGGGTCGCACTCTGTCATCCAGACTGGAGCTCAGTGGCTCATGGTTCACTGCAGCCTTGACCTCCTGGACTCAAGCAATCCTCCCACATCAGCCACCTGAGAAGCTGGGAGTATAGGAGTGTGCCACCATGCCTGGCTAATTTTTGTACTTTCTATAGAGGTGGAGTTTTGCCATGTTACGCAGGCTGGGCTCAAGTGATCCTCCTGTCTCAGCATCCCACTTACTATATTTTTATTCTACTACTCTTATTCTCCCTATATTTTTATTTGTTTTGGGTTGTGTCATTATCTCACTTTATGTATCATTTAGGTTTTTTTTTAAAATTTACTTATAAGCTAATAGTTTTTTATTTATTGTGGTAAAAAAACACATAAGAAAACTTACTATCTTAACCATTTTTAAGTGAATACTTCGGTAGTGTTGAGTATACTCACGTCGATGGGCAACAGATTGCTTGAACTTTTTAATCCTGCAAAACTGAAACCCATTAAACACTAATTCTCCTCCTCCCTTTTCTCCAGCTCTTGACAACCACCACTTTGTTTCTATGTGTTATGACCACTTTAGCTACTTCATATGAGTGGAATCGTATAGTATTTACCCTTTTGTGACTGGCTTCATCAGTTAGTTTTAAATGTAGATATATTTATTATGCTTATCACTAGTCCTTACATAGAAGTCTCAAGTCATGTTGGCTGTTTGAATCTCATTATCCAATATATTTCCTACTAGTGGCTCATGGAAATAATAGTGATATGGTTTGGCTCTGTGTCCTTACCCAAATCTCATGTCAAACTCATGACAGTGAGTTCTCACAAGACTTGGTTGTTTCTGTAGCACCTCCCCCTTCACTCTCTTTCTCCCTCTCCACCATGTGAAGAAGGTGCTTGCTTCCCCTTCACCCTTCCACCCTGATGTAAGTTTCCTGAGGCCTCCCCAGCCATGCCTTCTGTACAGCATGCAGAACTATGAGTCAATTAAACCTCTTTTCTTAATAAATTACCCAGGCTCTGGTAGTTCTTTATAGCAATGTGAGAATGGACCTAATGCAAATAGGTTGTTTTGGCTCACCTTTTTCTTGAGTATCTTAAATATATTTTTGTATTGTGTTCTGATATAAAGTGTTGCTGAGAAAAAGTGATCATAATCCATTTTCATTCATTTATGAGAACCTGGTATTTTCGTCTAAATGCTCAACGGATTTCATTAGAACATGTCTTGATGTCGACCAACCTGGGCTGGTATTTCCAGGTTATGATGTGCTCTTCCATTACTACTATAAAGTATTTTTCTATTTCAGGAAATTTTTCTTAAGAGTTTTTCAGGATGCTGCTGTATTGCATTGGTTTTTCTTCTCTAGGAATTCTTATTTTATGTATGTTGGATCTTCTTTGCCTATGATCTTTCTCTAGCACTTTTTCTTGAGTCAATTTTCATTTATCTTTGATTTTTAAGTATTTCCTCTTTTAAATTCTCTAGTTATCATAAACAATTGTGTTTAGTGTTGTGATCCTTCTAAGTTCATTTCTAAAATGATTTTTTCTTTTGTTTCTTATTCTTTCATTCTCTAAAAAAATCTTCCTTAATCACCTCTGAGTTTATTATCCTTATTTACATTATTCTTTCATAACTTATATCACTGTATTTAAGATTATTTTAAAATACTGGGGTCAATTCTCATCTATTTGTGGGCATGTCTCTCTAGAGTGCTTTCATTATTGATAGGGAAATTACTCTTATTCTGTTTTTCAAATGCTGCTTTGTATGGGATGTGATTGCAACCCTTTGTTCTTATTCATTTTTATGGAAAACTGGCTTTTCTGTAGTTTTAAGGGGGTGAGTGTGCCAAGAAAGCTTTCTTATCTGCATAGGTCTGGAGCTTCTGAGTTTGTTGTGTTCATCACATAGACAAAAATATGGTCTTCTATTTTACCCCTTTAATTTCTACATTCTTTTTCCTATGCCCCCATTGTGCTTGGTGTGCTCAATTTGGACTCTACTCTCAAGTGTTTCTCCCAAGTTTTGGGATTTATCTAGAAAGATTATTTTGATTTGTTAGTCTTATGCATTTATAGGATCCAGAATCTAGATCATCCCATCACCACCATACCTTCTACAGTTTTCTTGTATCCACAAATTGGAATCTACAGAATCATCTCTGTTTTCTGCTGTGGTTCTGAGAATGACTTCACAAAATCTTCCAATTAGTAGTTGAATTTTTCATCTGTCTGGACCATTAGAAGTCCCCCTACCTTCCATGTGTTTCTCCCATGAAAGTGTTGTTGTTGTTATTTTTGTTTGTGTGAGGCTCTGCTTTCATGGTCTATATTTATACTGAAAATCAAGATCAAGTCAGCTTTTCCCTTCTGCTCCATAGGAGGTTTATACCCTACCTGAGCTTGCCATGGGACACCTACATTATTGTTTCATAGGTATACCCGCCCCCGCGATCCCCCCCAGTTTAACTCTCAATTTGGCTCTGGCTCTGGCAAGGGTTGCGTCTGGCTGGTGTGACTGGGTGCTTACAGCTGGAAGTAACAGCCCATTAGAGCTCACTTTCTACTCTCCCCATACTGGGCCAGTAAAAAACAAAAACAAAAACAGTAAGAATAGTGATATATTTCACAGGCAGCCCAGAAGGCTGTCTCTATCCCACTCCCTCACAGGGGTGCCTCTAATTATTTTACTTTTTGTGATTGTAGAATTGCATAATACTTTATCCTATAAAATATAATAAAATAAGTGTTCTCCCTCCCACTTATTGTTCACCTTTCATAGCTGCTTCTGCCATATTTATTCCCTTGGCTGAGGTTTCACTAGATAGTAGGTAGGGACAGTGGGGATCTTGATCATCCATTCATGCATGTCACTAATTAAATGACCAAGCTTTTGGGTTCCTTAAGAGACTTATAGTTGTTACTGCCACTTACCTGAGCCTCACTGAATATTTTCATGTTGACCTTCAGAGTACTGCAAAGAAATCACATTGCCTCAGCACCCACTGTGGACCCTCTAGACCTCATGAAGTTTTTAGTGGGTCCTGTAGCTGTTGGTGATTTATCCCTATCCACTTATGTTTTGGGGTTTATAAGAATATGTTGTCACTAAAGTTTGTTGTAGATGCTGTCCATGGATATTGGCATTCATTATTGTAGTTGCTCTTTCTGTTAAGAGAGGTTCCAGGGGATTAAAATACTTCAATGACAGCATCTTCTTAGAATTATCTAGCAGCACTGATTTTACTAAAAACAGGGAATGACTCAAACACCCACTAATTGGGTACTGATAAAAGTGTAATATATTCATACAATTGAATAATATAGCTATAAAAAAGAGAAGGGGGTCAGTCTACATATACTGACATATAGCTTTCCAAAATTGTTCTGTTAAATTTTTTAAAAGTCATGTTGCAAAACTGGAAGCCTGATTATATTTTGATAAAAATATGTGGAAGGGGAAAAGCTAGAAAACACGTACTATGTTAAGATTCCTTTTCTGGTTGGTAGCATGATACAGATCTTTTAATTTCTAAATGTTTGAGTTTTATGTAATGTGAATGTATTAACTTGTCATTAGAAAGAAGAGTACATTTTGAAAACAATGGCTATGCTATAAAATTAAGATAAAAGTAATATACATATAAAATTATAAATGTTATATATTTACAGAATATACATGAGTAATTGCAAACCTAATATGGACTGTTTAGTTTATAACAGTTAACATTATTTGCCACTGAAGAGAAGACTGGATGACTACAGAACAAGTTTGGCAGTAGACACTTTCACTAGAAACCTTTGGAATTCTGAGCCATGTTTGTATTTATTATTCAAAAAATTAAATGTAATTTAAAATTAAAAATTTTCACAGACTAAAACTTCTTTGGTGTAATTAATTTACACAAATTAAAATTTTTTAAAATAAAAATGAGTGTAAATTAACTTTACACAAATTTAAAACTCATTTAAAATAGTTAATGTAGGAGGAGGTGACAAGATGGCCGAATAGGAACAGCTCCAGTCTACAGCTCCCAGCATGAGCGATGCACAAGACAGGTGATTTCTGCATTTCCAACTGAGGTAACGGATTCATCTCACGGGGGCTTGTCGGAGAGTGGGGGCACGACAGTGGGTGCAGCGGATGGACCATGAGCGGAAGGAGGGCGAGGCATCGCCTCACCTTGGAAGCACAAGGGATCGGGGAAATCCCTTTCCTAGCCAAGGGAAGCTGTCACAAATGGTACCCGGAAAATCGGATCACTCCCACCCTAATACTGTGCTTTTCTAACGGTCTTAGCAAATGGTACACCAGGAGATAATATCCTGTGCCTGGCTCGGAGGGTCCCTCGTCCACGGAGCCTCGCTCACTGCTAGCACAGCAGTCTGAGATCGAACTGCAAGGTGGCAATGAGGCTGGGGGAGGGGTGCCCACCATTGTTGAGGCTTGAGTAGGTAAACAAAGGCACTGGGAAGCTCGAACTGGATGGAGCCCACCACAGCTCAAGGAGGCCTGCCAGCCTCTGTAGACTCCACGGGGTCTTCCAGGGTGAGGCGATGCCTCGCCCTCCTTCCGCTCACAGTCCATCGGCTGCACCCACTGTCGTGCCCCCACTGTCTGACAAGCCCCCGTGAGATGAACCCGGTACCTCAGTTGGAAATGCAGAAATCACCTGTCTTGTGCATCGCTCACGCTGGGAGCTGTAGACTGGAGCTATTCCTATTCGGCCATCTTGTCACCTGGAGTCATGGCATAGCCGAACAAAAGGCAGCAGAAACCTCTGCAGACTTAAATGTCCTTGTCTGACAGCTTTGAAGAGAGTAGTGGTTCTCCCAGCAAGGAGTTTGAGATCTGAAAACGGACAGACTGCCTCCTCAAGTGGGTCCCTGACCCCCGAGTAGCCTAACTGGGAAGCACCCTCCAGTAGGGGCCAACTAACACCTCACACGGCCGGGTACCCCTTTGAGACGAAGCTTCCAGAGGAACGATCAGGCAGCAGCATTTGCTGTTCAGCAATATTCGCTGTTCTGCAGCCTCCACTGGTGATACCCAGGCAAACAGGGTCTGGAGTGGACCTCCAGCAAACTCCAACAGACCTGCAGCTGAGGGTCCTCACTGTTAGAAGGAAAACTAACAAACAGAAAGGACACCCACACCAAAACCCCATCTGTACGTCACCATCATCAAAGACCAAAGGTAGATAAAACCACAAAGATGGGGAAAAAACAGACCAGAAAAGCTGAAAATTCTAAAAATCAGAGTGCCTCTCCCCTTCCATGGGAAGGCAGCTCCTCGCCAGCAACGGAACAAAGCTGGACAGAGAATGACTTTGACGAGTTGAGAGAAGAAGGCTTCAGACGATCGGTAATAACAAACTTCTCCAAGCTAAAGGAGGATGTTTGAACCCATTGCAAAGAAACTAAAAACCTTGAAAGAATATTGGAGGAATGGCTAACTAGAATAAACAGCGTGGAGAAGACCTTAAATGACCTGATGGAGCTGAAACCCATGGCACGAGAACTACGTGACACATGCACGAGCTTCAGTAGCTGATTCGATCAACTGGAAGAAAGGGTATCAGTGACTGAAGATCAAATGAATGAAATGAAGCAAGAAGAGAAGTTTAGAGAAAAAAGAGTAAAAAGAAATGAACAAAGCCTCCAAGAAATATGGCACTGTGAGAAAAGACCAAACCTACATCTGATTGGTGTACCTGAAAGTGACGGGGAGAATGGAACCAAGTTGGAAAACGCCCTTCAGGATATTATCCAGGAGAACTTCCCCAACCTAGCAAGGCAGGCCAACATTCAAATTCAGGAAATACAGAGAACACCACAAAGATACTCCTCGAGAAGAGCAACTCCAAGACACATAATTGTCAGATTCACCAAAGTTGAAACGAAGGAAAAAATCTTAAGGGCAGCCAGAGAGAAAGGTCGGGTTACCCACAAAGGGAAGCCCATCACACTAACAGCAGATCTCTCAGCAGAAACTCTACAAGTCAGAAGAGAGTGGGGGCCAATATTCAACATTCTTAAAGAAAAGAATTTTCAACCCAGAATTTCATATCCAGCCAAACTAAGCTTCCTAATAAGTGAAGGAGAAATAAAATCCTTTACAGACAAGCAAATGCTGAGAGATTTTGTCTGCCCTACAAGAGCTCCTGAAGGAAGCACTAAACATGGAAAGGAACAACCAGTACCACCCACTGCAAAAACATGCCAAATTTTAAAGACCTTCGATGCTAGGAAGAAACTGCATCAGCTAACGAGCAAAATAACCAGATAACATCATAATGACAGGATCAAATTCACACATAACAATATTAACCTTAAATATTAATGGGCTAAATGTGCCAATTAAAAGACACAGACTGGCAAATTGGATACAGTCAAGACCCATCAGTGTGCTGTATTCAGGGAGACCCATCTCATGTGCAGAGACACACATAGGCTCAAAATAAAGGGATGGAGGAAGATCTACCAAGCAAATGGAAAACAAAACAAAACAAAAAACAGGGATTGCAATCCTACTCTCTGATAAAACAGACTTTAAACCAACAAAGATCAGAAGAGACAAAGAAGGCCATTACATAATGGTAAATGGATCAATTCAACAAGAAGAGCTAACTATCCTAAATATATATGCACCCAACACAGGAGCACCCAGATTCATAAACCAAGTCCTTAGAGACCTACAAAGAGACTTAGACTCCCATACAATAATCACGGGAGACTTTAACACCTCACTGTCAACATTAGACAGAGCCACGAGACAACCTGTACATTGTGCACATGTACCCTAGAACTTAAAGTATAATTAAAAAAAGGAAATATTTGGGTTGTCTCCAGTTTGAGGCTATTATAAATATTATTCTGCATGTCTTTTGTGAATGTATATACCCATTTCTTTTGGGTATAATATCTGGGACTTGAATTGTTGGGTCTTAGGGCATGTGTTTTTTCAGCTTTACTAGATACCTCTTAGGATTTTTCCAGAGTAACTAGCAATTTATGTTCTCACTTCCAGTAGGTGAGAATTCTCTTACATTCCCATCCTTGCCAACACTTGGTATCCCCAACCCCCAACCACCACCAGCATTTTACTTAATTTGTATTTTTCTGATGATTCACAAAGTTTCTTTTTTATGTTTATTGGGAATTTGGATATATCTTTTGTGAGGTGCCCTTTCAAGACCTTTGCTTTCTGCCTATTGTTGTATATAGTTATCATCCCTATTCTTACACTTTCCGGGAGTTCTTCATATATTCCTTATACAAATCTTTTGTTAGATATATGTACTGCAAAACAAGCCCAAAGTCTGAAAAGTATTTTTTCATTCCTGAGTATCTTTATAAAAATTATTTTAATAGGTTTTTTTTTTCAGTCATTGTAGGTTCGCAGCAAATTAAGCTGAAGGTACAGAGATTTCCCCTATACCCCCAGCTCCCACACATATAACAGTGTTCCCCTATATCAACATCCCTTTCTAGAATGGTACATCTGTTACAGTTGGTGAGCCTGTATTAACACATCATTGTCCCCCAGAATAATAATTTACATTAGTGTTTACTGTTTTAGTTGCATATTCTATAGGTTTAGACAAATAAATGTACAATGACATATATCCACCATATATCATATAGACTAGTTTCACTGTCCTGAGAATCCTCTGTATTCTGCCTGTTCACCCCTCTCTCCTCCCTAGTCCCCGGTAACCACTGATGCTTCTATAGTTTTGTCTTTTCTAGAATGTCACATAGTTGGAATCATACAGCCTTTTCGGATTGGTTTCTTTCACTTGGTGATATGCATTTAAGGTTTCCTCATTTTTTTTCATCGCTTCATAGCTCATTCACTTTTAGTGTTGAATAATACTCCATTATCTAAATGTACCACAGTTTATCTAGTCATCGACTGAAGGACAACTTGGTTACTTCTGAGTTGTGGTAGTTATGAATAAAGCTATATATCTGTGTGCAGGATTTTGTGTGGACATAAGTTTTCATTTCCCTTGGGTAAATATCAAGGAGTGCAAGTATTGGGTCATACAGTATGAGTATGTTAAGTTTTGTAAGAAAGCACCAAACTTTCCTCCAAAGTGACTGTACCATTTTCCATTCCCGCCATTGATGAATAAGAACCCTTGTTGTTCCACCAGCATTTTATGTTGTGAGTGTGCTAGATTTTAGCTATCCTAATAGGTGTGTAGTCATATCTGCTTATTTAAAATTGCATTTCCTTAATGACGTATGATGTGGTGTATCTTTTTCTATGCTTATTTGCCATATGTATATCTTCTTTGGTAAGATGTCTTTTTAGGTCTATAACAGTATTTTTGGTGTAAACTGACAACTGATTATAAGATGAAAATGGAAATGCAAAGGACCAAGAATAATGAAGGCAATTCTGAAGTACAACAAAGCTGGAAGACTTACACAGTGCTAGAAATCAAGAACTTTTACAAGTCTATAGTAACTGAATAGTGATACTGATGGAAGAATAGACAAGCAGACCAATGGAAGCAAATAAACCAGAAACACACCCCATATATAGTATGGCCATATGCTTTATGACAAAGGTGACACTGTAGTGCAGAAGAGAAAGGGTAATCTTTTAAATAAATGGTGCTAGGTTATTTGGATTAAATATGTGATTAAAATGTAAGTTTTTTAAACCCTGCCTAATAGTACACACACAAAGCAATTCCTTATGGATTAAATAGTTTAAAAGCAGAGGGCCAATCTTCCTGAAACATACTGCTGCTAGGTATTTACCTGGCCATGCTATAGCCCTGCCACCGTATGCCACAATTGTAGTGCGTCTTATGTTTCGCAGAATTAACTCAATCCTTGCCCGCTTACTGCCCTGGAATAACGCCTCTTCTAAGCTCCACAAAAAAGCACAGATTGGATTATTACAATTTAGTTTCTCTTTTCCAGGAAAGCCTTTATGTAACTGTAGGAATATTGCCTTTATAATGGCTAGTTTGTGAGTGCCAATCAGATTTTCTCAACCAAACAATATGCTATGTAGGGATTCTCACATGTGAGGGTGGTAAAACATTCTCTGATAATATCATTAGGTTAATGAAGAATCTAGGTCTTTGCTGATTGCCATCTATCAGAAGTTATCTGAACAGTTGCAAATGCATTGCCCAATTTAGTCAAAACTCACCCAACATTCAGGTATGAATAGAATTCATAAGCATATTCGATAGCAGATGAGTTATTTCCATCAAATAGGAATTGCTAGCTTTCTCATTTAAAATTTAAGACATCCTACATATAGACATATTTATATTTAGTACTGATACAGTAATATTTTGTTTAATTAAGGACTAAAAGATTATACCCATTTTATCTTATCTGTTTATAGATAATTGGTTTGTTAGGATCACTTTCCTGTTTTTTCTTATGTTTTGTATCAATCAGGTGTTCTTAACTCTCTTAGACCTTTTCCCCCTTTTAAAGCATATTTCAAAGAAGATCAATTTTATTTTACTCAAACTCATAATGAACACATGTACATATACACATATTATTAATGACAATACCATGTCATAACTTTACAGAGAAGAAATAAATGGAAAATAATTTATAAGTTAAAAAATAGATTCATGTAACAATTCTGTATTAAAAGACATAATTATTTAGTTGCTTATACTTGTACATAAAATCACAGTAAATGTTACAGCTACAAATGCAGCTGATACAGCTATGTTGTAGTGCTGACTTAAATGATTATAAGCTTCACCTCCAGGCACTGCCTTAAGCATAGTCTGCAAACTGCCTACCTAGATGTGCCATCTGCTCTATCTACTCCTAAAATTCTGACCAAATGTACTGCTTCCCATAGGTCTTCTCAGATGAGGAGACAGAGGATTTACATTGTCACCAGAACTGCAGGTGAAAGACTTGGTGCTTGACATGATAAACAGTGTATTTACTATCTAAGCCAGAGGCCCTTGCTCCCACATTCCTGATCTATGTCCATGCCAGTGTCTTGTTTTTTAAAAGTTGGGAGTTGAGGGAATCCTGTTGTGCTAAATCCCCACAAGTCTGATGGTAGAAGTCTTAAAGAAGCTGAACTTAAACAGTAGAATTGTAAGTGAGGAAGCCTTCTAGACACTGTTAAAAGTGTCTGTAACTGGTGATGTTCTTAAGTCCATAAAATACTATAGGCACATTACAAAGGTTGGTCTGTAATATTAGGAGTAAACATATATATATAGATGAAACTTTGCTTTCTCTCTTGCCTCAACTGCATATAAGTCTCTGTTGAGGCAAAGGTGAATTGCCTGCAAGAGTACTACCACTGGACCAATCCCTAAAATTGTATCTTTGAGAGCCTGGTGGTGACTTTTCTAAGCAATGTTCTCTCCAACTATGGGAAAGGATCCAACCCAGAATGGGACAGCCTGCACCCCTCATCAAAGATATTTAAATGTTACTAGGATTTGCAGGTTATTTCATCACCCATTTCTCTAATGTCATTGCCCTACCTAATGAACCTTCTCAAAAAATACAAGGTTTTGCTTGAGTTCTGGTCATAAATTCTCCACATAATTTTAATTAACTGAGATAATTAGGAGGAAACAACAAGTGGACACCTACATATAGCAATGCCTGACCTAATCGAGAACCTTTTAGAGTCAAGCCCCTGAAGATAAGGAATGCAGGCCAGGAAATGGAGGGGAAGTTATCTACCAATACACCTGGTTCTATGTATCTTTTAAAAGCTCCAGCAAAGCTTTACTTTTGTGATACATATACCTCCAGCAAAGACCCAGAATGTCCAAGAAGGGCTCTATTACCTTCTTTGGGCCTACTGGCTCCTCTGTTCTATTAGTATGTCATTCATCAAAGTTTTCTACCACTGTTAACTTCCCCACAGCCTATTTCCTTATCCCACAGTTTATATATGCGACTGTGGAAAGCATTACGAAACAGCTGCTTTAGCTGAAACAATTCATCTTCTTCTTTTTTTTATTTATTTATTATACTTTAAGTTCTAGGGTACATGTGGATAACGTGCAGGTTTGTTACATATGTATACTTGTGCCATGTGGGCGTGCTGCACCCATCAACTCATCATTTACATCAGGTGTAACTCCCAATGCAATCCCTCCCCCCTCCCCCCTCCCCGTGATAGGCCCCGGTGTGTGATGTTCCCCTTCCCGAGTCCAAGTGATCTCATTGTTCAGTTCCCACCTATGAGTGAGAATATGCGGTGCTTGGTTTTCTGTTCTTGCGATAGTTTGCTGAGAATGATGGTTTCCAGCTGCTTCCATGTCCCTACAAAGGACACAAACTCATCCTTTTTTATGGCTGCATAGTATTCCATGGTGTATATGTGCCACATTTTCTTAATCCAGTCCGTCACTGATGGACATTTGGGTTGATTCCAAGTCTTTGCTATTGTGAATAGTGCCGCAATAAACATACGTGTGCATGTGTCTTTATAGCAGCATGATTTATAATCCTTTGGGTATATCCCCAGTAATGGGATGGCTGGGTCATATGGTACTTCTAGTTCTAGATCCTTGAGGAATCGCCATACTGTTTTCCATAATGGTTGAACTAGTTTACAATCCCACCAACAGTGTAAAAGTGTTCCTATTTCTCCACATCCTCTCCAGCACCTGTTCTTTCCTGACTTTTTAATGATTGCCATTCTAACCGGTGTGAGATGGTATCTCATTGTGGTTTTGATTTGCATTTCTCTGATGGCCAGTGATGATGAGCATTTTTTCATGTGTCTGTTGGCTGTATGAATGTCTTTTGAGAACTGTCTGTTCATATCCTTTGCCCACTTTTCAATGGGGTTGTTTTTTTCTTGTAAATTTGTTTGAGTTCTTTGTAGGTTCTGGATATTAGCCCTTTGTCAGATGAGTAGATTGCAAACATTTTCTCCCATTCTGTAGGTTGCCTGTTCACTCTGATGGTAGTTTCTTTTGCTGTGCAGAAGCTCTTTAGTTTAATTAGATCCCATTTGTCAATTTTGGCTTTTGTTGCCGTTGCTTTTGGTGTTTTAGACATGAAGTCTTTGCCCATGCCTATGTCCTGAATGGTATTACCTAGGTTTTCTTCTAGGGTTTTAATGGTATTAGGTCTAACTTTAAGTCTCTAATCCATCTTGAATTAATTTTCATATAAGGAGTAAGGAAAGGATCCAGTTTCAGCTTTCTACTTATGGCTAGCCAATTTTCCCAGCACTATTTATTAAATAGGGGATCCTTTCCCCATTTCTTGTTTTTCTGAGGTTTGTCAAAGATCAGATGGCTGTACATGTGTGGTATTATTTCTGAGGACTCTGTTCTGTTCCATTGGTCTACATCTCTGTTTTGGTACCAGTACCATGCTGTTTTGGTTACTGTAGCCTTGTAGTATAGTTTGAAGTCAGATAGCGTGATGCCTCCAGGTTTGTTCTTTTTGCTTAGGATTGCCTTGGCTATACGGGCTCTTTTTTGATTCCATATGAACTTTAAAGCAGTTTTTTCCAATTCTGTGAAGAAACTCATTCAAATGAAGGGAAGAGAAAACTAATACTTACATGAATCCTGGAAAAATAGTTCTACAGCTACATGTGATATAGACAACACTCCTGGTTCTCTTATCTCATTGTTGAAACATAGGCATATACTATTCACAATAGCAAAGACATGGAATCAACCCAAATGCCCATCAATGATAGACTGGATAAAGAAAATGTGGTACCTACACACCATGGAATACTATACAACCATAAAAAGAATGAGATCATGTCCTTTGTGGGACAGGGATGGACCTGAAAGCCATTATCCTTAGCAAACTAATGCAGGAACAGAAAACCAAGTACTGCATGTTGTCACTTATAAGTGGGAGCTGCACAATGTGAACACATGGACACAAGGAGGGGAACAACACACACTGGGGCCTGTTGGTGGGCAGGGGGAGGGAGAGCCTCAGGATAAATATAGCTAATGCATGCAGGGCTTAGTACCTAGGTGATGGTGATAGGCAAACCACCATGGCACATGTTTACCTATGTAACAAACCTGCACATCCTGCACGTGTATCCTGGAACTTTAAAATTTAACAAAGAAAAATATGCATATAATAAGGTACTACATTCATTTATAGATCACTGTATAGTAACTTTAACTTCCTCACCTGCATTTTGTCTGTCCTACTGGGTAATTTCACCAACCCTTGCCAATCAACAGCTAGAAAGAACTTCAGACAAAAAAAAAAAAAAAAAAAAACTAGGAAGACTCATAGTAAACCTTCTAATATGCCAAGCAATAAACAGTAGTTATCAGAAAACATAATCCAAGTTGGAGATACCATTTTCCTCCAGAACATATCCATACTACCAATTTTAGCTAAACATTTCCTAGAGCCATTCAGGGTCACAGATTTAACCAACCATCTAATATTCAGCCTAGAGTTGTTTATGTTCAGTCAGATTTACCGTGCTTCTCTTTTTCTGCTGATCCTTACTTCTCTCATTAAGTTCTCACCCCATTCTCCAATCCCAGAAGCTAACAAATTCTCAACAGCTCCATGGCCAGCTCTGAAATTGATGATAATGGGAATCAGCTTTCTAAAACCAGAAAGTGATACATGTGCAACTTTTATTGGCTTAAACTCTGGCTTCAGCTACCCAAATCTATGCCTTTAAGTTAAAACTTAAGGATGACATATTTTAGGTAGCAGAAGAAGGAGGTGTGGTCAGTGTAGCCAAAGGCTTTTGTTGTTTGTTTTTACTGTATCTTTTTTCTTTTCCTTTTTTTGGGAGACAGAGTCGCACTCTGTTGCCCAGGCTGGAGTGCAGTGGCGCGACCTTGGCTCACTGCAACCACTGCCTCCTGGGTTCGTGAGATTCTTCTGCCTCAGCCTCCCGAGTAGCTAGGACTATAGGTGCCACCACCATGCCTGGCTAATTTTTGTATTTTTAGTAGAGACGGGGTTTCATCATATTGGTTAGCCAGGCTGCTCTCGAACTCCTGACCTCGTGATCTGCCCACCTTAGCCTCCCAAAGTGCTGGGATTACAGGCATGAACCACCATGTCTGGCCTGTTTTTACTATATCTTAATATACATACAATCCCTGAAAATGATATATATTTTAATTGATAGAATTTTTTAGATGTGTAAAAATTATTATATAGAAAATGTTGGAAGCAAGATAAAATAACCAAAGTTTTAACAATTTTGTTAAAATATTAAATTTTTATCATTTTTACATCAATCACTTTAAGAAAATACAAGACTACTCTTTTAAATGGAAGAAAAGTCCCTGCTTGAGGACTTCAACTTTAATCTGGGGATTTCAAACACTGATATGGTTGCATGGCCTTTTAAAAGCCTTTGGGCACAAAACTGATAAAATGTGGTTTTACTTATTGGCATGCCTGTGCAACAAAGCATTTGAGAGGCATGACTGACAGGCCAGAAGTGTGTATGAGGGAAAGCCTATGCTTATGTCTGCTTCAGTGACTTTTTTAGCCACACCCTACTTGTAAATTGTAAACTGTCATTCAGAGTACCATAGTGATGTTTCAAACAAGTCAGGCTATAATACCTCTACTTCTTTTGTCTAATGCCCAGAGGTGAATTCAGAAAATGTTCCTATGTTTTGGCTCATAAAAGCATCCATCTGGAAAATACTAAATAACCCTAATAGTAAAGAGCAATGCAAAGATTTATGACACTATGCATACATGTAAATAGTATATGTAACCATCACAATTAGCTAACGCAGCCTTCATTATAGTTCAGAACGTATTTCAGATTGAGGACAAAGAAAATCATTCTATTGTTTTGTGTCAGGTTTTAAGCCATATTTTAAAACATACTATTAACCATATATACTGCATTAAAATTGCAATTAATAACATAAACTTTATTGGAGATTTTTACTATCTAAAAAGAACTACAGAACAATCTGTTTCTTGGCTGGGTGTGGTGGCTCACGCCTGTAATCCCAGCACTTTGGAAGGCTGAGGCGGGTGGATTATGAGGTCAAGAGATCAAGACCATCCTTCACCAACATGGTGAAACCCCGTCTCTACTAAAAAAAATACAAAAATTAGCTGGGTGTAGTGGTGCATGCCTGTAGTCCCAGCTACTTGGGAGGCTGAGGCAGGAGAATCACTTGAACCCAGGAAGCAGAGGTTGCAGTGAGCCAAGATAGGGTCACTGCACTCCAGCCAGGATGACAAAGCGAGGCTTCATCTCAAAAAATAATAATAAAATAAAATAAAATAAAAATAAATAAATAAAAGAACAATCTGTATTTTAAAGCATGCTGCATTTTATGAGAAACATCCAATTTAACTTGAAGATACTAAACAGAAACAAATATGTTCCCATCATACTTTTCTTACAACTGTACAGTTGTAAGAAAAAACTTACAAAAAATTACAATTTGACTTTTATTAACTTGAATTGAAAAAAAAATTACAATTTGACTTTTATTAATAGTGCTAATATCCCTTCCTGAATATAAGATAACTCTATCCTAACTATTTCTAATAAAAGTAATATATATTCATTTGTAAAATTCATACAGTATAGGAAAGTATAATATAGTCAATAAAAATGCCCCATAATCCCCTCCTTCACTGACCAAAAACTTTATTTAGAACAAATTAATTTTTGTGGTCTAAATTTCAATAAGGGTAGTAATTCAAATGTAGCTTTTAGATAAGTATTAAAGGTTTTAATCCATTTACCATAAATTATCAAATTCAGTTATCATTAGTACTCAAACTTGGAAGGTAAAGAGCATTCTGTGTAACTGCTCAGTAAATTAGTACTCAATAATGATAGTTCTAATTTTTCACTTCTGAAGGATATCTCCACAGAGGCAACCTAAAGGGACATTAGGTAGTCTAATCTTTATCAAAGAGTTCAACTGTGGGATTCTTGGGTTTTTCTTTTTGAGGTAGACCAAACTGCAAAATGATGTCTGAGGAAGCCCATTTATCTGACAACTGAGAAAAGATAAACACCTGTAAGTTGATGTTTAAAGCCCAAACTAGTTTTGAAGTAACAAGAAAGAGAAAGCTAATAGTTCAAATTTCAGTCGCTTTTCATCTAAACCCATCAATGTGTGCACTGGTCCATTAATTATGTGGCTCAGCACAAAATGATATGTTAGTCTTCCCTTTTACTCTAAGATGACAGCTGAGAGGTAAGGTTTTAGTTCAGGAGAAAGAAAGCTATTTCAAATACTTTATTTGTTGGTCTCAAGAATGTACCTAAATCATGAATGAAAATGAAAAATTTTCCTATTGAGGATCAAACCAATTATTTCTTTGATCACTCTGTTAGAACCTAAATAATATTAAGGGCAAGGATTTAAAACTCATGATTCTAATAGACCCAGCTTTTCCAGATTAATGAAATATTTTAAAGCAGAGGTCGGCAATTTTTTTTTCTGTAAAGGGCCAGATAGTAAGTATTTTAGGTTTTGTGGGTCACACAGTTTCTGTCACAACTACTTGACACTGCCCTTGTAGTCCAAAAGCAGCCACAAATGATATGTAAATGAATAATCAAGGCTGAATTCAATAAAACTGAATTTATGGACATAAATATTAATTCTATATAATGTTGACAGGTCTCAGAATATTCTTTTGATGTTTTTCCAACCATAAAAAAGTAAAAACCATTCTTAGCTCATAGGTTACAGAATAACAGGCATCAGCCTGGATTTTGCCTGAACATAGCTTGGTGACCCTTGTTCTAAAAGATTGTTCTGGTTCTTGTTTTATAGACTGTACCTATGCTTCAAAGGAAAAACATGTCACTGAAGTATTTTTTTAAATTTTGTTTAAAGTATTTGATAGGTTCAAGAAACCTACCAATTGCCAGAATAATTATTGGAAGTAATGCCATTTAAAATATTTCCCTCAGGTGAACCCAATTCAGTGTCTATAGACCACATTCATTATAATAGTCCTTAGTAGAAAACATCAGTTTTCAGTAAAAAATTTTTTGTTCCATTTACTTCATTAAAAAATTTCCTATCCTAATAAATTTTTAGGAAAAAAAATTAAGTTTGGCCATGTTCTATATTAACTATTTTTTCAGTTTATTTTTTTTATTATTATACTTTAAGTTCTAGGGTACATGTGCACAACATACAGGTCTGTTACATATGTATACATGTGCCATGTTGATGTGCTGCACCCATTAACTCATCATTTACATTAGGTATATCTCCTAATGCTAGTCCTCTCACCTCCTCCCACCCCATGACAGGTCCCGGTGTGTGATGTTCCCCTTCCTGTATCCAAGTGTTCTCACTGTTCAATTCCCACCTATGAGTGAGAACATGCGGTGTTCGGTTTTCTGTCCTTGCGATAGTTTGCTGAGAATGATGGTTTCCAGCTTTATCAGTGTCCCTACTGAGGACATGAACTCATCCTTTTTTATGGCTGCATAGTATTCCATGGTGTATATGTGCCACATTTTCTTAATCCAGTCTATCACTGATGGACATTTGGGTTGGTTCCAAGTCTTTGCTATTGTGAATAGTGCCACAATACACATAGGTGTGCATGTGTCTTTATAGCAGCATGATTTATAATCCTTTGGGTATATACCCAGTAATGGGATGGCTGGGTCAAATGGTACTTCTAGTTCTAGATCCTTGAGGAATCGCCACACTGTCTTCCACAATGGTTGAACTAGTTTACTGTCCCACCAACAGTGTAAAAGTGTTCCTATTTCTCCACATCCTCTCCAGCACGTATTGTTTCCTGACTTTTTAATGATCGCCATTCTAACTGGTGTGAGATGGTATCCCATTGTGGTTTTGTATGCATTTCTCTGATGGCCAGTGACGATGAGCATTTTTTCATGTGTCTGTTGGCTGCATAAACGTCTTCTTTAGAGAAGTGTCTGTTCATATCCTTTGCCCACTTTTTGATGGGGTTGTTTTTTTTCTTGTAAATTTGTTTAAGTTCCTTGTAGATTCTGGATATTAGCCCTTTGTCAGATAAGTAGATTGCAAACATTTTCTCCCATTCTGTAGGTTGCCTGTTCACTCTGATGGTAGTTTCTTTTGCTGTGCAGAAGCTCTTTAGTTTAATTAGATCCCATTTGTCAATTTTGGCTTTTGTTGCTGTTGCTTTTGGTGTTTTAGACATGAAGTCCTTGCCCATGCCTATGTCCTGAATGGTATTGCCTAGGTTTTCTTCTAGGGTTTTTATGGTTTAAGGTCTAACATTTAAGTCTCTAATCCATCTTGAATTAATTTTTGTATAAGGTGTAAGGAAGGGATCCAGTTTCAGCTTTCTACATATGGCTAGCCAGTTTTCCCAGCACCATTTATTAAATAGGGAATCCTTTCCCCATTTCTTGTTTTTCTGAGGTTTGTCAAAGATCAGGTGGTTGTAGATGTGTGGTATTACTTCTGGGGGCTCTGTTCTGTTCCATTGGTCTATATCTGTGTTTTGGTACCAGTACCATGCTGTTTTGGTTACTGTAGCCTTGTAGTATAGTTTGAAGTCAGGTAGCATGATGCCTCCAGCTTTGTTCTTTTGGCTTAGGATTGTCTTGGCAATGCGGGGTCTTTTTTGTTTCCATGTGAACTTAAAAGTAGTTTTTTCCAATTCTGTGAAGAAAGTCATTGGTAGCTTAATGGGGATGGCACTGAATCAGTAAATTACCTTGGGCAGTATGACCATTTTCATGATATTGATTCTTCCTATCCATGAGCATGGAATGTTCTCTTCCATTTGTTTGTGCCCTCTTTTATTTTGTTGAGCAGTGGTTTGTCATTCTCCTTGAAGAGGTCCTTCACATCCATTGTAAGCTGGATTCCTACGTATTTTATTCTCTATGAAGCAACTGTGAATGGGAGTTCACTCATGATTTGACTCTCTGTTAGTCTGTTATTGGTGTATAAGAATGCTTGTGATTTTTGCACATTGATTTTGTATCCTGAGACTTTGCCGAAGTTGCTTATCAGCTGAAAGAGATTTGGGGCTGAGACGATGGGGTTGTCTAAATATACAGTCATGTCATCTGCAAACAGGGACAATTTGACTTCCTCTTTTCCTAATTGAATACCCTTCATTTCTTTCTCCTGCCTTATTGCCCTGGCAAGAACTTCCAACACTATGTTGAATAGGAGTGGTGGGAGAGGGCATCCCTGTCTTGTGCCAGTTTTCAAGGGGAATGCTTCCAGTTTTTGCCCATTCAGGATGTGGGTTTGTCATAGATAGCTCTTATTATTTTGAGATACGTCCCATCACTACGTAGTTTACTGAGAGTTTTTAGCATGAAGGGCTGTTGGATTTTGTCAAAGGCCTTTTCTGCATCTATTGAGATAATCGTGTGGTTTTTGTCTTTGGTTCTGTTTATACGATGGATTACATTTATCGATTTGCGCATGTTGAACCAGCCTTGCATCCCAGGGATGAAGCCCATTTGATCATGGTGGATAAGCTTTTTGATGTGCTGCTGGATTCGGTTTGCCAGTATTCTATTTTTGCATGAATGTTCATCTGGGATATTGGTCTAAAATTCTTTTTTGAGTGTGTGTCTCTGCCAGGCTTTGGTATCAGGATGATGCTGGACTCACAAAATGAGTTAGGGAGGATTCCCTCTTTTTCTATTGATTGGAATAGTTTCAAAAGGAATGGTACCAGCTCCTCTTTGTACCTCTGGTAGAATTCGGCTGTGAATCCGTCTGGTCCTGGACTTTTTTTGGTTGGTAGGCTATTAATTATTGCCTCAATTTAAGATCCTGTTATTGGTCTATTCAGGGATTCAACTTCTTCCTGGTTTAATCTTGGGAGGGTGTATGTGTCCATGAATTTATCCATTTCTTCTAGATTTTCTTGTTTATTTGTGTAGAGGTGTTTATAGTATTCTCTGACGGTAGTTTGTATCTCTGTGGGATCGGTGGTGATATCCCCTTTATCATTTTTTATTGCGTCTATTTGATTCTTCTCTCTTTTCTTCCTTATTAGTTTTGCTAGCGGTCTATCAATTTTGTTGATCTTTTCAAAAAACCAGCTCCTGGATTCATGGATTTTTTGAAGGGTTGTTTTGTGTCTCTGTCTCCTTCAGTTCTGCTCTGATCTTAGTTAATTCTTGCCTTCTGCTAGCTTTTGAATGTGTTTGCTCTTGCTTCTCTAGTTATTTTAATTGTGATGTTAGGGTGTCAATGTTAGATCTTTCCTGCTTTCTCTTGTGGGCATTTAGTGCTATAAGTTTCCCTCTACACACTGCTTTAAATGTGTCCCAGAGATTCTGGTATGTTTTGTCTTTGTTCTCATTGGTTTCAAAGAACATCTTTATTTCTGCCTTCATTTCGTTATGTACCCAGTAGTCATTCAGGAGCAGGTTGTTCAGTTTCCATGTAGTTGAGCGGTTTTGAGTGAGTTTCTTAATCCTGAGTTCTAGTTTGATTGCACTGTGGTCTGAGAGACAGTTTGTTATAATTTCTGTTTTTTACATTTGCTGAGGAGTGCTTTACCTCCAAGTATGTGGTCAATTTTGGAATAAGTGTGATGCGGTGCTGAGAAGAATGTATATTCTGTTGATTTGGGGTGGAGAGTTCTGTAGATGCCTATTAGGTCCGCTTGGTGCAGAGCTGAGTTCAATTCCTGGATATCCTTGTTAACTTTCTGTCTCGTGGCTCTGTCTAATGTTGACAGTGAGGTGTTAAAGTCTCCCGTGATTATTGTATGGGAGTCTAAGTCTCTTTGTAGGTCTCTAAGGACTTGGTTTATGAATCTGGGTGCTCCTGTGTTGGGTGCATATATATTTAGGATAGTTAGCTCTTCTTGTTGAATTGATCCATTTACCATTATGTAATGGCCTTCTTTGTCTCTTCTGATCTTTGTTGGTTTAAAGTCTGTTTTATCAGAGAGTAGGATTGCAATCCCTGTTTTTTGTTTTGTTTTGTTTTCCATTTGCTTGGTAGATCTTCCTCCATCCCTTTATTTTGAGCCTATGTGTGTCTCTGCACATGAGATGGGTCTCCCTGAATACAGCACACTGATGGGTCTTGACTGTATCCAATTTGCCAGTCTGTGTCTTTTAATTGGCACATTTAGCCCATTAATATTTAAGGTTAATATTGTTATGTGTGAATTTGATCCTGTCATTATGATGTTATCTGGTTATTTTGCTCGTTAGCTGATGCAGTTTCTTCCTAGCATCGAAGGTCTTTAAAATTTGGCATGTTTTTGCAGTGGGTGGTACTGGTTGTTCCTTTCCATGTTTAGTGCTTCCTTCAGGAGCTCTTGTAGGGCAGACAAAATCTCTCAGCATTTGCTTGTCTGTAAAGGATTTTATTTCTCCTTCACTTATTAGGAAGCTTAGTTTGGCTGGATATGAAATTCTGGGTTGAAAATTCTTTTCTTTAAGAATGTTGAATATTGGCCCCCACTCTCTTCTGACTTGTAGAGTTTCTGCTGAGAGATCTGCTGTTAGTGTGATGGGCTTCCCTTTGTGGGTAACCCGACCTTTCTCTCTGGCTGCCCTTAAGATTTTTTCCTTCGTTTCAACTTTGGTGAATCTGACAATTATGTGTCTTGGAGTTGCTCTTCTCGAGGAGTATCTTTGTGGTGTTCTCTGTATTTCCTGAATTTGAATGTTGGCCTGCCTTGCTAGGTTGGGGAAGTTCTCCTGGATAATATCCTGAAGGGCGTTTTCCAACTTGGTTCCATTCTCCCCGTCACTTTCAGGTACACCAATCAGATGTAGGTTTGGTCTTTTCTCACAGTGCCATATTTCTTGGAGGCTTTGTTCATTTCTTTTTACTCTTTTTTCTCTAAACTTCTCTTCTTGCTTCATTTCATTCATTTGATCTTCAGTCACTGATACCCTTTCTTCCAGTTGATCGAATCAGCTACTGAAGCTCGTGCATGTGTCACGTAGTTCTCGTGCCATGGGTTTCAGCTCCATCAGGTCATTTAAGGTCTTCTCCACGCTGTTTATTCTAGTTAGCCATTCCTCCAATATTCTTTCAAGGTTTTTAGTTTCTTTGCAATGGGTTCAAACATCCTCCTTTAGCTTGGAGAAGTTTGTTATTACCGATCGTCTGAAGCCTTCTTCTCTCAACTCGTCAAAGTCATTCTCTGTCCAGCTTTGTTCCGTTGCTGGCGAGGAGCTGCCTTCCCATGGAAGGGGAGAGGCACTCTGATTTTTAGAATTTTCAGCTTTTCTGGTCTGTTTTTTCCCCATCTTTGTGGTTTTATCTACCTTTGGTCTTTGATGATGGTGACGTACAGATGGGGTTTTGGTGTGGGTGTCCTTTCTGTTTGTTAGTTTTCCTTCTAACAGTGAGGACCCTCAGCTGCAGGTCTGTTGGAGTTTGCTGGAGGTCCACTCCAGACCCTGTTTGCCTGGGTATCACCAGTGGAGGCTGCAGAACAGCGAATACTGCTGAACAGCAAATGCTGCTGCCTGATCGTTCCTCTGGAAGCTTCGTCTCAAAGGGGTACCCGGCCGTGTGAGGTGTTAGTTGGCCCCTACTGGAGGGTGCTTCCCAGTTAGGCTACTCGGGGGTCAGGGACCCACTTGAGGAGGCAGTCTGTCCGTTTTCAGATCTCAAACTCCTTGCTGGGAGAACCACTACTCTCTTCAAAGCTGTCAGACAAGGACATTTAAGTCTGCAGAGGTTTCTGCTGCCTTTTGTTCGGCTATGCCATGACTCCAGGTGACAAGATGGCCGAATAGGAATAGCTCCAGTCTACAGCTCCCAGCGTGAGCGATGCACAAGACAGGTGATTTCTGCATTTCCAACTGAGGTACCGGGTTCATCTCACGGGGGCTTGTCAGACAGTGGGGGCACGACAGTGGGTGCAGCCGATGGACTGTGAGCGGAAGGAGGGCGAGGCATCGCCTCACCCTGGAAGACCCCGTGGAGTCTACAGAGGCTGGCAGGCCTCCTTGAGCTGTGGTGGGCTCCATCCAGTTCGAGCTTCCCAGTGCCTTTGTTTACCTACTCAAGCCTCAACAATGGTGGGCACCCCTCCCCCAGCCTCATTGCCACCTTGCAGTTCGATCTCAGACTGCTGTGCTAGCAGTGAGCGAGGCTCCGTGGACGAGGGACCCTCCGAGCCAGGCACAGGATATTATCTCCTGGTGTACCATTTGCTAAGACCGTTAGAAAAGCACAGTATTAGGGTGGGAGTGATCCGATTTTCCGGGTACCATTTGTGACAGCTTCCCTTGGCTAGGAAAGGGATTTCCCCGATCCCTTGTGCTTCCAAGGTGAGGCGATGCCTCGCCCTCCTTCCGCTCATGGTCCATCCGCTGCACCCACTGTCGTGCCCCCACTCTCCGACAAGCCCCCGTGAGATGAATCCGTTACCTCAGTTGGAAATGCAGAAATCACCTGTCTTGTGCATCGCTCATGCTGGGAGCTGTAGACTGGAGCTGTTCCTATTTGGCCATCTTGGACGTGAAGCTCAACCCAAATGTTTCTTAATGGTGAAATGAATAAACAAATTGTGGTATACAGTGGGATAATATACATAACAATATGGGTACATTTCACAAACATAATAGTAGTAAAATTATGTCTTACTCATCTACCTCCGCCAACACACAAAAAGACGCAAATAGTCATCTCTGTATATTACTACAGTATATATATTTACGAATGCACTTGTTTCTGGATAAGGATGTGTAATTCTCTTCCGAAACCAGGTGAAACTGATTTATAGTATTAGAAGGCAGGAAATTTAATCCTTTGCAGTATAAGAAGATTGCACAAAGGAACCTTTTGGAATGCTGGTAAAATTTAGTTCATCGTCTGGATGCCAATTATATGTGTGTGTTCACTTAGTCAAAATTCTTTGAGTTGAACACTTACAATATGTATATTCACTATGATAGAAACAAAATTTGGCTCTTTCAAAGCAAATCTTGTGATCTACTCATCTACCCATTCTCTATGTTGAAATCCTGTGCTTTGGAACAGGAGTTTGTGATGACAGCTAAATATATTGCAGAAGCTTTAGAAAAATAAAGGTAGATGAGGAAAACATAATTTTATTACTAGAATGGTTTGGTCAACAATGGAATGTGTAAACTCTAACTAAATACCTGTGTCTGCTGGAAGAGACTCTAGCCCAGAGAAACCTAGGGATTCCTGCCTGACCTCAACTGCCATATATTTTCCTTTTTTTGAGTAAAAGACTTTCCTAAGCATTTGAACTAAATTATTTGATAGACAGGAAAAAAATACTATATATTCTGTATAACCTTAAAATACTATTTATTTAAATCATTTTAAGATACGGTTTTCAAGATTTCTTGAAATTCCTGACCTGAGTCATCTTTGTGATGTGTCACACCCTGTCACATTAAGTTACCTTACGTCAAATAAACAGAAGAAAGGTTATAAAAACCTAGCATGCATACCACCTGACATGAAAATATTTGCCAGCTATTCCTTCCACTTAAATGAATGCATCCCCAAATATCTAGATTATTAGCATGGAAAAATTATACACTTTACAAAATAATGAAAAAGTAATCTCTCTACATTACTATGGTACATATATTTATGAGTATACTTAATTCTAGATAAGGGTAGAGTTTTACTAGAAATATTATGTTTATCTTTCACATTTTGTCTTTTCATAGGAATGTACATGTACAAACTTGTTTTACTTCTTTCTTGGAAGCAGTCTTATGCACAACATGGTAACTATCTAGTACAAGTGGAATTTAGCCAGAAAATAAAGAAGAAAGAACTAATTGAAAATTAACAGAAAATTTGGCCAGGAAGTGTTTATGGAACTTAACACACCATTTGTTATGAAAAACATCATTATGAACATCTAAGTAACCTAGAATAGCTCCAAACACTTTTATTTTTGATTAATAAGGCAAAATAAAGTGAGGCTCTCAGAAGGATATTCAGGTAATGTAGGAAAAAAATTTTCCTAAGTAAAAGGGATCACTCTATGCACATAATCAACAGTCAGTCCCCATTAATATAAATTATTTAGCTATGACAAGCAATGTTTTATCCTCTATCTCATATTTTATTATAAATATAGTTTTAAAATACCTACTGAATGAACTACTTCCTTTAGTTCTAGAGGAATTGTAGAAGTTTCCGTTTCATAAATGAAGGAACTACTTAGCTCAAGCTAAAAGCTCTAAGGTAAAAACCTCCAGTTCCACAGTAGTATTATAACCTGTCAGTATGATACCATGCAAAGGTGTTATAGAGATTGTATGATTAAATGCTCAAAGCTACTTTCCTGCACTGTGCTATGTAAGTGGCATAAGCACTTGCTTGTAGCATTGTTAATATAATATGGTAAACAAAGAAGACAAAACCTTTCTTGCTATCTTTTCTATGCCAAAATTAAAAAAAGAACCACACAACTAATCTTTAACATGCAACATTATGCTGGTAAAAAATATGGGAAATGGCAGTGGACTTAAAAAGCAGAACAGCAAAGTGATTTAGAGTATGAGATTTGTAGTCAAATAGGCATGGTTTCAAAATCTGCCACTGACAGGCTGAGTCTCTGTGTCCTTATTTGTAACTGGGAAAAGTAATATTTAACTCTGTAGTTGTAAATATGAAATACGATAGTAATTACAGAGCTTAGCATTATGGCTTACAAATAGCATGTGCGAATACATAGTAGTTATTTTTAATGAAGATTGGTTCCTTTATTCCCCAACCTTGATAATATTCCATTTTTATTTATTTCAAGTTCAACAGGTACATTTATTTTGCACTCTGTTTAACAAAGGAACAGAGTATAAATGTAACAGGGAACAAAGGAAAGAAAAATGACAGGCATACATATTTACTGCCAAGTACAGCAATATTTGTTGAGAAGAGTCTTTAAATATTACTAGTTGAAGCATTTAATAGTCAAAATCAGTTGCTAAGAATAATTTAGCATCTCAGGAAGAAATTTTAGAAGGCTCAACATATACGACTCAAACTCTGACTTTCTTAATGAAAAAAGTTTACTTTTATCTTCTGAAAATCTCCCAAGTTGCTGGAGGTCATGTACAGGAGATCACTGCCAATTTTTAAAAGATTCAAAAGCTCTTAAATTAGCAAGTCACAATTGCTTAGGAAAACTATTTGAAGTGTATATCAACTTTCAGTAATATTAATACATGAAAAAAATCCATAAACCTATCATCAGTAAAATGTTGCTGGATCTTCCAAAACCAGAGACAAGGTATTCTTTTTGTTTGGTTTTATTTTTTAAATTATACTTTAAGTTCTAGGGTACATGTGCACAGCGTGCAGGTTTGTTACATATGTATACATGTGCCATGTTGGTGTATTGCACCCGTTAACTCGTCATTTACATTAGGTATATCTCCTAATGTTATCCCTCCTCCCTCCCCCCACCCCACGAAAGGCCCCAGTGCGTTATGTTCCGCACCCTGTGTCCAAGTATTCTCATTGTTCAATTCCCACCTATGAGTGAGAACATGTGGTGTTTGGTTTTCTGTCCTTGCGATAGTTTGCTCAGAATGATGGTTTCCAGCTGCATCCATGTTCCTACAAAGGACATGAACTCATCGTTTTTCATGGTTGCATAGTATTCCTTAGAGTATATATGCTCTTAATCTTTTCTTAATCCAGTCTGTCATTGATGAACATTTGGGTTGGTTCCAAGTCTTTACTATTGTGAATAGTGCCGCAATAAACATACATGTTTATATGTCTTTATAGCAGCATGATTTATAATCCTTGGGGTATGTGCCCAGTAATGGGATTGCTGGGTCAAATGGTATTTCTAGTTCTACATCCTTGAGGAATCGCCACACTGTCTTCCACAATGGTTGCACTAGTTTACAGTACCACCAACAGTGTAAAAGTGTTCCCATTTCTCCACATCCTCTCCAGCACCTCTTGTTTCCTGACATTCTAATCATCGCCATTCTAACTGATGTGAGATGGTATCTCATTGTGGTTTTGATTTGCATTTCTATGATTGCCAGTGATGAGGATTTTTTCATGTGTCTGTTGGCTGCATAAATGTCTTCTTTTGAGAAGTGTCTGTTCATATCCTCTGCCCACTTTTTGATGGGGTTGTTTGATTTTTTCTTGTAAATTTGTTTGAGTTCTTCGTAGATTCTGGATATTAGCCCTTTGTCAGATGGATAGATTGCAAAAATATTCTCCCATTCTGTAGCTTGCCTGCTCACTCTGATGGTAGTTTATTTTGCTCTGCAGAAACTTTAGTTTAATTAGATCCCATTTGTCAATTTTGGCTTTTGTTGCCATTGCTTTTGGTGTTTTAATCCTCAATAAAATACTGGCAAACTGAATCCAGCAGCACGTCAAAAAGCTTATACATCAAGTTGACTTCATCCCTGGGATGCAACGCTGGTTCAATATATGCAAATCAATAAACGTAATCCATCATATAAACAGAACTAAAGACAAAAACTACATAATTATCTCAATAAATGCAGCAAAGGCCTTCGACAAAATTCAACAGCCCTTCATGCTAAAAACTCTCAATAAACTAGGTATTGATGGGACGTATCTCAAAATAAGAGCTATTTATGACAAATCCACAGCCAATATCATACTGAATGGGCAAAAGCTGGAAGCATTCCCCTTGAAAACTGGCACAAGACAGGGATGCCCTCTCCCACCACTCCTATTCAACATAGTGTTGGAAGTTCTTGCCAGGGCAATCAGGCAGGAGAAAGAAATGAAGGGTATTCAATTAGGAAAAGAGGAAGTCAAATTGTCCCTGTTTGCAGATGACATGACTGTATATTTAGAAAACCCCACTGTCTCAGCCCCAAATCTCCTTCAGCTGATAAGCAACTTCGGCAAAGTCTCAGGATACAAAATCAATGTGCAAAAATCACAAGCATTCTTATACAGCAGTAACAGACTAATAGAGAGCCAAATCATGAGTGAACTCCTATTCACAATTGCTTCAAAGAGAATAAAATACGTAGGAATCCAGCTTACAATGGATGTGAAGGACCTCTTCAAGGAGAACTACAAACCACTGCTCAAGGAAATAAGAGGACACAAACAAATGGAAGAACATTCCATGCTCATGGATAGGAAGAATCAATATCGTGAAAATGGCCATATCGCCCAAGGTAATTTATAGATTCAATGCCATCCCCATCAAACTACAAATGACTTTCTTCACAGAATAGGAAAAAACTACTTTGAAGTTCATATGGAACCAAAAAAGAGCCCGCATTGCCAAGACAATGCTAAGCCGAAAGAACAAAGCTGGAGGTGTCATGCTACCTGACTCCAAACTACACTACAAGGCTACAGTAACCAAAACAGCATAGTACTGGTACCAACACAAAGATATAGACCAATGAAACAGAATAGAGCCCCCAGAAATAATACCACAGATCTACAGCCATCTGATCTTTGATCAACCTGACAAAAACAAGAAATGGGGCAAGGATTCCCTATTTAATAAATAGTGCTGGCAAAACTGGCTAGCCATATGTAGAAAGCTGAAACTGGATCCCTTCCTTATATCTTAAACAAAAATTAATTCAAGATGGATTAAAGACTGAAATGTTACACCTAAAACCATAAAAACCCAGAAGAAAACCTTGGCAGTATCATTCAAGCCACAGGCATGCCCAAGGACTTCAAGACAAGGTATTCTTAAGAGTCCAGACTTTTTAGAACTCTACACTAGCATATTCCAGCATACAGACTTTATTTGACTTCATTTAACAGAAGAGAAGATCCTTTGAAATGTAGTGAAAGACTGGCTGGTGTATTTTTGTAATCTTTCCTTCTAAGCTTAGACACAGATTTCGTTGCTGATACCTTGGCCAGCAGCTGCTGTGTTTATCAGTTTTGCTTGAGATCACTGTCCTTACTGTGAAATGTGATGCCCAAACCTTGACGTTATTGGACTAGAAAATGCGGAAGACTCTCAAGATGTATTTGCTTTCTCAAAAGAATCTTGAAATGCAAATTTCTGCATAAGTGCATGAGATATTAAAGACATTGGGTCCTATTATGAATTTTGTCTTTTCCTTTTATGAATGGGTTTACTGCTAGGTGACCATTAATTACATTAAGCTTAACCTTTTTCATATCCTTTAGAACATCAAATATGTTTGGATTATATTTCTCTGGCTTTTTGAATGATAATTATAATTGGTCTTACTGGCACTTGCGTGTTGTTTGTTCATTTCAGTAGCTGGATTATCTGAGTTACAAATATTAGATCCTGGTTGTACAGGAGGAATATGGAGGCTGGAGAGAAGAAAACTGAGGAGGAGGTGGTAGTGGAGGAGAAGGAAGCAAGGAGGAGAAGAAAGCATTGAATTTGGAAACTGATCTGACTCCAAGTTGGAAACTCATCTGAGTAGCCCCCAATGCTGGCATTTGTCTCAAACTAATAGGCCTATCGTTCAAGCCAAAGGAGCTAGAATTTGTACTCTTTTTAAGTTCCTGCATTTCCACAATTGCAGCAATCCGACGGCAAAAACAAAACAAAACAAAACTTCAAGGACAACTACTTTTTTTAATTGCAGCTTCATTTGCAGGCAGATCTTTTTTCGCTGGTTTGTTATATCTTAGGGCAGGTGACAATGGATCCCAAATTAGTTGCAAAATACGGAAAAATTCAATTTTGTTGTTTTCTTTTTTCTGTATACTATTAGAAAATCAGAGCTAGCTGGCTTCTTCATCATTTGCCACACAGAAAATATCAGCACAAGATGGAACCATAAATCCACAGTCTACACAGTTCAAAATTAAGTCCTCTACAAAGTTCTAATGGAAGCATTTTCCCGATAATACAAATGATATTCCTACTTGATCCACATTCTTTATTTTCTCAAACCAGTAAAACTTTGTCTACAGGAATGTCAAAATATTCTAGCATATCTTAAGATGTTCACTATGACAGACATCGACGAAGCAAATACAAAAGCCAATTTAGGGAAAGTATCAGTTTTTTGGTACCTTCCTCTGAATGTGAAGCCAAGCCTCCTGGCAACCACCAGCACATCAACCAGAGGGCATTATGAATCCCTGTCTTAGAATCCTCAATTCAAGAATTCTGGAATGCACTGGTTCTGGTCCAGGAGTGCTCAGATGTTGACCTGGTGATCGCCTGCATACCTCAACTTGCAGGCCACAGACGTTAATGATGCCCTCACTTAGGGGTATGTGGTTGATCTGGTGTCCAGCCCTGGAGCCCCTTGCTCAGCCAAGGTTAACTCTGCAGGAGGTGCAGCCACCTCCTCCTGTGCCCAAATAGCCTACCCAGTATTCCATTTAAAGATTCAGCATAGTATTATAAAAGTTAAGAACATATGCTTAGGGTAAAAAGGACCTATGTGTAACAATCTCTCGGCATCATAATTTTTACTCATGGGTAAAATAGGTATGTTGTGAGGTGGTTGTAACCATAAAATGAGATAATGTATGAACAGTGTTCAACACATTCTCCAACATATAGTAAATACTAGATAAGGTTGGCTAAAATCACAAGACCTAGATTCTGGCTCTATTTCTTGCACCAATCAGTATGTTAACTTTGAGCAAGTCACTTAGCCTGAGTTTCATCAAAAAGAGCAAATGGGTATAACAGCACCTGTTACCATCTATCGTTTAGTGTTGCTGCGGTAACAATATTAAATGAGCTAGGCACTGTGGCTTGCACCTGTAATCCCAGCTACTTGGGAAAATGAGGTAGGATGATTGCTTAAGCCCATGAGTTTGAGGCTGCAGTGAGCTATGACCATGCCACTGCACTTCAGCCTGGGTGACAGAGCAAGATTTCATCTCTTAAAAAAATTATGCAAGTAATCCCTTTGAAAGCTGGAATGCCTATAAAATGGATAATACAATAATTTGGATGGCAGTTGAGAGGATAAATAACATAAAAATGGCATTTTAAAGTCTATATAATCAAGAAAGCTGTGGCTAGCTTTTGTTAATTTTGTAGACAATACACAGGTGATAAACATTAAAGAAGAATAATTTTTCTCTGTGATTAGTTTATTATGGTACTTAGAATCAGAAAACTTAATATGAATATTTTGTCTTATTCAGGAATAAGGTATTAACACAAGTTTATGTACATTGTAATATAGAATGTATGACAAGTGTACTGGTTTTTGTTGAGACGAAATGTCTTCTTTGGCCCTATAATTCACTTCTAACAGAAATGATATATTATTATGTTATCAGATTAATAACTATTTGTAAAGCCCTTCAAAGATGAAAAGCACTCCATAAATGCTTAGCATTTATTACCACTAACATAAACATCATTAAGCTCTTCTCCAAAATGCTGTGAAAACAGAAGATAAATAACTAAAATTAGAGCAGAACTAAATAAACTGACACCAAAAATAATATAAAGGATAAATGAAAAGTTGGTTCTTTGAAAGGATAAACAGGATTAATAGACCTCTAGCTACATTAACAAAGAAAAAAGAGAGAAGATCCAAATAAGCACAATCAGAAGGGACAAAGGAGACATTACAACAGATCCCACAGATATACATAAGATCCTCAGAAACTAATACAAACACCTCAATGTACACGAAGTAGAAAATGTAGAGGAAACAGATCAACTCCTGGAAACACACAGCCACCCAAGATTGAGCCAGATAGAAGGTGAAATCCTGAACAGAAAAGTAAACAAGAAGTTATGAAAATGAATCAGTAATAAAAAGGCTACCAATCAAAAAAAGCCCTGGCCCAGATGGATTCACAGGTGAATTAAACCAGATGTACAAAGAACTTGTACCAATCCTACTGAAACTATTCCAGAAATTCAGTAGAAGGGAACTCCTTCTACACTCATTCTATGAAGCCAGAACCACCCTGATACCAAAACCTGGCAAAGGTGCATTGAAAATAGAAAACCACAGGCCAGTATCCCTGATAAACATATATGCAAAACTCTGCAACAAAATTCTAACACATCAAATCCAGCAGCAAATTAAAAAGGTAATTCACCATAATCAAGCAGGCTTTATTCCTAGGATGCAAATTTGGTTCAACATACACAATTGAATAAATGTGATTCACCACATAAACAGAATAAAAAAACCCATATGATCATTTCAATAGACACAGAAAAAGCCTTTGATAAAATCCAACATCCTTCTTGATAAAAACCCTCAACAAACTAGGCATAGAAAGAACAAACCTCAAAATAATAAGAGCCATCTATGACAAACCCACAGCCAACATCGTACTGCATGGGCAAAAGCTGGAAGCATTCCCCTTAAGAACAGGAACAACACAAAGATGCCCACACTCCTATTCAAAAAAGTATTGGAAGTTCTAGCCAGAGAAATCAAGAGAAGAGAAAGAAATGAAAGGCATCCAAATAGGAAAAGAGGAAGTCAAATTATCTCTCTTTGCTGATGATATGATTCTGTACATAGGAAACCCTAAATATTTCACCAGGAGACTCCTAGACCTGATAAATGACTTCTGTAAGGTTTTGGATACAAAATCAACATAGAAAAATCAGTGCCATTTCTATATACCAATAACGTTCAAGCTGAGAGCCAAGTCAAGAACATAATCCTACTTACAGTAGCCACACACAAAATAAAATGCTTAAGAATACACCTAACCAAGAAAGTGTAAGATCTCCACAAGAACTACAAAACACTGCTGAAAGAAATCATAGATGACACAAACAAATGGAAAAACTTCCATGTGCATGGATTGGAAGAATTATTAATATCATTAAAATGTCCATACTGCCCAAAGCAATCTACAGATTAAATGCTATACTTAGCCAGTTACCAAGGTCATTTTTCACAGAATTAGAAAAAACTTAACTAAAATTCATATAGAATTTAAAAAAGAGCCTGAATAGCCATAGCAATCCTAAGCAAAAAGAATAAAGCTGGAGGCATCAGACTATCTGACTTCAAACTATATAACAAGACTGCAGTAACCAAAACAGCATGGTACTGGTACAGACATACAGAAAAGAGTGGAACAGAATAGAGAATGCTGAAATAAAGCTGTATGCCTAGAACCAGCTGATCTTCAACAAATTCAACAAAAATAAGCAATGGGGAAAGGACTTCCTATACAATAAATGATGCTGGGAAAATAGGCTAGCCATATGCAGAAGAATGAAGCTGGACCCCTACCTCTCAACATATACAGAAATTAAGTCAAGATGGGTAAGACTTAAATGTTAAACCCCAAAATATAAAAATCCTAGAATAAAACCTAAGAAATACTCTTGTGGAAATCGATATAGTCAAAGAATTTATTACTTGATAGACATCCTCAACAGCAATTGCAACAATAACAAAAATGGAAAATTGGGACCTGCTTAAAGAGCTTCTGCACAGCAAAAGAAACTATCAACAGAATAAACAGATAATCTACAGAATGGTAGAAAATATTTGCAAACTACATACCTCCAACAAAGGACTAATATCCGGAATCTAGAAGGAACTTAAATCATTAAGAAAAAAAAACATTAAAATGTGGGTAAAGGACATGAAAAGACACTTCTCAAAAGAAGACATACAAGTGGCCAAACGTTAAAAAAATGCTCAGTATCATTAATCATCAGAGGAATGCAAATCAAAACCACAATGAGATACCATCTCACACCAATCAGATTGACTTTTGTTAAAAAATTTAAAAACAACAGATGTTGGCAAGGCTACAGAGAAAAGGGAATGCTTATACAGTGGGAATGTAAAAATTAGTTCAGCCCCAGTAGAAAGCAGTTTGGAGATTTCTTAAAAAAAAAAAAAGAAAGAAAAAAAAACTGAGTTGAACTACAATTACATCCAGTAAATCCCACTACTGTGTTTATACCCAAAGGAAAATTGTGCTACCAAAGATACCTGGACTTGTACGCTTGTTGTAGCACTACTCACAAGTGCAAAGATAGGGAAACAACCTTAGTGTTCATCAGTGGTGAACTGGATAATGAAAATGTGGTACATATACACCATGGAATACTATGTAGCCATAAAAAATCATGTCCTGTGCAGCAACATGTATGCAGCTGTGGAGGCATTATCATAAGTGAAATAATGCAGAAACAGAAAATGAAATATCCTATATTCTCTTATAAAGTAGGAGCAGCTAAACCCTGGGTACATACAGATGTAAATATGGGAACAACACACACTGGTGGCTCCAAAAGGAGAGAGGGAAAGAGAGGGGCAAGGGCTGAGAAACTTGTTAGGTACTATATTCACTATCTGGGTGATAGGGTCAATAGAAGCTGAAACCTCAGCATTAGGCAATATACCCTTGTAACAAACCTGCACATGCATTCCTCTAATCTCAAATAAAAATTAAATATTTTCTAAAAAAAAAAAACCAAAACAAAAATGCAGCTACAGCTTCATGAGTTGTTAAATAAGATGAGATGCCCAAGATGGCAGGTGGTATATCACGTGAATCTTTTCATGATTATAGCAATAATACAAATTTCTTTTGTTAAACAGCTATTAATAACTATTAGCACCTCATTCTTCAAAGGTTATTTTTGTCTCAGGTAATTACGGCATTGAAAAGTGAAATAATTCATTTTTGATTCTACAATTTAAGTTAGCACAGAAAAAGGCCTAAGCTTCTGGGAAATTCCTGAATTATTGATGTTCTAAAGCTGCAGTTTCCAATATGGTAGACACTACTGCATGTGACTACTGAATCCTGAAACATGGCTCATGTGACTGGGGAACTACATTTTAAGATTTTATTTAATTTCAATTAAATTTAAAAATTGATATTCCATTCAGTAATTATGACATTTTAAATAATGTGTACAACAACTTGGGTAACAAACTACTTCAACTGTAAATTTTATAAAATTTGAATATAGATAATGTATTTCCAATGAAAATTTAACATCTGATTTGAGATGTACCCTGAGATGTACCCTAAGATGTAGTAGATAATTTAAAATTCTGTCTGTGGCTTCCATTATACTTCTATTGGACATCATTGCTACATAAGTTTAAAGACACATGACAAATCATATATGATATAGACCTTACTCCCCTTTTTATCCTTCTAGTTCAAACCTAGGAAGTTGGAAGAGTATATGCGAAAGTAGAAAATTTCAGTTCTTGTATTTGTAGAATAGGGGAGTAATAGGTCTTTTCTGGTATAGGTGAAGACATGGCCTTCAGGAACTATGACCTGGCATTACTTCAGTTATGCACTATTAAATGATTAACAACTAGCTCTCCACAAACCAAACCAGAACTCAAACCAAAAACCAACCAATTTGTAGAGTTTGCCAATTTCCATGACATAAATATTCCTACCAGGGTTAATTTCGAGCTACCAGCATGGTCACTGAACATGCAGTTGGGAAGAGATGCACATAATTGGCACTCATGAGGCCGTAGAGTCCAGCCTCAGTGCACCACTGGAATACTTTGAGTTGCTGACATCTATATTCTTGAAGGATGTGTGTGTATATGTGTATGTATGTGGGAGCTGAAATAGATCAGCTTTAAATTAAATTCTGCCCTATAGCAAAAAGTATTATAGGATTATTATTTCTAGGAAAGTAGGGCATTTTATTTTCTTTAAGCCTTTGGAACCTAAATGACTATAAAAACTCTGATTCTTTCCAAATTCCCCTAGAGAATATAGATTTATGGTTATATGAAGCCATTTTGTAAATTGTAAAATGGTAAAAACAGGTGAAGACATTTAATTTTGATAAAACAAGATACATGATTGTAACTTAGAAACTTAGTAGGCCAACTACATAACAAAGATTTGTGAATAGAGATTTCCTAAGGACATAATAAGGGCATAGAAAGATTACCTTCAGAATTGATATAAATTCTGACATATTGAGAATTTTATACATGTAAAATATCTGTAAGAGGTCCAAATTTTAGCTCTAAAGTTCGATAATTTTATGAGTTTTGTTAGCTAATATATGTTAAATCATTCTGTTTATTTAGAAATTCTTGTTTCTATAATAGCTCCTCTGCTTGGGCACCTTAATGTTATGCTTTTTGCTACACTTTTAAATTTAGTATAACGTCTTTTAAAGGCAGTATCTAAGAGGATTTAATTTAAAAGTATCTTTTGAATAAAGCAATTTCCCCTCTAAGGAAATCCTCTAAGAGAATATTCAAACTTATTATTTTAGTATGGGTTTGTTTGTACTATTAAATGTATATGAATAAATGATTTTTTCACAGAGTTATATGTTGGCTAGAATTTTACAGTGCCTGAGTTTGGATTCTATTTTGTCATATCTAATCACACGCATAAAATCTTACTGCTGGAAAAGACAGACTCTTCTATATCTTTATTTTATAATAGAGCAAACTGAGACCCCAAAAGGGGACTGTTTAAGTGTTATTTGGCTAGTCTTTACTAGTTTAGCCAAGACTAGACCTCAGCTTTCCTATCACTGTTAGTATTCTTTGTTTTTTAGAGACAGGGTCTCACTCTGTTGCCCAGGCTGGAGTACACTGGCATGATCACAACTCACTGTAACCTCAAACTCTTGGTCCAACTGATCCTCCTAACCTCAGCCTCTCAAGTAGCTAGGGCTGCAGATGTGCGCCACCACCCCGAGCTAGCTTTAAAATTTTTGGTAGAGTTGAGGTCTTGATATATTGCCCAAGCTGGTCTCAAACTCCTGGCCTCAAGCTATCCTCCCACCTTGGCCTCTTGAGTTTTTGGGATTACAGGCATGAACCACCATGACTCACCCATCCTTAGTATTCTTAGTTTGTACCATATAACTGCATAAATCTGCTTGTCCATCCACATTTGGGATTATTGATATAAGATATTTTTGTTATACTCTACACTAGCTACATTGGGCATGTATTGTGTTTATTCTTTAACTACATAGTTTCATTAGTTACCCTTAATGTTATATACCAATCCTTGAGCAAAATTTTTCATTATTTTCCTATAGAAAATGTGAATATGGGTTATTGTGCCCCAGATTGGCATAATTTGCTAGTCTAATAAGTAAAGCAGAGAAAGAGGTTTGAGACATTCAACTCCTGTCTCAGAAAGAAAAATGGAAGGGCTAAAGCATAACAATTTAACATTTGTACCTTTCTCCACAGGGAAAGACCACTACCTTTTGCTTAGTAACTGTCAATTTATGACTAGGTAAGTTCTGAAGAGTTGACAGCTTGTTTTGGAATATAGTAATGTAGTATTTCAGAATTCAAAAATATGTTAAATAACATTTAAATTATGGAAAGTTTCCATCTGAAAATAACTAATTTAGAGAAAATCCATACTTATTCAATAACACCAATTCTTAATTACCATGTCACATTCTGTGATTGACAACATTATGTCACCACAAAGAAAGGAACAAAGGTTTGATAATCATAGCATACTTAAGTTTACTCAAAACTGTACATCTCTTAAGATATACAAGTAATACAGTCTTGTATAGACCTCTGCAGCCAAGCAAGAGTTAGTCTTTGATGTGCTCATAATTATGAAATATTTAGGATGTCTTTAGGGAAAGATGCCTATAGGTAGAAAGGTTTAGATCAAAACTGACATCATTACATAATAAAGGAGGAAGGGTGAAGTGAAGCCAAAAGTAGATTGGCAGGAATATACCTAAGTCAAACAAATAATATAATGCACCTTGTAATGCACAGTGTATAGGAAGTTAAGCAGTTGGCCACAGTTTCAGTTGGTTATAGAATTAAAAACTACTTTTGTGCTTCATTTTAGAGGAATTTTGTATTTATAATAAGATATTTAAAGTATAAGAGCAAATCTTTACCTTCATCCATGTATCACCTCTTGGATAGAATTTTTATATATGTTTACAATATTACCATGATTTTTAATTTTTAAAGTATTTTTAGAGGCAGTCTTGCTCTGTGGTCGAGGCTTGTGTATAGTGGCCTGATCATAACTCCCTGTGACCTCAAACTCCTGGGCTCAAATGACGTTCTCACCTCAGCTGCTGAAGTAGCTAGATTACATGTTTGCCACCATGCCCAGCTAAATTTTTAATTTTTTTGTAGACACGGGGTCTCACTGTGATGTCCATGGTGGTCTCAAACTTCTGGGCTCAAGCAATTCAATCCTCCAGCCTCTGCCTCTGCAAGTGCTGGGATGACATGCGTGAGTCACTGCACCTAGGCTCGTGACTTTAATGCCATTTTAGGAAGAAGATAACATAAAAAACCAAGCTTTTGAATGATTTTTTAAATGACATGGTAATGTGGTGATGACATATCTCTGGTAACAAAAAGGAAGATAAATAATGATTCCAATTTTGTTAAATATATGCATAGAAAAAAGGGAATTAAATACACTAAAATAACTCTTTTTATCAGTTATCCCCAGGTAATAATATGAGTGATCTTTATTTTACATTCTCTATATTACATTCTCTAAAGTTACCCATTTAAGCATGAATAAGCTTTTATATCAGAATTTTTAAATACATTTTAAAAGGAGATGGCAACTTATAATGCTACAGCTTTTTTATAGCATAGTATCTGCAAGATCATATATGATAAATGTATTTGGAAATATAATGCATTTGGAAGGATTTCATAATATGCAAATTTGTAGACAGCCACATTAAGTACAGCTGGGATGTCTTTGAATAGGATTTATTTTATATTTTCATTTCTCTGCATATGAGGATTATATAAAATAAGTTGTTTCTCCATGTTTTTCTTTTTCTAAATAATATTCTTCAAATAAGAAGTTAACCAGGCATAGTGTTACATTCCTATAGTCCCAGCTACACAGGAAGCTGAGGCAAGAGGATTATTTGTACCCAGAAGTTTGAGGCTGCAGTGAGCTATGATTGCACCACTGCACTCTAGCCATGGCAACAGAGTGAGACATTGTCTCTAAACAATAAATAAATGCTATTCTTCAAATCTCAGTGTAACAGATGAACTGCTAGCTGTCCCCAAATGACTTTTGCTTTTATAGTAACTGGTGTTTTGCTGGGTGCATAATCACCCCACTAAAAATGCTTTCCAGACTTTCTTACGGTTAGTGTATCCTTATGAACAGGTTCTGTCCAATGGGAATATATGGGATATCAACCACAGATATGTCCAGAAGTGATATGTAACAACTCCTGGCTTGTAGCCTGAACAAGATAGGACTATGCCTGTCTCCTTTTTCCTCCTTTCGTAGACTGGGATGCAAATCTTCAGTGATGTAGAACTAGGCTTTACCCTAGAGATGACAAAGTAACACAATAGATAAGGCCTGGTACTCTAATAATAGCATGCCTTACCAGTCCTGGAACATGTCCCAGGATTGTTATACAAGAAAGTAAGAAAATTCTCTTCCTGAAGTTACTGGGTTTCATGGTCTCTTGTTTTACAGTAGCTTAGACTATTTCACTTCATAACTGTATTGTACTATAGACAGATGTCAATCTGACTTCTCAGGCTTATGCTAGAAGTGACACAATATAAAAATACAGTCTTATTTAAGAGAAAACTTTATTGAATGGCCATCTCTATTACTTTCCTCACACAAATGGCTGGTGTGAGAGAGTATTTCATTGTGGTTTTGATTTGCATCTCTCTGATGATTAGTGATGATTAGCAGTTTTTTCATGTTTCTTGGGGACTTGTATGTCTTCTTTTGCATAGTTCATGTCCTTTGCCCACTTTTAATTGGGTTATTTTTTTCTTGTGATTTATTTAATTTTCTTATAGATTCTGGATATTAGGCCTTTGTTGTATGTATAGTTTGTGAACATCTTCTCCCATTTCGTAGACTGCCTGTTTACTTCATTGATAGTTTCTATTGCTGTGCTGAAGCTCTTTCATGAAAGCAGAAAACAAAAGAGCAGGAGTTGCTATTCTTAGATCAGAGAAAACAGACTTTAAACCAGCAAGCATCAAAAAGGACAAAGAAGGGTATCACATAATGATAAAATGTTAAATTTATCAGGAAGACTTAAGTATCCTAAATGTATATACACTCAACATTGGAGCTCCCAAATTCATAAAACGAGTACTTCTAGACCTATGAAAAGACTAACACAGCCATACAATAATAATGGGGGACATCAACAGCACACTGACAGCATTAGACAGGTCATCAAGGCAGAAAAGTAACAGAGAACTTCTAGACTTCAACTCGACACTTGGCCAATTAGACCTAATAAACATCTACAGAATGCTCCATGCAACAACTGAAGAATATACATTCTTCTCATCTGCACACAGAACATACTCTAGGATTGACCACAGGCTTGGCCATAAAGCAAGTCTCAATAAATGAAAAAATAAAATAAAATCATACCAAACAACACTCTTAGACCACAGTGTAATAAAAATAGAAATCAATATCAAAGGTCTCTCAAAACCACACAATTACATGGAAATTAAAAAACTTACTCTTGAATTACTTTGGGCATTAAGGCAGAAATCAAATAATTTCTTGAAATTAATGAAAACAGAGACACAACTTACTGAAATCTCTGGGTGCAGTAAAAACAGTATTAAGAGGAAAGTTTATAGTTAAACACCTACATCAAGAAGTTAGAAAAAGTTCAAATTAACAATCTAACATCACACATAAAGGAACAAAAAAAACAAAACAACCCCAAAGACAGCAGAAGAAAAGAAATAATATCAGAGCAAAACTGAACAAAATTGAGAAGCAAAAATCCATACAAAAGATCAATGAAACCAAAAGTTGGTTCTTTGAAAGGATAAACAGTATTAGTAGACTGCTAGCTTAGCTAGATTAACAATGAAAAAAAGAGAGATCCAAATAATCACAATCTGAAATAACAAACATGACATTACAACTGATCCCATAAAAATATAAAATATCCTTAGAGATTATGATGAACACCTCTATGCACACAAACTGGAAAATCTAGAGGAAATGGATAAATTCCTGTAAACACACAACCTCCCACTACTGAGCCAGGAAGAAATTAAAACCCTAAACAGACCAATAACAAATTCCAAAATCAAATATGTAATTTTTAATAAGTCCAGCTATTTCTGAGATGCAGCCACATTTCTACTCTTTTCTGCTAATATGTATCCCATGATTGCAGTGATGTATTCCCATTTTCATTTATTTTGAGATGGGTGTCTGTCAGTTATCCTTATTCACATAACTCACAGGCCAAGTCCTATCTGCAACTTCTATCAGTGTGAAGTTGACTGGAGAGTTTAATCCATTACATTTAAAGCATAGGTTGAGCATCCTCAATCCAAAAATCCAAAATCTGAAATGCTCCAAAATCTGAAATTTTTTGAGTGCCTATATTGATGGCATAAGTGGAAATTCTACATCTGACCGCCTGTGACAAGTGGCAATAAAAATGCATGTGCACACAGTTTATTAAATGTTCCCAAGGAAGAAAGACCTTCCCCCACCCCCTCAGCTGTCATATATTTTCCAGACACAGTTAGATGCCCTCACACAAGCATACCCACAAAGGTTAATAAAATGGCACAAGTGCAAGCCAGGTGTGCCAATGTCAGGTTCCCCATGATGCCCTGCATGAGGCCAAGACCTATGTGTATTACTGTGTTGTTTTGCATATTCTCTGCTCTTTGTAAAGATATTCGTGAAATGTCCAAACAGTCTATATTAAATAATTGTATGGGTAACAGTGATAAAAAAAAGAAGCAGCATTTATATTTATTGCACAGAAAGTCGACCTTTTTGAGAAACAGGACAGTGGTGTAAGTATAAAACATCTTAGAGAGCAGAAGGGTGTTGGAATGACCACCATAAATGACTTGTATAAACAGGAGGAAAAACTATTGTTTTATGCTAAAAGTGATTAAGTTAATGAAAAATAGAAAAACAATGCATGCCATAGAGCTAAAAATGAAGATTTTGATCATGTGTTGAGTGGATCCATCAGTATTGCAGTGAACACATGCCACTTAATGGTATACTGATCATGAAACAAACAAAGATCATGATGAACTAAAAATTGAAGGGAACTGTGGATATTCAATAGGCTGGTTGCAGAAATTTAAGAAAAGATATGGCATTAAATTTTTATTATTACTTTTCATTATGGACACATAATAGTTTTATATATTTATGGGTATATGTGATGTTCGATATAGGGATAAAATGTGTAATAAATCAGGATAACTGGGGTATCCATCACCTTAGCTCTTACTATTTTTCATGTTAGAAACATTACAATTCTACTCTCTTAGTTGTTTTAAAAATGTGTGGTGATAAAGCATCTTCTGATTATAAAGCAGTGCACAAATTCATGGACGAGTTCACTAAGGTCATCAGAAATAAAAATCTGATACCAGAACAAGTCTATAATATTGATGAAACACCACTGTTTTTGATGTTACTGCCCCAGATGAGACAGCCCCTATATGAATTAAGGATGCTAATGACAGAAGAACTCTGCTGAGATATGTTAATACAGCACGCCTGCATAATTATGAACTTGCTATGATAGGCAAAAGTTTGCATCCTTGCTGTTTTCCAGGAGTGAATTTCTCACCAGTCCATTATTATGCTAACAAAAAGGCATGGATCACCAGGGACATCTTTCCTGGTTGGTTTCTCAAACATTTTATACCAGTGGCTTGTGCTCACTGCAGGGAAGCTGGCCTGGGTGATGACTGCAAGATTTTGTTATTCCTTAATAACTTCTGCTCATCTTCCAGCTGAAATTCTCATTAAAAAATGTGTATGCCATGTATCTTCCCCCAAGTGTGACTTCATTAATTCAGCCATGTGACCAGGGTGGGTATCCTTAGATCAGTGAAGAGTAAATATAAAAACACTTTCTTAAAGAGTATCCTATCAGCAGTGAGCTGAGGCATGGGTGCACAAGGTTTTAAAAGGATGTTTAGCATGAACGATGCCACATATGCTTTTGCCAACACTTTGAACACATGACTGAAGACACAGTTGTGCATGACTGGCACAATCTCTGGCCTGTGATTATGTTCACTGATGATGACAAACAAGGTGATGACTTTGAAGGATTCTGTATATGAAGTGAGAGAAAAATGTCTGACCTCCTTACATATACAACAAATATACCTTCAGAGTCTATCAGTAAGCTGGAAGAGGTGGATATTGAAGAGGTTTTTAACATCAGTAATGAACCTCCAGTTGTTCATTCATTGACCAATGGTGAAATAGCCAAAACAGTTCTGAATCAAGGTGATTATGATAATAGTGATGATGAAACCATTAACACTGCAGAAAAAGTGCCTGGAAGTGACATTGTGAAAATGTGTGATGGGTTTATTGAAAGACTAGAGCAGCATGAACAAGAAATCATGTCAGTTTATAAAACCAAAAAGAAATTTGTAAGACAAAAACCTTTGTTATGAGGCAGATAACTCTAAAGGAAACACTTTAAAATGCCATCGAACAGGATTCCTTCTTATCCCTATAGGACCCACTTCCGGACTCTTTAACTGCTGCTGATGTTTTTCTTACCCAGAAAAATAAAATGCCCTATGCAGTAATCTTTTACTCAAAACACAGCATTGTAAGTAGAGGCAGAAATCTTGCCATTGTTTGTTGTTGCTGTTGTGTAACCGCTGATAACAGGTATCCTGATGATGCTACTGTACTACTTAGTTATCCTGAACACATTGTTTTACTGTAGTAACGGTATGTCATATGTTTACTCTTAAGTACTTATGAATGAATGTGTAAGAAAATGACTGCTTATTGGTAGCATACAAATTCAGTCAGGAATGATGGTGATACCAAACAATCACAGCTTGTCCACATGGGTGGCTGAGACAGTGACACCTTTACATTCTAATGGTTCAAGGTAGACAGCTTTGTTGCATGCACAAAAATATCAAAAAGATTACATAAAATTGCCTTCAGGCTATGTGTGTAAGGTGTATATAAAACGTAAGTGAATTTTGTGTTTAGACCTGGGTACCATCCTCAAGATATCTCAGTATGTACCTGCAAATATTCCAAAATTAAAAAAAAAAAAAAAAAAAAAAAACCACCAAACCAACCCCAAATCCAAAACACTTCTGGTTACAAGCATTTCAGACAGTGAACACTTAGCCTGTAATTAATTACTGATAGAGAAGGACTTATGTCTTAGGGCTGTTTTTTGTTTGGTTGGTTTTGTTTTTCACATATAGGCTTTTTGTTGCTCATTTCCTCCATTGCTGCCTTCTTTTGTTTTTAGTTGTGACATGTTTCGATTCCCTTCTCATTTCCTGTTGTACATATTCGACAGTTATTTTCTTTGTAGTTATCATGGGAATTATGTATAACATTCTAAAGTTACAACAATCTAATTTAAATTGATACCAAGTTAACCTCAAGCGTATACAAAAACTCTTATAAAGCATTGTCACTGTTCCCCTACTTTGTTATTGATGTCACAAATTACATCTTTATATATTGTGTACCTACTAAAGATATTTATAATTATTTTTATGCCTTTGTGTTTTAATTCAGGTTGATAATAAGTAGAGTTACAAATTAAAATTATAATAATACTGGTTTTTATATTTGACTGCCCAGTCCTGGACATATAATTCTTGGTTAATCTTTATTTTTCTTCTAGCACTTTAATTATACCTTCTGGCCACCAAAGCTTCTACTGAAAAGTCAGAATCTCCTATTATTGAGAATCCCTTGTATATGATGAGTTTATTCTCTCTTGCTGCTTGCAGATTTTCTTTCAACAATTTGATTATAAGGTGTCCTTTGGGTTGATTCTACTTGAAGTTCATTGAGCATCTTAGATTTGTGGATCCATGTATTTCCTCAAATTTGGGAGGGTTTTGGTCATTATTTCTTCAAATCGTCTTTCTGATCCTTTCTCTGTTCACTGAGCATCTTGGGTTTGTGGATCCATGTATTTCCTCAAACTTAGGAGGGTTTTGGTCATTATTTCTTCATAATCTTTCTGATCCTTTCTCTCTTCCCCTTCTGGGATTCCTGTAATGTATATATTGGTATATTTGATGATGTCCCATAAATCTCGTAGATTTAGTTCACTTTTCTTAATTCTTCTGGGTCCTTAGAACTGATAATTTCAAATATTGTATCATGAAGTTGGCTGATTTTTTTTCTTCTGCCTACTCAAACCTTGAACTTCTCTAGTAAATTTTTAAATTCAGTTATTGGACTTTTCAGTTGCTTCAGAATTTGGTTCCTTTTTATAATTTCTCTTTTTTGATATTTTCATTTTGTTCTTACGTTTTTTTAAAATATTCTTTAGTTCTTTGTATGGTTTCCTTTTGCTCTTTGAACATATTTAAGGCAGTTGTTTTAAAGACTTTGCCTAGTTAGCAAGATGTCTGTGCTTTCTCAGGTTTAATTTCTATCAATTAATTTTGCTCCTTTGAATAGGCCATGTTTTCCTGTTTCTTTGTATGCCTTGTGGGTTGTGTGTGTGTGTGTGTGAAACTGGGCATTTGAAAAAGCCATCTCTCCCAGTCTTTGCAGACTAGCTGTGTGCTGGGACAGTCCCACTAATTAGCTAGGTTTGCTCTGAGCATAGGAATTGGCCTGAGGTAAAAGCTTATGGTCTTCTCAGGTCTTTTCTGAAATGTGTGTTGACTGGGCCTGTGTGTGGCTTTCCCAATTCCCCTGTATACATGGCTGCTTTTGAATGCCTTAATTTCTGTAAGAAAATAGCCTGTTGCATGGCAACAGTGATGTCATCTTGAAGCAAAACTGACATGATGACAGATGTTTGACTCCTACATACCAAGGTGTTCTGCAGCAAGTTCTTTAGACAATGCCTGTAGCATAGCTAATCCCTAATAAAGGTGTTTTATCCAGCCTCTACAGTGATCATGAGTTTTGGCAATATAACCCCTCATGAAAATGCTCTCTCCAGTTTTGTCAAGAAAGTCTTACCAGCTGCACATGTCTTTACCTCTGATTTATGTAACTGTGGGGTAACAAGGACAAAGAGCTTCCTATTCTGAAATTTTGCTGTATGTCACTCAGAGTGTGGAAGTGAAAGAAGGAAGAAGCTGAGAGGAGAGGAATTTTCCAGGTATGGTAGTCTCCCTTTATCCATGGGGTATATGTTCAAAGACCCCCAGTGGATGCTTGAAATAGCAGATTCTACTGAATCTGATGGCTGTCAATTCGAACACCTTTCTGTGTCTTTCACATGCAAATTTAATGACTTTTCCATTGTAACTAAGCACTTATCACACACTGTGGCTGAAACTTTTGCAGTTTGAGGTGCAGCAGCACAACTCGTGAATTTGTTTCCTTCTTCACAATTTCATGGATAGAGGATTCATATGTACCATAGATCTTAGCAAGCTCTGCATATGATATCTTTCCTTATTAAGTTGAAAACTTTCACCTTTTTACTCACTGAGAGCACCATAAAGTGCATCTCTTTGGTATATCTGAATTGCCAGCATCACTACTCTTGTGCTTTGGAGTCATTATTAAGTAAAATACAGGTTGCTTCAATACAAGCACTGCTACACCATTATGGTCCATCTGATAACCAAGATGGCTGCTACGTGACTTATGGGCAGGTGGCATATACAGTGGGGGTACACTGGACAAAGGGATTCACATTCTGAACAAAACAAAACAGGACAGTATGAGATTTCATCACACTACTCAACAGTGCACGATTTAAAAATTGTGAATTATTTATTTCTGGAATTTTCCATATAATATTTTTGGGCTGTGGTTGACTTCAGGTAATTCAAACCACAGAAAGGAAATTAGCAGATAAAGGGGGACTACTATAATAACAGTATAAATGTTTGAGTTCTTTACCTCTATGAATGATGATTACTATTTTAATAGCTAGTACCATCATGCTAAGCCTGTTAGCAAGGATAAAGATTTACAATTGTGCAATTAATCTATGTTTCCCCAAGTGAATTATAAAAATCTCAAGTTCAATGAATTTATAGCTCTTGCCTGGAACAAGGATAAAGATGAGGGTTATATGGTCAAAATTTTTGGAAATATTCAGATAAACAAATAAATTTGTGATTTCTGAGAATATTTCATGTACCCCAGAAATTTTTAAATAAATCAATTTGTCTTAATATATCTTTTAAGTATTTAGCCATATTTATTTTATTTTACTGAGTGTTTTATGGCACTATTGTATGAGGGAGTTCAATCCGGGAACTATATCCATAGAAAACTGATTAGAATTGCTATAGAACAGTGGCTCTCAAGTTTTTTGCAGTATATGGAGCATTTCCACTGTAACCTCATTTCATTGCCTATACAAAAAGATCTCTTCAAAGTTTATAGAACTAAAGGCCTACAACAAAAAGTTAGCAAGATCTCAAATTAACAATCTAACATCACACCTAGAAGAACTAGAAAAAGAAGAATAAACTAACCCCAAAGATAGCAGAAGAAATGAAGTAACTAATATCAGAGCAGAATTAAATGAACCTGAGATCCAAAAATCCATACAAAGAATGAACAAAACCAAACGTTTATACTTTAAAAGGATAAACAGGTATGAAGGATCACTAGTTCAATAACAAAGGAAAAAAGGATGATCTAAATAAGCACAATCAGAAATGACAAAGATAACATTATCAGTGATCCCACAGGTATACAAAAGATCCTCAGAAACTAATACAAACATCTCAATGCACACAAACTAGAAAATGCAGAGGAAATACATAAATTCCTGGAAACATACAACCTCCCAAGACTGAGACAGAAAGAAAGTGAAACCCTGAACAGAACAATAAACAGTAAGTTATGAAATTCAACCAATAATAAAAAGCCTACCTTTTTTTTTTTTTTTTTTTTTGATACAGAGTCTCACTCTGTCATCGAGGCTGGAGTGCAGGGGCATGATCTCGGCTCACTGCCAGCTCCACCTCCTGGGTTCACGCCATTCTCCTGCCTCAGCCTCCCAAGTAGCTGGGACTACAGGTGCTCACCATCATGCCTGGCTAATTGTTTGTATTTTTAGTAGAGATGAGGTTTCACCGTGTTAGCCAGGATGGTCTCAATCTCCTGACCTCGTGATCCACCCGCCTCGTCCTCCCAAAGTGCTGGGATTACAGGCGTGAGCCACCGTGCCTGGCCAAAAAGTCTACCAATTTTAAAAAAAGCCCCGGACCAGATGGATTTGCAGCTGAATTATAGTAGATGTACAAAGAAGAACTTGTATCCTACTGAAACTATTCAAAAAATCAGGCAGGTGGGAACTCCTTTCATAACTCATTCTGTGAAGCCAGAACCACCCTGATACCAAAACCTGGCAAAAACACAATGAAAATAGAAAACCACAGGCCAATAAGCCTGATGAACATATATGCAAAAATCCTCAACAAAATTCCAACACATCAAATCCAGCAGCAAATCAAAAAGTTAATTCACCATGAGCAAGCAGCTTTATTCCTGGGATGCAAGGTTGGTTCAACATATGCAGATCAATAAGCATGATTCACTACATAAACAGAAATAAAAACAAAAACCATATGATCATCTCAATAAACATGGAAAAAGCCTTTGATAAAATCCAATATCCTTCTTGATAAAAAACCCTCAACAAACTAGGCATAGAAGGAACAGAGCTCAAAGTAAGAGTCATCTATGACAAACCCATAGCCAACATCATACTGAATGGGCAAAAGCTGGAAGCATTCCCCTTAAGAACAGGAACAAGACAAAGATGCCCACACTCATCATTCCCATTCAAAGAAGTACTGGAAGTCCTAGCCAGAGAAATCAGGAGAAGAGAAAGAAATGAACGGCATCCAAATAGGAAAACAGGAAATCAAATTATCTCTCTTTGCTAATGATATGATTCTGCAAATAGAAAACCCTAAAGACTTCACCAGAAGACTCCTAGACCTGATAAACCTCTGTAAGGTTTTGGATACAAAATCAACATAGAAAAATCAGTGCCATTTCTATATAACAATAACATTCAAGCTGAGAGCCAAGTCAAGAACATAATCCCACTTACAATATCCATACACAAAATAAAATACGTAGGAATATATCTAACCAAGGAAGTGAATGAACTACAAAATACTGCTGAAAGAAATCACGTATGACACAAACAAATGGAAAAACTTCCACGTGCATGGACTGGAAGAATCAATATCATTAAAATGTCCATACTGCCCAAAGCAATCTATATATCAACTCTGTATATATCAAACTACCAAGGTCATTTTTCATAGAAATACAACAAAAACCATTCTAAAATTCATATGGAACCAAAAAAGAGCCCAGATAACCAAAGCAATCCTAAGCATAAAGAACAAAGCTCGAGGGATCACCATTACTTAACTTCAAACTATACTACAAGTCTTCAGTAACCAAAACAACATGGTACTAGTACAGAAACAGATGCAGAGACCAATGGAACAAAATAGAGGACACTGAAATAAAGCCACACACCTACAGGCATCTGATCTTTGACAGTCAAGAAAAGAAACTGGGAAAGGATTCCCTATCCAATAAATGGTGCTGGAATAGCTTGCTAGCCATATGTGGAAGAATGAAATTAGATCCCTACCTTTCACCATATACAAAAATTAACTTAAGATTGATTAGATAATTAAATGTATGACCTCATACTATATAAGAATCCTAGAAGAAAACCTAGGAAATGTCCTTCTGGACATTGGCCTTGATAAAAAATTTATGATTAAGTCCTCAAAAATAAATGCAGCAATAACAAAAATTGACAAGTGCGGCCTAATTAAACCAAAGAGCTTCTGCACAGAAAAAAAAAAAAAAAAAAAAAAAAACGATGAACAAAGTAAACAGACAGCCTACAGAATGGGAGAAAATATTTGCAAACTATGCTATGCATTTAACAATGGACTAATAAGCAGAATCTATGAAGAACTTAAAATCAACAAGATAAAAACAAGTCCATTAAAAAGCATGCAAATGACATGAACAATCATTTCTCAAAAGCAGACATACAAGCAGTCAACAAACGTGAAAAAATGCTCAATGTCACTAATCAAAGAGATGCAGATCAAAACCACAATGAGATAGCATCTCACACCAGTCAGAATGGCTCTTGTTAAAAAGTCAGAAAATAACACATGCTGTGAGATTGTGCAGAAAAGGGAATGCTTATACACTGCTGGTGGGAATGCAAATTAATTCAACCACTGTGGAAAACAGTCAGGAGATTTCTTAAAAACTGAGAACTATCATTCAACCCATGGATCCCATTTATGGGTATATACCCAAAGGAAAATAAATTGTTTTGCCAAAAAGACACATGCACTTGTATGTTCATCACAGCACTACTTACAATAGCAAAGACATGGAATCAACCTAGGAACTCATCAATGATGGATTGAATAAAGAAAATGTAGTATATATACAACATGGAAAACTATACAGCCATAAAAAAGACTGAAATCACACCTTTTGCAGCAACATAGTTGTAGCTGGAAGACATTACTGTAAGTGAATTAACTCAGGAATAGAAAACCAAATACCACATATTCTCATATGTAAGTGGGAGTAAAGCATTAGGTACACAGGGACATAAAGAGAGGAATAATAAACACTGGGGACTAATAGAAGGGCAAGGAGCAAGGGTTGAAAAACTACTTCTTGTGTACTGTTGCTTACCACCTGGGTGATGGGGATCATTCATACCCCAAATCTTAGCATCATGCAATATACCCATGTAACAAACCTGCACATATGCTCCCTGAATCTAAAATAAAAGCTGAAATTATTACAGAAAAAAGCTTCTAAAAAAATTCACCAAGAGTAGTTTCTCCTTTAGAGATAATTTGGGAGGACCAAATAAGGTAATGTTTATTACAGTACTTAACATAGGACACTATATTAATATAAACTTTAAAAATTAAACTTTTAAAGATAATTGTATATTAATATGCAGTTGTAAGAAATAATGGAGAGGTCCCATGTCTCTTTTACCCAGTTTCCTCCAATGATAGTATTTCACAAAAATTTAATACAATGTTACAACCAAAATGTTGACATCAATACAGTCAAGATTAATGGTAAAATTTTTAAGTTGTAGGAAGTGTTACATATGCCATATATAAATAACTGGACATAAAGTACTATTACATGTTCAAATGTATCCTTTCTAGAATGCTTGACATTTAGGCATTAGGTCAAAATAATCTAGATATCAAAACTAGGCAGAGATACTGAAGTAAAACCATTTACAGACTGATCCCTCATGAATGTAAATGCCAACATTTAAAAATAGTAAATGAAATCCAGGAATATGTAAAAATACATCATCACAATTAAGAAGTATTTATTCTGGAATGTAAGGTTAGTTTGCCATTTGAAAATCAATGCAATTCACTATATTAATAGAACAAAGGAGAAAGATCATAATAATCTTGATAAGCACAGGAAAAGTATTTGATAAAATTCAATACCTATTCATGATAGAAACTCTTAGCAAACTAGTTTATTGAAGGGAACTTTATTAATATGTATGAAAGTTTTATTAAAAACCTGGGGAAAACTTTATGCTAACTGGTGAATTATTGAAAGCTTTCCCTAAGAATCAAGAAACAGAAAATAATGCCGGTCACAACTTCTACTTATCTTTATACTAGAGCTTCTAGTCAGTACAGTAATAAGGAAAGAGAAGTAAAAGGCATAAGAACTAGAAAGGAAGGAATTAAAATGTCCTTATTTGCTGATATGGTTTAGATGTTTGTCCCCTCCAACTCATATTGAAATGTAATCCCCATGTTGGAGGTGGGGCCTCGTGGGAGGTGTTTGGGTCATGGAGGCAGATCCCTCTTACATGGCTTGGTGCCCTCCCCACGGTAAGAAGTGAGTTCTTGCTCTGTTAGTTCACATGAGAGCTAGTTGTTTAAAGGAGCCTGGGTCCTCCTCTTCTCTCTCTCTTTCTCCCTCTCTCACCATGTGATATGGCATCTCCCCTCTTCTCTCTCTCTTTCTCCCTCTCTCACCATGTGATATGGCATCTCCCCCTTTACCTTCTGCCATGATTTGAAGCTTCCTGAGGCCTCACCAGGTGCAGATGCCAGCACCATACTTCTCACATAGCCTGAAGAACCTTGGGCCAAAATAAACCTTTTTTCTTTATAAATTACTCAGTCTTAGGAATTCCTTTATAGCAATGCAAAGAGACTAACATATTTCCAGATGACATGATTGGGATGCAGAAAATTCAAAAGAATTTACAAACTGTTGGCATTAATAAGTGAATTTAGCACTTATTGCTGGATATAAGGTCGATATATATAATAGTCAATCATATATATACCAGAAATAAAACAGAAAATGAAATTTTAAAATAAGATTACCACATACAAAGGAGAAAAAGAAATACTTAAATCTAAAGGAAGATGTAGAAGAGCACTACTATGAAAACTACAAAACATTTTTCATAAGAAATAGAGAAGACCTAAATAAATGGAGGGATAGATCGTATTAATGGATTGGAAAACAATATTATAAAGAAATACATTCAGCCTAAATGTATCTATGAGTTAAATGAGATTCTAACTAGAATTTCAGCCCCCACTGTTTTTTTTTTTTTTTCCTTGAGTCAGGGTATAAGCTGATTTTGCAATTTATATGGAAAGATAGACAAGTCCATCTTAAAGAACAAAGCTGGGCAATTTGCACTACTAAATAATAATATTGACAGCCAGAGTTGCTTAAAGCAGTGAGATATCTGTGCAAGTATAGACAAACAGTAATAAAATAGAACATGGTCCAGAAACAGCCTATATATTATACTGTCACATATACAAAATTACAATACCTTTTCCACCAGAATGGCTAAAATGAAAAAGAGAGACAATATCAAGCATCATTGAGGATGGCCAAAACTGGAACTCCTACGTACTGCTGGTGAGAAGGGAAATTGTTAACAACTACTTTGGAAAACTGGAAGTAACTACTAAGGCTGCATATCCTATGTCACAGGAATTCCACTTCTAAGCACAGTCGAACAGATCTGCGTACCTATGTCCATTAAAAGACATACACAAGAATGTTCATAGCAGCACTATTCACATTAGTCCCGAACTTGAAACAACCCAAATATCCATCTAAAGCAGAATAAATTGAAGTACATTCATGCATTGGAATATTGTTATACAGCAATAAAAGCGGAAGAGTTATAACTGTATGCAACAATATGAAATATTCTCAGATTCGTAATGTTGAATAAAAGGAGCCAAATACAAAAGAATATAGGTTTGAATCCATTTATTTTAAGTTTGAAAAAAGGCAAAACTAGTCTATAACGTTACAAATCTGGACAGTTGGGCTGAGATTATAGCATCTTGAAGTGGGTATAGGAAGGCTTCTGGGGTCCTGGTAACATATGTTACTTGGTCGAGATACTCTTTACAAGGATGTGTTCCCTTTGTGAAATTCATTGAGTCACATGCTTATGTTTTGTGCACTTTTCTGTATGCATGTTAGACTTAAATAAAAAGTTTAAAAAATTACCAAATTGTTCAGATTATCATCATCCAGCTTTTCCTTTGGCAACTCTTGCTTTTAACTATGGTGACAGTATTTATGTCTGATGCTTTTTTACAGACTCTCCCATGTAAATGGAACTACTCTTTCGCTGTCTTACATAATTTGGCTCCTTGCTTGCATCAAAGAACCACTTTGAAAGCCAAAAATTTAATAACTTTCAGCTTTGGGATAAGTTTAAGAGAATAATTGAATTAAATTGAGGGAATTTGAGAGAAAATTAGCTTTCCCCAGCATGATGTGGGCTGCAAAAAAGAACTAGGCAGAGACCATGATGAGGAAACCAGAAATTCTTTGCTAATTCCATTTGGAATTCTGAGTGAGAATCACCCAGTTTTCTGCAGCAAAACTGAGTAGAACATTCATGTAATAGGGCAACGTCTTGAAAGTTACTGATGTTATTTAATAGTATCTTTGTCAAAACATAGTAATCTAGGTCAAAGTCTGAGGCCTGAGACAAGACTGAGAAAAGAGAAGTCACAGGGTATCATTGAAAATATATTTGCTAGAAATGACGCAGGGCTCAAAGTGGGTACACTAAGCTTTCTGGCTAGGAATTACCCGCTGGCCACAGTAACCTCATCAGAGAATATACAGGAAATGAGATGCATTTTGGTGAATCAGGGAGTTTCTTTGTTTTGCTGAAATTTTGTGATAATCTCTTCACATTCTCTTTCACTGTTACTATTTTTAGATAGCTTTAAAATGCAAAGATGGCCTTCATGGTATCTGATATCCTGGAAGAAAAGGCAGGGTACAGGACAGCTAAGGAAACATCCCAGAAAACTGGCTATGAGTTAACTTCCTACTGTGTTTTCCTAAATGGCTAGAGGGATGGGGATGGAGGATATTTCCCCATCATATAACATCATCATTTCTATAAACATGGTATGCTTTCATCATTTAGTTAGAAGTGACTTCTCATAGCAAATATAAATTGTACTTCACAGAGTTGTGGTGAAAATTAGTTATCTGTAACTTAGCATTCAATAAATATTAGGTGCTATTAGTAGTAGTAGTACACACATTAATATCCCTCCCTAGCAAGTAACAAGATATAGTGATAGGTCAATTACAGTTATTCTTATCCAATACTGCATTAATAGTGAGTATTCCTTATCCATTAGAAATGGAGATATGAAAGTGGTCTAATCAATTTGGAACTCTTTCAGGATGGGGGAAGGAGAATGGAATTATCTTGCTAGTACCTGTTGGCCCTGGTATTCAGGTTTAGAGCTACCCTGCTGGAATGGCTTTGAGTCCTTCAGTATCACCTTGAAGATTAGATCTATGTGGTGGTGTCAGAAAGAAGCTGACAATTGGTCCCTTTGGCTGCAAACAGCATTACAAAAACAAAGCACAAGATCTGTCAATGGAGAGGCTTGTATAAGATTTTTCAAGCACTTACAAAGTGGAAATCTTTTTAAAACTTGTTTCAGAGGAGTTCCACAGAAGAATGAATTCTAGTACAATCCTGAGGGTTCTTTGCCTAATTTAAGAATAATAAATACTCAGTAAGAAAAGGAATTGGATTTCTAAGTATCAATATTGCTCAATTTAGAGGCATTAGATAAACTGAGGTGAAAAAAAGATGTTAGTGTTAATATTACAATACTTTTTATAAACTTTCATTTTTTATGTTATAAAATTTAAAGGAACTTTTAAATTCATTCTAAGGCTTCTGATCTGTCTTCTTTAGAATACTACAGTTTAAAATGATTCTAGCAGCTTCTAAAGAAAAACAGATCACCTATCAAACCCAAACTCCCATATGAAATACTTTGCCCCATATAGGAGAGAATTCTTTTGAGAAATGACATGTCTGTGTATAAAGGATTATATAAATTTCTGTGTTGGTTAATTTTAATAACAACAGTATGATAATACTCACAAAATCTTATGAAAAGAATATCTTTTTGACTTTTTGCTAAATGATGACAATAGTAATCACTGATTAGAAATTTTCACATAAACACAATTCCAACTTGTATATCAATACTGTGCTGTTTGTCAAGGCTTAATTCTTCTTTTTATAAGGCACTGTCTTTACAAACAAAGTAATTCAAATTAACCAACCATGTCCTCCAAACATAAATAGAAATGATACTAACTATTGATTAAAATAAAAAGCACTTAAAAATAGCATTAATTCTTACCAACTCCAGAGGTTATTGATTCTGCATCAATGTCACTAGCTCTTTTTCTTGCCACTTCAGCTAGTGCCAATTCACCTTTATCTAGTGCAAGGTAATGAATATCCTGAGGAAATAAAGCAAAATAAAAGATTGATTCAAAATGAATCTTGCTCAAATTACAAAGAGGATTTTGAAAGAAACTTATTGTTCAGATTACAAAATAGAAAGTTTGTAAATATTCTTTTCTGTATTTTAAGTTTCTTAGTTTTCTAGTATAAGCAAATTTTTCTGAATTGGAGATCATAGCTATAACTAAAGGCAAGTATTTAAATAAATTATTTTAAGCTGTGAGGGAAAATACAAGTTTTTAATAAAGTCTTTGACATACTCAGTTTTGTCAGGGAATAAAAAATGTTAATTGCTATTTTTCTTTTGTAAGACATTAATATCTGAGGGTGTGTCTTCAGATTTTAATTGCATATTATGCTAAGCACGATACAAGGGATACTAAACAGATTCGTTGCTGTGTCTGGCATATATTTGTTATTATTAATATTACTAGTATTATGAAATAAAATAATTAGTACCAACTAAGTGCTGGGCACTGTTTTGGAGTATGGCGATCAATTATAATACCGTATCTCAAAAACCTGTATGCCCAGTGGGGAGAGAGACCACTGTAAACCAATAGTTAATTACAAAAAAGTATGATAGATTTTATAGCACATGTATGCAGGATGCTGTGGAACCAAAGAGGAGGAACTGATCTCTGATGGTAGTCTTGAAGGGTGAATAAGAGTTACTATAAGAGGGGGAAAATGGAGAAAAGGTGACAGGGAATGAATGATGTCTGGTGCACATATGCAGAGAAGCCTGAGAAAACACAACTCTCAGACAATGGCAGATCTTTCGATATGGAAGGAGTGTTGGATGTGTAGGAGAAAGCAGTGAAAAGTAATACTGAAGAAGTGGAGTCACTAAAAAGGTTTTAGATCTCTTTTTGCTATGCAGAATGATTGTTGGAATGAAAATTTCATTGAAATAAAAATGGGGAAAGAATATGAACAACCACTTACAGTGAAGAAATAGATATAAATGGCTTATAATCATTAAAAGATATGTGACCTTATGTAAATAAATGCAAGCTGAAAAATGTAATTTCAAATTGGATAAATCTTTAAAAGTAAATAATAATTACAGGTTGCAAAGTTTTGGGAAAACAGGCATGTAACACTTACTGGGAATATAATTGGTTAAGACTTTATTTATTTTTTGAGACAGAGCCTCACTCTGTTGCCAGGCTGGAGTGCAGTGGCATGATCTCGGCTCACTGAAACCTCTGCCTTCCCAGTTCAAGTGATTCTCTTGCCTCTGTCTCTTGAGTAACCGGGATTACAGGCATGCACCACCATGCCTGGCTAGCTTTTGTATTTTTTTTTTTTTTTTTTTTTTGAGGCGGAGTCTTCACTCTGTCGCCCAGGCTGGAGTGCAGTGGCACCATCTCGGCTCACTGCAAGCTCCGCCTCCCGGGTTCGCGCCATTCTCCTGCCTCAGCCTCCCGAGTAGCTGGGACTACAGGCGCCCGCCACCGCGCCCGGCTAATTTTTTTTTTTTTGTATTTTAGTAGAGATGGGGTTTCACCGTGTTAGCCAGGATGGTCTCGATCTCCTGACCTCGTGATCCGCCCGCCTCGGCCTCCCAAAGTGCAGGGATTACAGGCGTGAGCCACCGCGCCCGGCCAGCTTTTGTATTTTTAGTAGAGACGGGGTTTCACCATGTTGATCAGGCTGGTCTTGAACTCCTGACCTTGTGATCTGCCCGCCTCGGCCTCCGAAAGTGCTGGGATTACAGGTATGAGCCACTGCACTAGCCAAGGGTCAGTAAACTATGGCCCATGGGCCAAATCTAGCCTGCTTTTGATACAGTCCTCAAATTAAGAATGGTTTTTACATTTTTAACGGTTGGAAGAACTGTGCTCAATCACTGCTATTGAACACTGAGTGGCTTTGAAATTAGCTTTTGCTGCAAATTTGAAACGGTTTCAAGCTAAAGTTACAAAGTAAAACAGTGCTTATATGTGAAACTTATATGTGAAACATAATGTGATAAAGTCATTTCAATGAGAACATTGTTTGAATTGCAAGTAATGTCAGGCTGCATCACATACTTCCTGCACTGTCAAAAGGTTTTTTTTTTTTTTTTTTTAAATAATCTCCATTCCTACACAAATTTTCAGCAATATATTTTCTGATTTCAAATTACAGCAGTGTTTTTCAGACCTTGATGCAAGTGCAAAGGAAATTTACATATTCCAAAATCCATTTAACTGTGCAATTGAGGAACTTTAATTGGAAGTGATTTGCAATGTAATGACATGCTAAAAGGCATTCTAGCCTTTTAGCTAATAGAATTCTAAAAATGCCTGCCAGTCTGTTGAATATACTCAATTAAAAGCATATACTCATGGATTGATATCAGTATTTGGCAGTACTTATATATGTGGAAAGACATTTTCAAAGGTGAAATATGTAAAATCTCATTGTAGATAAGCATTAACAGATGAACGTTAGCTAAAGATTTTGATAGGAAACACCAGCTTTCAAACCCAATTAAGTGAAATGTTACCTCCTCTGAAAAGGATTCCATTCTTCACATATGTAGAGCTATATCACAAAAATTGTACTCTTTTAATTTCATCAATAAAGATTTATGGAAATTTTCTGTCTTGTTATATAAGTACCTACATAATAACTTCAGTTTTGCCTCTTGGCTCACAAATCTCTAATATTTGCTATCTGGCCCTTTGTAAAAAGTTTGCTGGACCTGTATTTTAACAATATATCATAATTTAAAATAAACTTTTGGTAAATCTTCCTAAGGAAATGATGGGACAGTATCCAAGATTGGTAATTAAAGCACTGTTTATAACAGTGAAAAACTGGAGGCAACTTAAATGTACAATCAAAATAATATGTGGTTTTTAATTTTTAATCCAAGAATAGCATGATACTTTAATAATAGATTCTTATATTCAGAGAAGAATTTGGTAAGTTGAAAATATATACTTTTTTCAACTTTGCAAATATTTAAGATTTTTACACCTATGCTCTTAAGAATAGTCTGTGACTTTGTTTACTTGAACTGCCCTTGGCTGGTATCAAGATTACACTGGTCTTATAAAATGAGCTAGGTGGCTTTCCCTGTTTTCTGTTCTTTGATAAAATTTGTATTTATTATTGAAAGCAAAAAATATGCAGTACATTTGAGAAGATATTACCAACCATTACTAAAGAACATAAATGAACATCTGATTAAAATACAGACATACACATGCTTATATCTAGGAAGACCATACATTTATAAAAATTTCAATTCTGACCCCATATATTCTGTAAAACTCAGTGGAGTTCTAATCAAAATCCCCTCAACTTGATAAATTGATCTTAAAATTAATATGTCAAAACAAATGGTGAAGAATATCTAAAACTTATTCTAGTTAATTTTAAAACTATAGAACACTGATATATAGCCATATAAACAAACAAACAAAAAAACATACCCATATATAGATGGTTCTATTTGTGGTACCATTATGAGTACTTTATGTTTAGAAGTAAGTGTGGGCTATAAGATCTGTGGTCAAATTATTTCTGGAATGTTTTCTGTCTCTCATTTTTGCATTCTTCCTTAATTCTCTGATTTCTCCCCTGTATTTAAAAAAATAGTTCTAGGGAATTGGGGTCATCGATTTGAAGAGGGAAAATTAAAACATAAAAATAAAAGAGATCGTGCTTTACTTTGCCCAGGCTAGATTCAAACTCCTGGGCTCAAGTGAACCTTCTGCTTCAGTCTCCTGAGTAGGTGGGACTAGAGGTGCTAGCTAAGAGGGCAAACATTAATAGTTCTTAAATTGATATTATATCTCCCCCATGAAAGTTTTAATTTCATAATCTGTTTGGAAACATGCTATGCAGTCCATTTATTTGCTGATTCACCTGTGGACCTCCTCATTATTCATATATTTGAATGTGGACTTAAGCAAAATGCATTCAAGAGTATATCTCCATAATTCCATGCCCCTCAGTCTGACAGAGTTAATTAAGCTTTAGGATCTGGTGAAAGACATATCTAGTATCTATATCACCTCTCAAGTGGCTATCTTCTGACTTTGTTTAATAATTTTTGATAGATTTAGCCTAGGAATTTAGTTTAAATGTTGGATTTACACAATTAAATGCTATAGTGTGAATGTCCCACCAAAACACATGTTGAAACTTAATTGCCAGTGCACTGGCATTGGAAGGTGGGGCCCTTAAGAGAGGATTAGGTCATGAAGGCTCTGCCATCATGAATAGATTAATGCTGTTATCACAGGAGTGGGTTAGTTATCAAAAGAATGGGTTTGTTGTAAAAGTGAGTTTGGCCCAATTTCCTTTCTCTGTCTCATGTGTTTACTCTGCCTTCCACCCTTACCATGGGATCACTCTTACCAGATCCCAGCACCAAGCTCTTGGACTTCCCAGCCTCTAGAGCTCTTAACTGAATAAATCCGTTTTCTTTATAAGTTACCCAGTCTGTGGTATGCTGTTGTAGCAGCAGAAAACGGATTAAGACAACAAATATCTGGGAAATGGTCATAGTCTAAATGAATCAAGAAAATAAAACCCATTTGGCTGTATATTTCATTTTTATGTCCTTTACCTGGGTAGGCTAGCACATACAGGAATAATGGACATGGAGTAAGCTCATTGAGACTAATGCTAAGGTACTGTTAAGTCTAAATATACTGAAGAAATTGCAAGCAAGTGGCCCACAAGCAGGGTAGTCATACTCATTGTAACATTAGTTTTAATGAACAGATATTAGCTAATCAAGAATCATTCTGCAAATAACTATGCAACGTTTACTGTGTGCCAGATACAGAGATGAATTTTCCATGAAGCTAATGAAGCTTAAGCTTCATTACCTCTTACTTGTAGAAGTCCTTTGTGGTATCTAATTTTGTATCTGAAAATTTAAATTCTTTTTCTTAAAAAAAAATTCCTCAAATTATATCAGCTTCAGGCCCTGTAAAAGATGGATGTACCCCTGGCTAGATGCCTAGCTATCATGGTTCTAACAGACTAGTGGACTATGTTACTATATGTTACTTGTTTAGAATCACTTGTCTGGAAGACCCAACTATATGCTGTGCATGCGAGGCTCACTTCACCTCTGAGGACACACAGACTCAAAGTAAATGGATGGAAAAAGATATTCCATTCAAATAGAAACGGAAAGATTGGAGATAGCTATACTTCCATCAGACAAGATACACTTTTAGTAAAAAGGCTGGGCATGGTGGCTCACACCTGTAATCCCAGCACTTTGGGAGGCCGAGGTGGGTGGATCACGAGGTCAGGAGATCAAGACCATCCTGGCTAACATGGTGAAACCCCGCTATGAAAAGAGAAAAAGAAGGTCATCTTATAGTGATAAAGGGTTCAGTTCATCAAGAAGTTATAACAATGGTAAATATATTTGCACTAAACATTGGAGCCCATGAATATATGAAGCAAATATTAGTAAGTTTGAAGGGAGAGAGAGATTGCAATACAATAATAGTAGACTTCATTACCCCCACTTTCAACACTGGATCATCTAAAGAAGAGAAAATCAATAAGGAGACATCAATTTAAACTACAGTTAAAAAAAGGGGCCTAACAGATATTTTACAGCATTAGCATCCAACAGAAACAGAATATAAATTCTTTTCCAGTGTACGTTGAACATTCTTCAGAACATATTATATGCTGGGCCACAAAACAAGTCTCAACAAATTTAGGAAGACTGAAATCATGTATTTTCTGACCACAACGGCATGAAACTATAAATCAGTAACAGGAACAATCTTGGAAAAGTCACAAATATGTATAAATGAAGCATCTTTCTGAACAACCAATTGGCCAAAGATGAAATTTAAAAATACCTTGTGACAAACAAAAATGAAAACACAATATACCAAAACATATAAGATGCAGCAAAAGTAGTCCTAAGAGAGTATATGGTAAAAAGTGCCTACTTCAGAAAAGAATATCTCAAATAAACAATCTAACATTACACCTCAAGGAACTAGAAAAAGAAGAATAAGCCCAAACTTGGAAGGAAATAATAAAGAGAAAAAAGAAACAAATTAGATACTAGAAAAATAATAGAAGAGATCAAGAAAACTAAAAGTTGGTTTTTGAAAAGATAAACAAAACTGACTAACCTTTCAGTAGACTAACAAAGAGAAAAAGAGAAGATTCAAATAAAATCAGAAATAGGAGACATTATAAGTGTATACCACAGAAATACAAATAATCACAACATACTACTAGTACTATGAACAACTATATACCAATAACTTGTATAACCTAGAAGAAATGAATGAGCTCAAAGAAACATGCAGTCTACTAAGAATAAGTCAGGAAAAAAAGAAATAGAAAATCTGAACAGACCAATAATGAGTAAGGAGACTGAATAAATAATCAGATAAGCCTAGGATCTGATGGTTTCACTGCTGAATTATATCAAACATTGAAAGAAAAAGTAAAAGCAATCCTTTTCAAGCCCTTCCAATAAACTCACTGTGAGGCCAGCATTACCCTGATACCAGCCAGACAGAGACACTACAATAAAAGAAAATTACAGCCCAATGTCCCTGATGAACATAGATGCAAAAATACTCAACAAAATACCATCAAACCAAATTCAGTGGCACATTAAAAAAGATCATTCACCATGATGAAGTGGTATTTATCCCAGAAATTCAAGTATGGTTCAACATATATAAATCAATGTGTGATACACTGTATTAACAAGATAAAGGACAAAAACTGCATAACCATCTCAATAGATGTAGAAAAAGCATCTGACAAAATTCAACATCTGGTCACGATAAAAACTAAAAAAAATATGGAAGGAATATACCTCAACACAATAAAGGCCATATATGATAAGCCCACAGCTAACATCATACTCATTTGTTAAAAGTTGAAAATTTTTCCTCTAAGATCAGGAGTAAGACAAGGATATCTACTCTTATCACTTGTATTCAACACAGTACTGGAAATCCCAGCCAGTGCAATTATACATGGAAAAGAAATTAAAAGTATCCTTATAGGAAAGGAAAATGTGAAATTCTGTTTGCTGATGACACAATCTTACAGAAAAAACAAAAAATTGTTCGAACTGATAAGTTTGTAGGTTGCAAAACCAACATGTGGTTGATTTGGCAGCTTATAAAATCAGTAAAGTTGCAGGTTATAAAATCAACATACAAAAATCAGTACTCGTTCAATACACTAACAATGAATTATCCAAAAAATAAATTAAGAAAACAATTCCGTTTATACTAGCACCAAAAAAGAAAACACATAGGAGCAAATTTAACCAAACAGATGAAAAACCTATACACTGAAAATTATAAAACATTGATGAAAGAAATTAAAGAAGACACAAATAAATGGAAAGATATTGACTGGGCGCAGTGGCTCACACCTGTAATCCCAGCACTTTGGGACACTGAGGCGGGTGGGTCATGAGGTCAGGAGTTCAAGACTAGCCTGGCCAAGATGGTGAAACCCCGTCTCTACTAAAAATACAAAAATTAGCTGGGTGCGGTGACAGGCGCCTGTAATCCCAGCTACTCGGGAGGATGAGGCAGGAAAATCATTTGATCGGTGGGTGGAGGTTGCAGTGAGCCGAGATCACTCCACTGCACTCCAGCCTGGGCAACAGAGTGAGACTCTGTCTCAATACATACATACATACATACACACACACACACACACACACACACACACATTTAAAAATAAATAAATGGAAAGATATCCCATATTCATGGATTAGTAGAAACAATAGTGTTAAAATGTTCATACTATCCAAAGTAATTTACTAATTAAATGCAATTCCTATCAAAATTCCAATGTCTTTTTTTTAGCAAAAGAGAAAAAACAGTCCTAAAATTAATATGGAACCAGGTAATACCCTAGAGAGCCAACAATCTTGCATAAAAGGAGCAAAGCTGGAGGCAACACAGTAACTTCAAAATATATTATAAAGCTGTTGAAACAAAGCAGCATGGTACTGGTATAAAAACAGACACTCTGAAGAATGGTACAGGATAGAAAGCCCAGATATAAATCCAAGTATTTATGGTCAGTTGATTTTCAACAAAGTGGCCAAGAACATGCAATGGGGAAAGAACAATTTATTGTCCTTTCCAATGTATTTAATAAATGGTGTTGGGAAAACTGGATATTCATGTGCAGAATAATAAAATTGGACCCTTACATCAAACCACATATAAAAATCAACTCAATGTCAGTCCCTCCTGTAGCCCCTCTGCCAGCAACTCCGGCGCCACCTCGGGGCCGGCGTCTCAGGCCGGCGGGAGCCTGGCGCTGACGGGCGCGGCAGGGGCGGCCGAGTGCTCCTGCCGCTCCGGCGTCTGCGCTTCCCCATTGGGCTGGCCCATGGCGCCCGGGCGCTCTGAGATTGCCACTACTGCTCCAAGGGCACACGCAGAGGGATTTGGAATTCCTGGAGAGTTGCCTTTGTGAGAAGCTGGAAATATTTCTTTCAATTCCATCTCTTAGTTTTCCATAGGAACATCAAGAAATCATGAACAACTTTGGTAATGAAGAATTTGACTGCCACTTCCTCGATGAAGGTTTTACTGCCAAGGGCATTCTGGACCAAAAAATTAATGAAGTCTCTTTTTCTGATGATAAGGATGCCTTCTATGTGGCAGACCTGGGAGACACTCTAAAGAAACATCTGAGGTGGTTAAACGCTCTCCCTCGTGTCACCCCCTTTTATGCAGTCAAATGTAATGATAGCAAAGCCATCATGAAGACCCTTGCTGCTGTGGGGACAGGATTTGACTGTGCTAGCAAGACTGAAATACAGTTGGTGCAGAGTCTGAGGGTGCCTCCAGAGAGGATTATCTATGCAAATCCTTGTAAACAAGTATCTCAAACTAAGTATGCTGCTAATAATGGAGTCCAGATGATGACTTTTGATAGTGAAGTTGAGTTGATGAAAGTTGCCAGAGCACATCCAAAAGCAAAGTTGGTTTTGCGGATTGCCACTGATGATTCCAAAGCAGTCTGTTGTCTCAGTGTTAAATTCGGTGCCACGCTCAGAAATAGCAGGCTCCTTTTGGAAAGGGCAAAAGAGGTGAATATCGATGTTGTTGGTGTCAGCTTCCACGTAGGAAGTGGCTGTACCGATCCTGAGACCTTCGTGCAGGCAATCTCTGATACCCGCTGTGTTTTTGACATGGGGGCTGAGGTTGGTTTCAGCATGTATCTGCTTGATATTGGCGGTGGCTTTCCTGGATCTGAGGATGTGAAGCTTAAATTTGAAGAGATCACCAGCATAATCAACCCAGCGTTGGACAGATATTTTCTGTCAGACTCTGGAGTGAGAATCATAGCTAAGCCTGGCAGATACTATGTTGCATCAGCTTTCACACTTGCGGTTAATATCATCTCCAAGAAAATTGTATTAAAGGAACAGACTGGCTCTGATGATGAAGATGAATCGAGTGAACAGACCTTTATGTGTTATGTGAATTATGGTGTCTATGGATCATTTAATTGCATACTGTATGATCACGCACATGTAAAGCCCCTTCTGCAAAAGAGACCTAAACCAGATAAGAAGTATTATTCATCCAGCATATGGGGACCAATATGTGATGGCCTTGATCGGATTGTTGAGCGCTGTGACCTGCCCGAAATGCATGTGGGTGATTGGATGCTCTTTGAAAACATGGGCGCTTACACTGTTGCTGCTGCCTCTACGTTCAATGGCTTCCAGAGGCCGGTGATCTACTATGTGATGTCAGGGCCTGCGTGGCAACTCACGCAGCAATTCCAGAACCCCGACTTCCCACCCGAAGTAGAGGAACAGGACACCAGCACCCTGCCTGTGTCTTGTGCCTGGGAGAGTGGGATGAAACGCCACCCAGCAGCCTGTGCTTTAGCTGGTATTAATGTGTAGATATCACCCTAGTAGCTGTTAACTACAAGTTTAGCTTAAATTAAGGGATTTGGGGGGACCATGTAACTTAATTACTGCTAGTTTTGAAATGTCTTTGTAAGAGTAGGGTCGGCACGATGCAGCCATATGGAAGACTAGGATATGGGTCACACTTATCTGTGTTCCTATGGAAACTATTTGAATATTTGTTTTACATGGATTTTTATTCACTCTTCAGACACGCTACTCAAGAGTGCCCCTCAGCTGCTGAACAAGCGTTTGTAGCTTGTACAATGGCAGAATGGGCCAAAAGCTTAGTGTTGTGACCTGTTTTTAAAATAAAGTATCTTGAAATAATTAGGCAAAAAAAAAAAAAAAAAAAATCAACTCAAAATGGATAAAAGATGTTAAGCACAAGATGTGAAACTTGTGGAGGAGGGAAAAGCTCCTCGACATTTGCCTGGGCAATGATTTATTGGCTAGGACTGCAAAAGCACAAGCAGTAAAAGCAAAAATAGATAAATGAGACTGCAATGAATGAAAAAGATTATGGACAGCAAAAGAAAGAAGTAACAGTGAAGAGATAAACCATGTGTTAGGAGAAGATATTTACAAACCATACATCTGATAAGGGGCCAATATCCAAAATATATAAAGAATTCAAACAACTCAATAGTAAGAAAACTCAATTAAAGTATCTGAGCAGACATTTCTCAAAATAAGAGAGATAGATGGTATGAGATAGAGATAGATGATAGACAGAGATAGATAGATGGTAAAAGTATCTGAGTAGACATTTCTCAAAATAAGAGAGATGCCAACAGATATATGAAAAACACTCAACATCTCTAGTCACCAAGGAAATGCAAATTTAAACCACAGTGAGATATCACCTCATGCCTGTTAGAATAGCTACTAATGTCAAAAAAGAGAAAAAGAATAAGTGTTGGTGAGGATATGAGGAGAAGGGAACCTGTGTATACTGCTGCTGGGAATGCACATTAGTACAGCCATTTTGGAAAATAGCATGGAGGTTTCTTAAAAAAACTAAAAATACCATATGATCTAGCAATCGCACTTCTGGGTATATATTCAAAGGAATTGAAATTGATACGTCAAGCAGACGTTGGTACTCCCATATATTTCAAGATTTTTCACAATAGCCAAGTTATGGAGCAACCTAAGTGTCTATCAGTGGATGAATCGATAAAGGCAATGTGGTATATCTGCACAATGAGATATTATATACAGCCTTTAAAAATAAGAAAAGTTTTTCATTTGTGACAATATGGATGGAACTAGAGGACATTATGCTAAGTGAAAGAAGCCAGGTACAGAAAGATGGATACTGTATGATCTCACTTGTTATATATGGAATTTTTAAAAAGTTGATTTCAGAGAAACAGGAAGGTGATGACAGAGGCTGGAGGTTATGGTGGTGGGGAAAGGGAAGATGCTGATCAAAACATACAAAGTTTCAGCTAGACTGTAGGAATAAGTTGAGTGATCTTTAACACTATATGATGACCACCGTTAATAACAATGTATTGTACATTTCAAAATAGATTTTTATTTTTTATCTTTTTATTTTATTTTGTGAAACAGGATCTCACTCTGTCACCCAGGCTGCAGTACAGTGGCACGACCATGGCTCACTGCAACCTCGACCTCCAGGCCTCAGGTGATCCTCCCATCTCAGTCTCCCAAGTAGTAGGACTACAAGCACATGCCACCCCACTTGGTTAGTTTTGTATTTATTTATTTATTTATTTATTTATTTTAGAGACAAATTTGTCATGTTGCCCAGGCTGGTTTCAAACTCCTGGGCTCAAGTAATCCTCCCACCTCAGCCTCCCAAAGTGATGGGATCACAGGTATAAGTCACTGCTCCTGGCCTTCAAAAAAGATTTTTAATGTTATGATCACAAAAAATAAATTGGTAAGGTAACAATATGTTAATTAGCTCAAGGGAATCTTTCTGCAATGTATACATAGATCAGAACGTCACATTGTACCCCACAAATATACACACATCACATTGTACCCCATAAATATACACAATTGTTATCTGTCAATTAAAAATGTAAAAGAATCATGCATCTTGGAGAAAGGCACAATAAAACATTGTAAGATGTTTAGTGTTTTTTATTTGTTGGCCCTTTTTTGGAGTCACTGTATAAAATTAAAATGTCATATCACAAGTCTAAATGGACAATATACATAATTGATTTGAAAAGTGTCATATTGACAATTTTCAACTTGTACTTCAACCCAGCCAGTGTTACCTAGTTGATAGATGGTTAAGTTATAAAAGTGTTACTAACTTGGAATCAAGTTTTCAGAAAGATATTCAGAAGAATGAACACCACTTAGTTTCTGTCATTCTCAATGACAATTTTATAATTTATCATTTGCCAATTTGACTTATATTAGCATCATCATTTAGCACTATTAAATGAAATTGGCTTCCAGTCAACAAAAGATGACAAACTGACAGTCTTTGGACATGATCCAGATTTCAAAATTTACACATATTCTGCCTATACATGTAAAATCTAAAATAAAAAACTTGCTGTTCCTAGGACTTCATTACCTTTCACAGAAGACTTTTGAATGTGCTACCAGAATGAATATGCAAATTTACAGCAAAAAAGTTTTAAAACTAAAAAAATATTGAATGGAGTTTCATCTTAAATCATACTTTGGATCAGTTATTGACAGATAATTATAAGTACTGTAACATATTGATATTGTTATAACCTTTTCTAATTTGTGAAATGTTCCTAAGATTGATAGGTTTCTATGAGATATGGAAGCACTAACAAAGACATGCAACAGCTTATACATATTTATAATTACTGTGTTCTTGTCCTGTATGATGCTTTGATTAGTTCAAATCCATTGATAATTGAACATTTTTATTCATATTCTACAGTTTTACAGGTTTAAACCTTGGTCAAAGTTGCCTTCAACACATTCAAATTCATGCTATTTCACCTAAACATAAATGTGTAAAATATTGATACAATCCTCTTTGTGCTTATTTTAAAATGACATTTCCCTTTGGACAAATCTGATTAACTGCTTTAAGAACTGGGGAAAAATATTGTTTCTAATACTGTGTTTATATTTTAGAAGCATCATATTTTGTAGCTTTGAGGAGAATGAATGTAACTTTCAAGATAAGGAAGTATGTTAAATAACTTATCTCAGAGTTACATAAATAGAAATAAAAATTTTAGTAATCAATTGCTAACGTCCATATAAATGTTCCACAGTCTTTTTTATATTAGGTCAGAACAATGAATCATCACTTTAAAAGTGAAAAATATATGGAAAGAATCGATATTTTATTTTACCAAATTAAGAATTTACTTGTCTTGTCATATATTCTCATGTTAGAATAGGCTTGTAGGAATTACATGTTTTTGAAGGTTTTGTAGAACTCATAAGTAAAAACAAGTGCTTCCTTTCAGGAGTTCTGTTTTTGACTACTTTTTGAATTTTCTCTGTGGGGTTACTGAACTAATTTTTTTTTTATTTCTTATGTCAATTTTAGCCATTTATATTTTTCTGGAAATTATTCACAGTGGGAAGGAGGCTTTCAAGATGGCTAACCAGAGGCACCAGCACTCACCTCCTCCACAAAGAAGGACCAGAATATCAAGTAGATAATCACATACTGAATACAGCATTTAAGAGAGAACACTAGAATTCAGAGGGAAGTGACAGGGAACCTCTGAGTCACAGAAGGAGAGGGAAGAAAAGTTGCCAGCCAGCCAGGATTGGCACAGAGCCAGGAGAAACTCACCAGTGAAGGGAAAAGGTTAAAGTGAGAGGTCTATAGCAGTCTACTCTCCCATGATGGACTCCTACAGTCTTAGCCACAGGAGAGCTCCTCAGTCCTTATGGACCCTGAGACTAGTATAGGGACTTCTTGGAGTCCATGCAGTGGCATTGTTCCAGACAGGTCATTTGCACTGCAGACCACATCCCCCAAGACTCAAGCAGCTGTAGCATGACATCATTTTGAGAGCCCAGTCACAACAAATGATATCCTTCCCTGGGGCACAACAGCTCCTGAATGTCCACATCACTGGAGCTTTGCTGACATTTCCCCCAACATCAGCCCAGAGGGCTGTAGTACTGAGGCACTGGCTAGACTCAGTGGTATACCCAGGTTTGCAGCACTCTAGCCCACATACTGTCCTGCACCTGGGAAATGGGCAGTGATGTGTAATGGGGAGGCTGCCTGTGGGACAATGGGAGCCAGAACCAAAGTGTGTGCTCACCAGAGCCTGAGAGCCAACTTCCTGGGTCCGCTGTCACTGACAGCAGCCCTTCCTTGCTCCCAGCAGCAAAGCCAATGTGCACTTGCACATACCTTTGAGCAGCCTAGAAACCAGCCAACCTGGGCACCATCCTAAGGCCTAAGGACAGGCCCACCCTACCCACTGCTGCATGAGTGCACTGTCCAGGGCCCTGAGGATTGATCTGCTTGTCTGCCACAGCCTGTGGTTGAGTGAAATATTAAGGAGCTTCAGGACAGGCCTACCTGGCCACCACTGCTGGTGCCCACATGTACCACTGAGGGGCCTCTGAATAGGTCTCCCCTGGTCACTGGCATCTGAGTATACTATCTGGGGTCCTGGGGACTGACTCATCCCATCACCGTCACTGGTGCCTACATGCACCATTGTGGTGGGGGGAAAGAGGGACTTGAAAACAGGCCTGCCCTGCCCACTGCCAGTGACTGCATGTACCATAAAAAACCTGAAGATAGGTCTGTTCTGCCCACTGCCACTGCTTCCACTGCCCAAGCACACCATTTGGGGACGTGGGGATCAACCCATCCCACCCACCAACACTAGCACCTGCACATGCCTTTTGAGAGCATGACATCAGACCCACCCAGCCTGCTGCCAGTACTGCTGCCAACATCAACATACATGTGCCACCTGGGAGACAGTAAACTGGCTTGCCGAGACTGCCACAACCACTGGTGCCAGAATGTACTGCTTAGGGGCCTCTAGGTTGTCCCAACACTGCTACCGTCATTGCTAACATCATACATGCTGCCCAAGGACCCACCCACCCACCAACCACTGCCACTGCTAGTCCCTGAACAAGCAACCGGGAGGTCCAAGGGTCAGCCTGCATGCACTTACCACCAGTGCCTGCATATGTGGTGCACATCCAGCCCACTACCACCACTATTGCTGCCTGAAGACCAGCCCTCCTGATATTCCCATCCTCAGCAAAGCCTCACTATAGCTCTTGCTAACAACTGCAGCCCAAGCAACTGAGGAATTAACAGGCACCACTAATTCTGATGACAGCCAATGAAATCATATGACTACATGAGTGTGCCCAACCAGAATCAAAGCCAAATCAACCTACCCAACCAACACTATAGGTACATCTTTAGGAAAATGTCTTACCCTATGAAAACCAATCTATAAAACTGGAAGAAACAACTGTTACACCAGATATCAACAGAAAGACACAAGAAACATGAAAAGGCAAGGAAACATGATACTGCCAAAAGAACATAATAATTCTCCAGCAACAGATTCCAATGAAAAAGAAATCTGTAAAATGCCTGAAAAAGGATTCAAAATAATAATATTAAAGAAGCTAAATGGGATACAGATAAAAATTTTAAAACAATCAGAAACACAATTCATGATCTGAATGAGAAATTCAACAGAGACATCATTTAAAAAATTCTGAAACTGAATAATTTAATAAATGAAATAAAAAATACAACTGAGGGTTTAAACAACAGATTAGATCAAATACAAGAAATAATCTAAGAACTGGAAGACAGTTTTGACACCATAAATCTACCAAATATTTGAATTTTCAGAGTCCCAGAAGGAGACAATATGGGCAAAGATATAGAAAACCTATTTAACAAAATAATAGCTGAATACTTCCCAAATCTTTTTTTTTTTTTGAGACGGAGTCTCGCTCTGTCACCCAGGCTGGAGTGCCGTGGCGGGATCTCAGCTCACTGCAAGCTCCGCCTCCTGGGTTTACGCCATTCTTCTGCCTCAGCCTCCCAAGTAGCTGGGACTACAGGCACCCACCACCTCGCCCAGCTAATTTTTTGTATTTTTTAGTAGAGACGGGGTTTCACCGTGTTAGCCAGGATAGTCTCGATCTCCTGACCTCATGATCCACCCGTCTCAGCCTCCCAAAGTGCTGGGATTACAGGCTTGAGCCACCGCGCCCGGCCAATACTTCCCAAATCTTACAAGAGACATGGACATTCAGATACGGGAATCTCAAAAGGTTCTTAAATAGATACAATCCAAAAAGGTTTTCAAGCCACGTTATAGTCACTGTTAAGAGTCAAAGAAAGAATTCTAAAAACAGCAAAAGTGTCAAGTCACATATAAGGGAATCCCATCAGACTAACACTGGATTTTTCTTTTTACAAGACAGGAGAGAATAGGATGATACATTCAAACTACTGGAAGAAAAAAAACACTGTCGGCCAAGACTACTGTACCCAGAAAAGCTTCTTTTCAAAAATGAAGGCAAAATAAAGAAATAAAGTGTTTCCCAGATAAGCAAAAACTGAGGGAATTCATCACCACTAGATTGGTCCTACAAGAAATATTTAAGGAAGTCCTAGATCTGGAAGCAAAAGGATGATACCTACCACCATGAAAACACATAAACTATAAAACTCACTGGTAGAGCAGACACACAGTAAGAGAAAGAGAAAGGAGTCAAATGTTACTACTATAGAAACCCAACAAACTATAATGATAAACAGTAAGAGAGGAAGAAAAGAATAAAGGATATACAAAACAAACTTAAAACATGTAACAAAAAAAAAAAACCGAAATAAGTCCTCATCTAACAATAATAACCGTGAATGTAAATGGATTAAATTCCCCATTTAAAAGATACAGACAGCTTGAATGTATTAAAAAGACATGACCCAACTATATGCTTCCTATAAGACTCACTTCACCTGTAAAGGTACAATAAACAAAGTTAAAGGGATAGAAAAATATTTGCTGCACAAATATAAACCAACAGTGAATAGGAGTAACTATATTTATATCAGGTAAAATAGAATTTAAATACAAAACTAAAAAGAGACAAGGAAGGTAATTATATAATGATGAAGGGATCAATTCAGCAAGAGGGTCTAACAGCTCTAAATATGTATGCACCCAACACTGAAACACACATACACACACACACAGAGCAAATATTATTATATATAAATGGAGAGACAGACTTAAATACAATAATAGTTGGACTTCAACACTTTTCCTTCTCAGCATTGGACAGATAATCTAGATAGAAAATCAACAAAGAAACATTGGATTTAAACTGCACTGCAGACCAAATGGACCTAACAGCCATTTACAGAACATTTTATTCAACAGTTACAAAATATGTACTCTTCTCATTAGCACATGGAATATTCTCCAGGATTGACCATATGTGTTAGGCCACAAAACAACTCTCAACAAATTTTTAAAAAATCATATCAAGTATCTTCTCAGACCACAAAGGAAGAAAACTAGAAGTTAATACCAAGAGTTACTATGGAAAATGTACACATACAGGGAAATTAAACAATATGTTCCTCAATGACCCCTGAATCAAAGAAGAAATTAAGAAGGAAATAAAAAAATGGAAACAAATGAAAATGGAAATACAACATACTAAAACCAATGGGATACAGCCAAAGCAGTGCTAAGAAGTACTTTTTTGTACATCAGAAAAGTAAGAAGATTTCAAATAAACAACAATGCACCTGAAGGAACTAGAAAAGCAACAAACAAAACCCAAAATTAGTAGAAAAAGAAAAATAATAAAGATCAGAGCAGAACTAAACAAGATAGAGACTAATAAATAACACAAGAAAATTGGCTCACTGAAAAGATAAAAATCTATAGATAAAGATAAAACATAGATAAAAACATATTGTTTAATTTCTAGCTAGACTAACAAGAAAAAAGGAGAAAAACTGAAATAAGATCAGAAAGGTAAAGGAGACATTACAACTGATATCAAAGAAACAGAAAGGATCATCTCAGACTTTTATGAACAACTATACATCAACAAATTGGAAAACCTACAGGAAATGCGTAAGTTCCTGGACATATGCAACCTACCAAGATTATACCAGGAAGAAATAGAAAACCTGAAGAGAACAAGTTTTTTCTTCATTAACAAGATTTAATCAGTAATGAAAACTCTCCCAACAAAGAAAAGCCAACTGCTATTATTGAATTTACCAAACTTAGAAATGAATACCAATTCCTCTCAAACTATTTCAGAAGACTGAAGAGCAAAAATTCTCCTAACTCATTCTATGAGGTCAGCATTACCTCAATACCAAAACCAGACAAGGATATGACAAAGAAAAAAAAAAACCTATAGGCCAAAAACCTACAGGCCAATATGCCTGATGAACACAGTTGCAAAAATCCTCAACAAAATACTAGCAAACTGAATCCAACAAGACATCAATAAGACAATACACCAAGATCAAGTGGGATTTATCCCAGGGATGCAAGGATGCTTTAACATATGCAAATTGATAAAAGAACAGAATGAAAGATAAAAACCATTTGATCAGCAAATAGATGCAGAACAAATGTGATAAAATTCAACATCCATTCCTGGTTAAAAAAACAAAAAACAAAAACAAAAACAAAACAAAAAAACAAAACTCTCAAGTTAGGCCAAAAAGGAACCTACCTCAATATAATAAAGGCCATATATGAAAAACTGACAGCTAGCATCATACTGAATAGGGAAAAGCTGAAAGCATTTCTTCTAAGACCTGTAACAAGAAAAGGATATCCACTTTCACCACTCCTGATCAATATAGTACTGTAAGTCCTAGCCAGAACAATCAAGCAAGAGAAAGAAAGCTGGAAAAGATAAAGTCAGATTTGCAGACAGCATGATCTTATACCTAGAAAGTTATTAGAAATGACAAATGAACTCAGTAAAATTTCAGTTTACAAAATTAACACATAAAAATCAGCAGAGTTTCTATATATCAATAAGGAACTAGCTGAAAAATAAATCAAGAAAGAAATCCCATTTGCAATGGCTATGAAAAAATACATAAGAAATGTTTAACCAAGAAGGTCAAAGACCTGTATGAGGAAAATGAAATAACACCAGTAAAAAAACCAAAGAGGACACAAACAAATAGAAAGACATCCCATGCTCATGGATCAGAAGATTTAGTCTTATTAAAATGAATCAGGGAGAACCAGGAAGATGGTGCATAGGAGGCAGGACTAGCTTGCAGCTCCTGCTTGGACAGACAAAACAGTGTATAGAAACTCACATCATCAACTTTTTTTCCAAAAAGTACTGCAGGAACATATCAAGAAAGCTGAGAGAATCCATAGACTCTCTGAAGGAACTTGATCACCGTGCAGGCTCCCTCAGACACTGAAAAACTGTGCCGGTATCCACGGCTGAAAGATCTGAAGACAAATCACATTAAAGGATTCTTTGCAGACATTCCCCAGTACCAGCCCAGAGCCCAGTAGCTCCACTGGGTGGCTCAACCCAGAAGAGCAAAAACAATCACTGCAGTTCCGCTCTCAGGAAACCCCATCCCTAGGGGGAAGGGGGAGAACACCACATCAAGGGAGCACTCCATGGGACAAAAGAATCTGAATAGCAGCCCTTGAGTTCCAGATCTTCCCTCTGATATAGTCCACCAAATGACAAGGAACCAGAACAATTCTGGTAATATGATAAAACAGGGTTCTTTAACACCCTAAAAAGATCATACTAGCTCACCAGCAATGGAGCCAAACCAAGATTAAATCTTTGAATTGCCAGAAAAAGAATTCAGAAGGTTAATTATTAAGCTAATCAAGCAGCCATCAGAAAAAGGTGAAGTCCAACTTAAAGAAATAAAAAACATGATACAGGATATGAAAGGAAAAATCTTCATTGAAATAGTTAGCATAAATAAAAACAATCACAACTTCCGAAAATCAAGGACACACTTTGAGAAATGCAAAATGCACTGGAAAGTCTCAGCAATAGAATTGAACAAAGAGAAGAAAGAACTTCAGAGCTTGAGGACAAGGCTTTCAAATTAACCCAATCCATCAAAGACAAAGAAAAAATAATATATAAAAGTGAAGAAAGCCTGTAAGAAGTTTGGGATTACGTTAAGTGTTCAAACCTAAGAATAATTGGTGTACCCAGGAAGAAGAGAAATCTAAAAGTCTGGAAAACATATTTGAGGGAATAATCGAGGAAAATTTCCTTAGCCTTGCTAGAGGTCTAGACATGCAAATACAAGAAGCTCAAAGAACACGTGGGAAATTTATCACAAAAAGATCATTGTTTAGGCACACAGTCATCAAGTTATCTAAAATTAAGATGAAGGAAAGAATCTTAAGAGCTGTGAGGCAAAGGCATCAGGTAACCTACAAAGGAAAACCTACCAGAGTAACAGCAGATTTCTCAGCAGAAACCCTACAAGCCAAAAGGAATTGGGGTCCTATTTTTAGCCTCCTTAAACAAATCAATTATCAGCCAAGAATTTTGTATCCACCAAGTTTCATAAATGAAGAAAAGATACAGTCTTTTCCAGACAGACAAATGCTGAGAGAATTCGCCACTACCATGCCAGTACTACAGGAACTGCTAAAAAGAGCTAAATCTTGAAACAAATCCTCAAAACACACCAAAATCAAACTTCCTTAAAGCATGACTGTCACAGGACCCACATAACAATAACACAAAGAAAAAAAAAAAAAAAAAAAAAACACCACAAGGTATTCAGGCTACAAATAGCATGATGAATAGAATAGTACCTCACACCTCAGTCCTAATGTTGAATGTAAACAGCCTAAATGCTTCACTTAAAAGATACAGAATGGCAGAATGCATAAGAATTCACCAACCAAGTTTCTCTTGTCTTCAGGAAACTCAACATATAAGAACTCCCATAAATTTAAGGTAAAGGGGTGGAAAAAGATATTCCATGCAAATGGACAACAAAAGTGAGCAGGAGTAGCTATTTATATATCAGATAAAACAAACTTTAAGACAACAACAGTTTAAAAAGACAAAGAGAAACATTACATAATGATAAAAGAGCTAGTCCAACAGGAAAATATCACAATCTTAAATATATATGCACCTAACACTGGAGCTCCCAGATTTATAAAACAATTACTGCTAGACCTAAGAAATGAGATAGATGGCAACACAATAATAGTGGGGGCCATTAATACTTTACTGACAGTACTAAACAGGTCATCAAGACAGAAAGTCAACAAAGAAACCATGGACTTAAACTATACTCCAGAGCAAATGAACATAACAGATATTTACAGAACATTCTACCCAACAACTGCAGAATATACATTCTGTTCATCAGCACATGGAACATTCTCCAAGACAGAGCATATGAAGACCATATGACAGGCCAGAAAACAAATCTCAGTAAACTTAAGAAAAACCTAAATTGTGTCAAGTACTTTCAGACAACAGTGGAATAAAATTGGAAATCAACTCCAAAAGGAATCCTCAAAACCATGTAAATACATGGAAATTAAATAACCTGTTCCTGTATGATCTTTGGGTCAACGATGAAATCAAGATGGAAATTTTAAAATTCTTTGAACTGAATAAGAATAGTAACTCTGGGATACAGCAAAAGTGGTGCTAAGAGGAAAGTTCATAGCCTTAAATACCTACATCAAAAAGTCTGAAAGAGCACAAAGAGACAATCTAAGGTCACACCTCATGGAACTGTACAAACAAGGACAATCCAAACTCAAACCCAGTAGAAGAAAAGAAATACCGAAGATCAGAGCAGAACTAAATGAAATGATTGAAACAACACACCAAAAAAATACAAAAGATAAGTGAAACAAAAAGCTCGTTCTTTGAAAAAATAAAATTGATATACATTAGTGAGATTAACCTAGCAAAGGAGAAGATCCAAATAAGCTCAATTAGAAACAAAATGGGAGATATTACTACAGATACCATAGAAATACAAAAAGGCTGCTATGAACACCTTTTTGTGTGTAAACTAGAAAACCTAGAGGAGATGGATAAATTCCTAGAAATATACAACCCTCCTAGATTAAACCAGGTAGATACATAAACTGAACAGACCAATAACAAGCGGTGAGATTGAAATGGTAATAAGACTGCCAACCAAAAAAAAGTCCAGGTACCAGATGGATTCACAGCTGAATTCTATCAGACATTCAAGGAAGAACTGGTACCATTCCTACTGACATTATACCAGAGGAGAAAGAGGGAATCCTCCTTAAATCATTCTATGAAACCAGTATCACTATAATACCAAAACCAGAGAAGGGCATAACAAAAAAAGAAAACTACAGACAAATATCCTTGATGAACACAGATGCAAAAATCCTCAATAAAATACTAATTGAATCCAACAGCCTATCAAAAAGATAATCCACCATGATCAAGTGGGTTTCATACTAGGGATGCAGGGATGGTTTAATATACCACATAAACGCAATTAAAAACAAAAATCACATGATCATCTCAATAGATGCAGAAAAAGGATTAGACAAAATCCGGCATCCCAGTAGGATTAAAACTTCAACAAAGTCAGCATAGAAGGGACAGACCTTAATATAATAAAAGCCATCTATGACAAACCCACATACAACATAATACTGAATGGGGAAAAGTTGAAAGCATTCCCCCTGAGAACTGGAACAAGACAAGGATGCTCACTTTTACCACTTCTATTCAACACAGTACTGGAAGTCCTAGTCAGAGCAATCAGACAAGAGAAAGAAATCAAGGGCATCCAAATTGGTAAAGAGGAAGTCAGACTGTTGCTGTTTGCTGATGTTATGATCATATATCTAGAAAACCTTAAAGACTCTCCAGAAAGCTCCTAGAACTGGTAAATGAATTCAGCAAGGTTTCAGGATACAAAATTAATGCACACAAATCAGTAGCTCTGCTATACACCAAGAGCGACCAAGCTGAGAATGAAATCAACAACTCAACCCCTTTTACGATAGCTGCAAAAAAAGAAAAAAAAAAAGAAAAGAAAGTAAAATACTTAGGAATGTATCTAACCAAGGAGGTGAAAGACTTCCACAAGGAAAACTACAAAATACTGCTGAAAGAAATCATAGACAACACAAATAAATGGAAACACATCCCATGCTCATGGATGGGTAGAATCAATATTGTGGAAATGGCCATACTGCCAAAAGCAATTTACAAATACCACCATCATTCTTCACAAAACTAGAAAAAACAATCCTAGAATTCATATGGAACCAAAAAGAGTCCTGTATTAGTTCATTTGCATGCTGCTGATAAAGACATAACCAAAAGTGGGAAGAAAAAGAAGTTTAATTGGACTTACAATTCCATATGGCCGGGGAGGCCTCAGAATCATGACGGGAGGTGAAAGGTGCTTCTTACATGGCTGAGGCAAGCGAAAAAATGAGGATGAAGCAAAAACAGAAACCCCTGATAAACCTATCAGATCTCATGAGACTTATTCACTATCACAAGAATAGCATGAGAAAGACCGACCCCCATGATTCAATTACCTCCCCATGGGTCCCTCCCACAATACGTGGGAATTCTGGAGATAAAATTCAAGTTGAGATTTGGGTGGGGACACAGCCAAACCCTATCAAGCCCACATAGCCAAAGGAAGACTAAGCAAAAAGAACAAATCTGGAAGCATCACATTACCTAACTTCAAACCATACCCTAAGAACACAGTCACCAAAACAGCATGGTACTGGTATAAAAATAGGCACATAGGACCAATGGAACAGAATATATAACCCAGAAATAAAGGCAAATATTTACAGCCAACTGATCTTTGACAAAGAAAACAAAAACAAAGTGAGGAAAGGACACCCTTTTCAATAAATGGTGCTAGGATAATTGGCTAGCCACATGTAGAAAATGAAACTGGATTATCATCTCTTACTTTATACAAAAATCAGCTCAAGATGGATCAAAGTCTTAAATCTAAGACCTGAAACCATAAAACTTCTAGAAGATAACATCAGAGAAACCCTTCTAGACATTGTTTTAGGCAAAGACTTCATGACCAAAAAACCAAAAGCAAATGCAACAAAAACAAAGATAAGTAGATGGGACTTAATTAAACTAAAAAAGTTTTTCTGCACTGGAAATGAAATAATCAGCAGAGTTAATAGACAACCCACAGAATGGGAGAAGATCTTCACAATCTATACATCTAACAAAGGACTAATATTCGGAATCTACAAATAACTCAAATCAGCAAGAAAAAAAGCCAACAATCCCATAAAAAAGTAGGCTAAGGACATGAATAGATAAATTCTCAAAAGAAGATAAACAAATGGTCGACAAGCATATGGGAAAATGCTCAACATCACTAATTATCAGGGCAATGCAAATCAAAACCAGAATGTGATACCACCTTACTCCTACAAGAATGGCCATAATAAAAGAATTTAAAAAAATAATGTTGGTGCAGATGTGGTGAAAAGGGAACACTTTTACACTGTTGGTGGGAATGTAAACTAGTACAACCACTGTGGAAAACAGTGTGGAGATTCCGTGAAGAACTAAAAGTAGCATTACCATTTGATCCAGCAATCCAACTACTGGGATCTACCCAGAGGAAAAAAGTCATTATACAAAAAAGAGACTTGCACGTGCATGTTTATGGTAGCAAAATTTGCAATTGCAAAAATATGGAACCAGTCCAAATACCTATCTATCAACGAGCTGATAAAGAAAATGTGGTATATAAATATACTATGGAATACTACTCAGCCATAAAAAGGAATTGAATAATGGCATTTGCAGCAACCTGGATGGAATTGGAGACTATTATTGTAAGTGAAGTAACTCAGGAATGGAAAATTAAACATCGTATGTTCTCACAAGTGGGAGCTAAGTAAGCTATGAGGATGCAATATTGTAAGAATGCTACAATGGACTTTGGAGACTCAGAGAAAATGGTGGGGGTGGGGTGAAAGATAAAAGACTTTAAATTGGGTATACTGGACACTACTTGGGTGATGGGTGCACCAAAATCTCAGAAATCACCACTAAAGAACTTATTCATGTAACCAAACACAACCTGTTTCCCTAAAACCTACTGAAATAAAAAATATAATGAACCATACCACCCAAAGCAATCTACAGATTCACTGCAATCCTTATCAAAATATCAATGACATTCTTCACAGAAATAAAAAATAATAATCCTAAAAGTATTATGGAACCACAAATAACTCTAAATAGCCAAAGCAATGTGAGCAAAAAGACCAAAGCAGAAGGTACTCTACTAAAATATAATACAAAGTTATGGTAACCCAAAAAGCATGGAACTGGTATGAAAACAGACACAGGTGCCTGGGCGCAGTGGCTCACACCTGTAATCCCAGCACTTTGGGAGGCTGAGGCAGGTGGATCATGAGGGTAGGAGTTCAAGACCAGCCTGGCCAACATGGTGAAACCCCATCTCTACTAAAAATACAAAAATTAGCCAGGCGTAATGATGCGCACCTGTATTCCCAGCTACTCAGGAGGCTGAAGCAAGTCAATTGCTTGAACCTGGGAGGCAGAGGTTGCAGTGAGCAGAGATCGTGCCACTGCACTTCAGCCTGGGCGATAGAGCGAGACTCTGTCTCATAAATAAATAAATAAACAGACAGACACATAGACCGATGGAACAGAATAGAGAACCCAGAAAGCTACATATTTACAGCCAACTGATGTATAAAACATGGATTTAAATTGGATCTCTCTGAATGTATTTTTTTGATGATATTACTTTACAGCCATATACATTTTTACATAATTATAAAATAAATAAGAGTGAAAAGCAGTTCTCAAGAATCAAAAGCAAAATTAACTAAATGAACTTAGTAGTATAGCGGTCCCTCAGTATTAATGAGGGATTTGTCTCATGACTCCCCCCACCCCCAAGTATACCAAAATCTACAGATATTCATGTCCTTTATATAAAATAGCCTGGTATTTCCACATAGCCTACATACATATTCCCAAAACACTTTAAATCATCTCTTGATTACTTATAATAGTTACTGTAATTCCTACACATTATTAATGTGGATTCAAAATACTGTTTGTCTTGGGAAAAACTGAAGTTTTGCTTTTTGGAATTTCAGGGAATTTTTTTTTTCTGAATGCTTTTGACCCATGGTTGGTGGAATCCATGGATGGGGAACTAACAGATATGGTGGGCTGACTTTATATCAAATTTGTGGCATAACTTCATGAAGAAAATGATTTCAAGTCACTTTAAAATATAAATGTCTTTTATCCCTTGTGGGATGTATTTACAAAGAAAGGAACTGCAAAGAAATCTTAGATTTTTTTTTTTTAAAGATGTCTTGCTATATTGCCCAGGCTGGCCTCAAAGGCTCAAGCAATCCGCCTGCCTCAACCCCCTTGAGTCACTAGGATTGCAGGTGCATGCCACCACACTCAACTTTTGGAATGTTTTTATAATTTTACAAGTAGGATTAGGATTAATATTTGTATAATTATTCAAAAACCATTTTCTATAAACATTGTATATATGTTGATAAAGCGTAGTATATATGTACTGTGAGCCAAATACAGCCTATGACAAGTTCTTGTAAATAAAGTTTTATTAGAACGTAGCCATACTTATTTGTTTACATATTGCCTATGGCTGTTTCTGAGCTGCAGTGGCAGAGTTTAATAGTTGCGACAGAGACTGTGTGGCCTGCAAAGATTGAAGTATTTACTATCTGGCCTTTACAAAAAAAGTTTGCCAACCCCTGTTCTAGCTCTCTCTCCAATACAATAACACACTTAGGACAAGGAGAACATCCCAAATCTAAAAATCCAAAGTGCTTCAAAATCTATAACATTTTGAGTACTTTGGAATTAGGGGTTGTGACTTTTTGTCTCTAATTCCTTATACCCAGCACTATTTAGAACCTTATACCCAAGGTTCTAAACAGTGCTAGGGCGGTGCTATATATTATGACCAACAAGATAGTTGGGTTGTTTAGATTCAGTTTGTTCCTGTATCTTAGGAGTAACTTAGAGAACAATGAGGAATGAAGGTGATACAAAGCTGAGAGGATTTATCAGTATTTTTGTTTTGTTTTGTTTTGTTTTGTTTTATTGAGACGGAGTCTCGCTCTGTCGCCCAGGCTGGAGTGCAGTGGCCGGATCTCAGCTCACTGCAAGCTCCGCCTCCCGGGTTTATGCCATTCTCCTGCCTCAGCCTCCCAACTAACTGGGACTACAGCCGCCCGCCACCTCGCCCGGCTGTTTTTTTGTATTTTTTTTAGTAGAGACGGGGTTTCACCGTGTTAGCCAGGATGGTCTCGATCCCCTGACCTCATGATCCGCCTGTCTTGGCCTCCCAAAGTGCTGGGATTACAGGCTTGAGCCACCGTGCCCGGCCGGATTTATCGGTAAAGGCCAGCACAATAAAAAATACTAAACAAGGTTATTCAGTCAAAAAAGAAAATATATCAGATACTTTGAATGATATAAAGGAATGAAGAGTACCAAAATGGTAAATACATGGGTGCATAGGAGACTTTTTTTTTTTTTACATTAAAAACTAGGAGGAAAAACAGTTTCAATGTATTATGGCATGTATTATATATAAAAGTGAAATGAGTAACAATAGCACAGAAGATAGGAGGAATTAATATATACTGTTGTCATGTTCTTACACTATCCATGAAGTGGTATATTATTTGAAAGCAGATGGTTATAACTTAAACATGCATACAGTAGTCCCCCCTTACCTGTAGGGGGTTCCCAGTGGATGCCTGAAAGCATGGATAATACTGAATCCTATATATACTGTGCATGGTTTTATTTTTCCTTCTTCGCAATTTCATGGACAGAAAATGTTCTAACCATATATCTTAGCAACCTCAGCATATGATTTTTAATCTTTCCTTATTATGTTGAGAACTTATGCACTTTCATTTAAATGAAGCACTTTAAAAGGGTTTCTCTTTGGTATATCTGAATTGTCAGAATTACTACTTTTGTGCTTTGGGGCCATAATTTGGTAAAGTAAAGGTAACTTGAACACAAGTACTATAATAGTTTAACAGTTGATATAATAACCAAGATGGCTACTAAGTGACAAATGGGCAGGTAGCTGTATAAAGTATGAATACGCTAGACAAGGGGATGATTTTTATCCTGGGCAGGATGGGGCAGGACAACACAAGATTTCATCATGCTACTCAAAATGGCACACAATTTAAAATGAATTGTTTATTTTTGGAATTTTCTTTTCCGTTTAGTATTTTTGGACTGCAGTTGACTGTGGGTAACTGAAATCATGGAAGGTGAAGCTGCTGGTAATAAGAGGGGACCACTCTATTTTAAGCCCTAGAACAAGCATTTACACATGGACATACACAAACATAAAAATTTTAAAATGAAGTATAGCTAATAAACCAAAATAGAAGGTAAATTGGAATACTCCACCAAAAAAAAAAAATTAATTCAAAAGTACCGAAAAAGGAAGAAAGAGGAAAAGGCAAAGAACAGATATGACAAAAAAACGAGATGACAGGTTTAAATCGAAATACATAATTACATTAAATGAAAACGGCCTAAAGAGTCCAAAAATAAGGCCAGGCGCGGTGGCTCATGCCTGTAATCCCAGCATTTTGGGAGGCCGAGGTGGGCGGATCACGAGGTAAGGAGATCGAGACCATCCTGGCTAACATGCTGAAACCCCATCTCTACTAAAAATGCAAAAACAAAATTAGCCGGGCATGGTGGCGGGTGCCTGTAGTCCCAGCTACTCAGGAGGCTGACACGGGAGAATGGTGTGAACCTGGGAGGTGGAGCTTGCAGTGAGCTGAGATCGTGCAATTACACTCCAGCCTCAGTGACAGAGCGAGACTCCGTCTCAAAAAAAAAAAAAAAAAAAGAGTCCAAAAATAAAACCTCAGAGATTATTGTACTAGATGAAAAAGCAGGAATCAACTACATTTTGTCTATGGGAGACCCACTCTAAAGACAAAGATAGGTTAGAAATAATAGAATGAAAAAAGATATATAATGCAAACACCAATCAAAATAATGCTGAAATGCCTATATTAATAAAGGACCAGTAAACTTCAGAACAATAACTATTATTAGGGGAAAAAGTCATTTCATGAAAGAGAAGGTCAATGGCTTTAGAATATTTGATGCAAACTCTGAAAGAACTGAAAGTAGAAGTAGTGAAATCCATAATTCTAAGATAAAGAGGATTTAAACACTCCTCTCTAAGTAGTTGAGGGAACAAACAGAAAGTCAGTGGATACAAAGACTTAACACTGTTAACAAATTGACCTAATTATCATTTAAAGAGCAACACCCAGCAAGAGCAAAATATACATTCTTTTCAGTACACATGGAACATTTAATAATAACACAAGGTCATAAAACAAGTTTCTCTCTCTCTTTCTCTCTCATTTTTTTTTTTTTTTAAGATAGGATCTTTCTGTCACCCAAGCTGAGGGGCAGTGACAATCATCGCTCACTGCAGCCCCAAACTCTTCAGCTCGAGCAATCCTCCCACCTCAGCCACCCAAGTAGCTAGGATTATAGGCGCACGCCACCACACTCAGCTAATTTTTAAATTTTTTAAATGTAATATATATATGGATTGTCAGGCCTCTGAGCCCAAGCTAAGCCATCATATCCCCTGTGACCTGCACGTATACATCCAGATGGCCTGCAGCAACTGAAGATCCACAAAAGTGAAAATAGCCTTAACTGATGACATTCCACCATTGTGATTTGTTTCTGCCCCGCCCTAACTGATCAATGTACTTTGTAATCTCCCCCACCCTTAAGAAGGTTCTTTGTAATTCTCCCCACCCTTGAGAATGTACTTTGTGAGATCCACTTCCTGCCCGCAAAACATTGCTCCTAACTCCACCGCCATTATAAGAACTAATGATAATCCCACCACCCTTTGCTGGCTGACTCTTTGGACTCAGCCCACCTGCACCCAGGTGAAATAAACAGCCCTGTTGCTCACACAAAGCCTGTTGGGTGGTCTCTTCACACGGACACGTGTGACATGGATATTTTAAAAATCCAATCTTGTGGCACTGATTTTCAACAAGAGAATTTAATTCATTTACATTTATTATAATTAATGATGTTTAGACATTCTAGCAAGCTTATTCTGTGGTTTCTTACCATACCTTTAACTATTTCCTTTTGATTATTTCCTATTTGCTTTTACATTTTTTATCAAGTTTTCTTTGTTGTGTTTTTCCTATTTACTAGTTATAAAGTTATACCATTTATGTAGTTGGCTAAGGCTGTCATAACAAAATACCACAGAGTGGGTGACCTAAACAACAGAAATTTATTTTCTCACAGTTCCAGAAGCTGGAAATTCATTGTCAAACTGGCAGGTTTGGTTTCTCCCTGAACCTCTCTCCTTGGCTTGTAGATGGCCACCTTCTTGCTGTATCCTCACATGGTCTTACCTCTGTGCACACACATTGCTGGTGTCTCTTCTACTTCTTGTAAGGGCACCAGTCATATTGGATGAGGGGCCCATCCTCATGGCCTCATTTAACCTTAATTACCTCCTTTAAAGGTTCTGTCTCCAAATATAGTCACACTGAAGGTCAGGGCTTCAACATATGAACTAAGGAAGGGTGAATATAATTAGTCCATGACACCATCCATTCTTTTTTTTTTTTTTTTTGGCTGAATATCCTTAAGTTTTCAACATACTCATATCAACTTGTTTTTCTAAAAATACCTAGGGTTTAATCAGTATCCACTTACTCTGACTTGTCTCCACTCACTCACCCTACTCTTCCCGTTGTAACACCCTAATTATTCATCCTTGCTTGCCCAGGAACACTTTCCCATTCCTAGTATCCCTTTCCTCAGGGCATGAAGAACTTTTTGTTGCTCCTCCCAATTTTGGTAGCAGTCTTCACCTCTTGACATTTTGGTTTATGCTTTGTTCTTCTATTTCATTCTGTTTTACAGTTTTCAATAGATTCCTCAGAAACTGTGGTCCATAGAATTTGTCCTGAATTCCAGTTATAAATTTTTAAAAACACACACACACACACACACACATGCATCTTCCATCATTTCCAGAGATTTGGCACAGAAGTAGAAGAGATTTATGTGTACACTCAATCTAATATCTTAAAACAGAAGAAGTACATTTCATTTAGTAGTTAATTCTTCTGACGGGAGAGTTCCAATTGGGAGAATTTAAACTTGAAAGTTCAAGCTAGGTTTGAGTCAACAGAGGCAAAAATGAGTTTATAATCATAATATTTAAAATTGCAATTATAAGGTATGTAATAAATGGTAAGTCTTGTTTCAGAACTTAGCAGGTACAAAACTCTTCTCTATAAAAACAGTGCCAACAAAGCAATTCTATGTCAACTTGATCACCAAGCAAGTGCCTAGGAGTGGCAGATGTAAGCCATCCTACAAAAATCATGCCAATGAAAGACAAACTACCCAACAGTATCATGCCAAGGGAAGGCACAGATGGCTGGAGAGCAGCAGCTATAGGTCTTTTTATAGCATTATCAGATGGCACAGTTGACATTCCAACTGGACCTGCGCCAATGGCCAAGGTAATTAGGGATGCCAACATGAGAATGTTCAGAAGGCATACTCATCCTCATGCCATCCAACAAGAAGCCAGAGAGGCAATCTTGGGTGGCTTTTATGCCACAATGAGTAAAGTAAAATGAGTAGCTTTTATGGCACAGTAATAATGAGTTTGGAGAGGTTACCTGAATTTTCAAAAGCAGAATAACGTCCTAAAGACAAAGAATTAAAAGCAGCATTTCTGTGGCCAAATCGACTTCCAAACCACACAGCATCTATTGAGAGAACGCATGTAATAGTAGAGTCTAGATCTGTGATAAGTGAAAATTTATATTTTTAAAGTAATCTCAAAGATACAGAAAAGTTTCAAGTACAGAACAAAGATCACTTTTTCTCTGAACCATTTCAGAGTAAGTTGCCAACACATTCTTGAATACTTCAGTGTTTATCTTCCACAAATTAGGACATTTGCTTACATAACCACAATCAAACCAATAAAATCATGAAATTAACACTGATATAATTACTCAAACTTAATCACTGAAGTTTCAACAGTTGTTCGAATAATGTCCTTCCTATCACAAAGATCCATTTCTTGATGCATTTAGTTGTAATGTTTCTTTAGTCTCCTTTAATCCAGAATATTTCTTTAGTCTTACTTTCTCTTATATGAACTTAGCATTTTTGAAGACTATAGGTGGGTTATTAGAATGTCTCTCAATTTAGGTTCAATCGATACTCCCCATGACCAGATTCAGGTTATGCATTTTTTTTTTCACGAATACCATGGAAAGGATGTTGTGTTCTTATTGCAATATATGAGGTGACAAATTACTTTTATTTCTTCCATTATTGGTGATATAAATATAAATTTTGATTACTTGATTAACAGGGCATCTGCCAGCCTTCTCCACTGCAAAGTTATTCCTTTTCCCTTTGTAAATCATAGATATTTCATGAGAAAATATTTTGAGGCTATGTAAATATCCTGTTTTTCACGAAACTTTTTCTCACCAGTTATAGCATCCATTATGGATTCTTGTCTTAGAAAATTATCACTATGATGTTTGCCAAATTGTCATTTTCTAATTCTATCTTTACTTTTATATTTATTAGTTGGATTTATTTACTTGTATCATTATGAAGTCATGGTGCCTTATTTTATGCTACATGTTATAATCATCCTACACATTTTGATATATTATGTTCTCATTTTAAAATTCAGTTCAAAATATTTCCCATTTTCTCTTGTGATTCCTTCTTTAATCCGTGATCTTTTTAGAGAAGTATTATTTACTTTGTATTTGGGAACTTCATAGATATTTGGATGTAATTGACTTGTAATTTAATTCCTTTGTTGTCATATTTCAATCTCCCAGAATTTATTGAGCTTTATTTTATGAACCAGGATACAGTTTATATTTAGGGAATATGCCATGTAGATTTGAAAAGAATGTGTATTCTGCAGTTGTTGGATACAGGTTCAAAAAATGTCAGATCAAGTTGGTTCACATATTTTATATATTCATGATTTTTTGACATGTTCTATGAATTATTATATTTATCTATTTCTTTTTTGGTTTGTCGGCTTTTGCTTCATGCATTTGAAGCTCAGTTATCTTCTTTAGGATTGTCATGTCTGCCTGATTAAACTTTTGTCATTATAATGTCTCTCTTTATTTCTGGTGATACTTTCTTTTTGAAGTCACTTTGTCTTATATTTACTGTTTGCAGTATATATATTTTTCACATTTTTACTTTCAATGTATTTGTGTCATAATAATTAAAGTGTTTCCCTTATACACTGAACATAATTAGGTCTTGCTTTTTATCCAGTCTGAAAAACTCCAACTTTAAGGAAAACTTCGTGTCTGCTTTTTGAGTATCCATCCAGTTTGAACTTAAAGTCGTTATTAATATATTTAGAGTTAAGTGTAACATCTTACTATTTGTTTTCTATTTGTCCTCCTTTTCTGTCTTCTTTTGGATTGAATATTTTAAAAGTATTTTAAAATTTCCTCTTTTGACTTTTTAAAACAACATGCCTATTTACATTTTTTAAAAAATCCTCTAGGCACCATAATATGCAATTTTAACTTATCACAGTCTACCTAGAATTAATACTGTACTACTTCAGTTAAAAGGCACAAGTCTTACAATAATATAATTCCATTTACCCCCTCCTCTGATGTTGCTGTTATTCATTTCATGTAGACATAATTATCACAATGTATTATTACTTTTGCTTTAAATAATTATATTCTGAAGAAATTTTAAAATAAGGAAGAAAGACTTAATATTAGTCCACATGCTTATGATTTTTAGGACTCTTCATTCTTTCATGTAGAGCCAAGTTTTCACCTGGTATCATTTTTGTCCTATCTGAAAAACTTCCTTCAGCTTTTCTGGTAGTGCTGCTGCTAATTTCAATTTAATTTCACTAATTTAAAAGTATCTTTATTTCACCCTCACTTAAGGATGATTTTTACTGGATATAACATTTTGAGTTGAGAGTTTTAGTTTTGTTTATCATGTTGATGATGCTGTTCCATTATCTTTTGGCATCACTGTTTCTGATTTGAAGTTAGTCATAATTCATATTAGCTGTTGCTCTTTGTTGTTTCCTGGGTATTTTCAAGATATAACTTTTTGTTTCCTGGGTATTTTAAAGATTTATCCCTTATCACTAGTTTTAAGTAATTTGTCTATGCTGTGCCAAGATATGGTGTGCTTAGGTATTGATTTCTTATATTAGGAATTCACTGAGATTTTTGCATCTGTAGGCCAATGCTTTTTACCAAGCTCCAATTACATGTATTTTAGACTATTTGATTTTGTTCCATAAGTCACTGAGACTCTGCTCACTTTCTGAAATATTTTTGTTTTCTTTAGATTGGATACTTTCTACTGATCTGTCTTTAAGTTCACTGACCCTTAATTATGTCCAATCTTCTACTGAATAAATGTTTCATTGCAGATTTTATATTTCTCACTTCTAGAATTTCTATTTTGCTTTTAAAAAAACATACAGTTTCTATGTTTCTCCTGAGAAACCCTATCTTTTCAGTCATTATGTTCATCATTTCCTTGAAAATCCTTGAACATTTCTGATGACTTATTACCCAGAACACATTAAAAGGAAGGCTAATATAATTTCTTATAGGAAAGACCCAATGGCAGCTGCACAAGAGTGTCAATTCCAGTTTTATATGTGCTACACAGACTTATTTTTTATTGTCAAACAGAAGGAAGAATAAAGCAAATTAATGTCTCCATAGTGATGGTGTTTTTGTGTCTCTGACTTGGATTACAAATCTAGGGAAATGAAAAGCAAAGAGGAGGTTGGGCGTGGTCGTTCACACCTGTAATTCCAGCACTTTGGGAGGCTAAGGTGGGCAGATCTCTTAAGGCCTGGAGTTTCAGACAAGCCTGGCTGACATGGTGAAACCCCATCTCTACTAAAAATACAAAAATTAGCTGGGCATGGTGGCTCATGCCTGTAATCCCAGGTACTTGGGAGGGAGAGGCAGGAGAATCACTTGAACCCAGGAGGCAGAGGTTGCAGTGAGCTGAGATTGCGCCATTGCACTCCAGCCTGGGCAACAGAGTGAGATTCTGTTACCCAAAAAAAAAAAAAAAAAAAAAAAAAGAAAGAAAGAAAGAAAGAAAAGACCACAGAGGAAATGGAAAGATCTTGTTAGCAATTTGAAAGTTGGCTCTTTTAGTTTCCATAATGAATTTATGAGAAGGTTTAAAAAGACCACAAAATAACCCTGTAATAGAATGATCAGGTTGAGGATTATGGAGAAGGATATCAACATTATCATCATTTAATGCAGCTGGATTTTCTGTCCTAACAGTTTTATTTTTTAAAAAAATCTCACAACAGAACAACAAATTGTTGAATTTGTTGTTTTTAGTCAATATAAGACATGTTGAATGTGGGATTTTATATAAATGCCCAGTGAGGTTGCTTAAGTTTGGATGAGTCAGAATTCCAGTGTTTCTCAGGACTGTGAAAACTCTAGCATTTTCATTTAGCCCTTAATCTCACAGCAGTGACTTTTTGCTATGCCTTGTCTACCTGTAGTCTAGCTCTCCATTAAGGACCCAAAGGGGACAAAAATAAAGACTTCTGGGTCTCACCTCTTCACACAGATTCCCCCTTTCTGATATATCACAAATTTTAGATCCCTTATCATCCCTGAATTCTGAACACTGATCTCTGGGAAGATGACAGAGTAGGAAGCACCAGGAATCTGGAACCTAAATAATAATTACATTGGCAGAATCTGTCTGATGTAATTGTTTTGGAACTATGGGGTCTATTGAGGCTTGCAACATTTAGGGAAAGGCTTGGATGGTAAATTGCCGTTAATTTTCATCAATTTCAGCTCTTAGCACAGTATCTGTCACCCATCCACCTCCCCAGCTGTATGGTGGGCAACTGTGCACACCTTCCAGAGCAGTTGGCAATCAGCTGGCTGGAACGAGGAGGGGCAAAATATAAGGGTTCTGTGCTCTGTGAATTGATGCTTTTGACTGCAGAGGTGCAGACAGGGAGGCAGGGTACCTCACCCCTCATTGCACCTCACTCCTCATTGTTGCAAACCCCTCCTCCTTGCCTGAAGTGACTTGGAGATTTAAAGAGCTGTACTCTCATTACCCCCTTCATTTTTCTTTTTTGCCCTTTTGGGAACCAAACATTAAAGACTAGGACACTTAAATGCAACTGCATATATGGGGAAAATTACAAAGTTACTACACATTCCAAGCGCAGGAAAAGTATAGTTTTGGACAAGGCCTGAGAAGACCCTAACATTCACCTTAGTATAATCTCTGGCCCACAGTCAGCCTAAAACAATTATAAAAACCCTAAAACAATAATAAAAAACAGCAAACTCTGGAGAAGGATGTGAATCTGATTCTCAGTTACCATGTTATTAAATTCCAGTGTCCAGTTTTCATCAACAAAAAATCACGAGGCATATAATGAAATAGGAAAGTATGGTCTATTTTAAGAGGAAAAAATAAACAGAAACTGTCCCTCAAAAAAAAAAAGACCTGATGGCAGACCTACTAGACTGCAAAACAACTGTCTAAAATATGCTTAAAGACTTAAAGGAAGATATGGGAAAAGTCAAAATTGTGAATGAACAAAATGAAAACATCAATAAAAAGAAAAGTTAAAAGCAAACCAAAAAGAAATTCTTGAGCTGGAAAATATAATGACAAGATGATTTGAAAGCCAGATTTGAGCAGACAGAAACAGAATCAGGAACTTTGAAGACAGGACAATAAACATTATCAACCTAAGAAACAAAAAGAAAAAAGATTGAAGAAAAGTGAATAGACAAGGGACCTGAGGGATACCATCAAGCTGATCAACATATGCATTGTGGGAGTTCCAGAAGGAAAAGAGAAAGTACCAGAGAAAATATTAAAAGAAATAATGGCTAAAAACTCCCCAAATTTGATGAAAGATATGAATACAAACATCCAAGAAGCTCAATGAACTCCAAGTAAGATGAACTCAACCCCACTGTGAGACAGACTATAATTAAATGTTCAAAAGACAAAGGGAATGTTGAAAGCAGAAAGAGAGAAGTGATTTTTCACATACAAGAGCCCCTAAGTAATACTACCAGAAGATTTTGCATCAAAAGCTTTGGAGGTAAGAAAGCACCAGGCTGATAAAAGTGCCAAAAGAGGTCAGGTGTGGTGGCTCATGCCTGTAATCTCTGCACTTTGGGAGGCCGAGGCGGGCGGATCACTTGGGGTCAGGAGTTCAGGACTAGTCTGGCCAACAGGGGGAAACCCCTTCTCTACTAAAAACACACACACACAAAATTCGCTGGGCATGATGGCAGGCCCCTGTAATCCCAGCTACTTGGGAAGCTGAGGGAGGAGAATCACTTGAACCCGGGAGGTGGAGGTTGCAGTGAGCTGAAATCACACCACTCCACTCCAGCCTGGGTGAAAGAGCAAGACTGTCTCAAAAAAAAAAGTGCTGAAAGAAAAAAAATGTCAACCAAGAATCCCATATGTGGCAAAATTGTCCTTCAAAAATGAAGAAGAAATTGAGAAATTCCCAGATAAACCTAAGCTGAGGGAGTTCATTACCACTAGACCTTGCCTGCAAGAAATGTGCAAGGGAGTCCTGTAGGGTGAAACAAAAGGGCACTGGACAGCTACTCAAAGCCATATAAAGAAAAGCCATATAAAGAAAAAAAAAATCTCAATAAAAGTAACTACCAGGTATATTATAAAAGCTAACATTATTGTAACAATGGTTCAAAATTCCACTTTTTGCTCTCTATACAAGTTAAGATACTAATACATTTTAAAAATTATCAGGCTAAAAGCTAGCATTACTGTAACTTTGGTTGGTAATACCACATTTTATATTTTATATGAGACAGATACCTTAAAAGAATTATTAGTTTATATTATAGAGTAAACAACTTGTAACAAAGTAGTTTTATGACATTAAAAACTGAAAAGAATGTAGAGAAAGCCATGAAGGAGCAGAGTTTTTGCGTGTTACTAAAAATTAAGCAAGTGTAAATCCAAATTATAGCCTTATAATTTTAGGATATTTAAATGTAATCCCCATGATAACCACAAAGAATACAGCTATAGAATATACACAAATTGAAGAGAGAAAAAAAATTTTCACTACAAAAACAATCAACCAAACATGAAAAAGACAGTAATCCAGGAAATGAGGGACAAAAAAAGCCATATGGTATAAAAAACGACTGGCAAAATAACAGAAGGCCCTCTGTATTAGTAATTTTAATGCAAATGGATCAAACTTCCAATCAAAAGACATATTAACAGAATAGATAACAACTGACTCAACCATATGCTGTCTGTACGAGATTTACTATAGATCCAAAGACTTTAATAGATTAAAAATGAAAAGATGAAAAAAAAGATATTCCATGCAAATAGTAACCAAAATTACAGGTATGGTAATACTAATATTCAGAAAAAAAAACAGACTTTAAATTTAAAAAGGTTACAAGAGATCAAAAAAAGAATATTATATAAGTACAATCAGAAATGATAACAGTGAAATTGCAACTGATAATGAAGAAATATAAAAGATCATCAGAGATTACTATGAACATATACACATACACACATAAACCAGAAAACCTTGAGGAAATATATTAATTCCTATACATCCTCCCAAGACTGAACCAGGAAGAAATAGAAATCCTGAACAGACCAATAATGAGTACTGAAATTGAATCGCTAATTAAAAAAATCATCCAACAACAACAGCAACAACAACAACAAAAAAGTCCAGGACCAGATGAACTCGTGGACTACTTTTATCAGATATACAAAGGAGAGCTGGTACCAATCTTACTGAAACTATCTCAAAAAAAAAAAAAAAAAAAAAAAATCAAGTTGGAAGGATTCCTCCCTAATTCATTCTACAAAACCAGTATCATCCTGATACCAAAATCATACAAAGACACAACAAATATTCCCAATAATACAAGCCAGTATTCCTAATAAATACAGATGTAAATATCCTCAACAAAATATTAGCAAACCAAATCCAACAGCATATTAAAAAGGTAATTCACGATTAAGTGGGCTTTATTCCAGGGATACAAGGATGGTTCAACATTCACAAATCAATAAATATGATTCACCACATAAACAAAATTAAAAACAAAAACCATATGATCATCTCAATAGATGCGAAAAAAATAAATAAGCATTTGATAAAATCTAGCATCCCTTCATGATAAAAACCCTCAGCAAACTATGCATTGAGGGAACATACCTCAAAATAATAACGGCCATCTATGACAAGCTCACAGCAAACATCATACTAAATGGAGAAACCCTGCAAGCATTCCCTCTTAAAACAGGAACAAGACAAGGATTTCCACTCTCAGCACTACTATTCAACATAATACTGGAAGTCCTAGCTGGAGCAATCAAGCCAGAGAAAGAAATAAAAGGTATCCAGCTAGGAAAAGAGGAGTCAAACTATCTCTATTCACTGATTACATGATCTTAGACCAAGAAAATCCTAAAGACTCCTCCAACAGACTTCTAGACTTGAAAAATGACTTCAGTAAATTTCTAAATACAAAATCAACATACAGAAATCAATAGCATTTCTATAAACCAATAACATTCAAGCTGAGAGTCAAATCAGGAACTCAATCCCATTTACAATAGCCATAAAAATTAAAATGCCTGGTAATATATTTAACCAAGAATGTGAAAGAACTCTACAAGGAGAACTACAAATGCTGATAAAAGAAATCACAGATGATAAAAAAATTTAAAAATAAAAATTTAAAAAAAAAAGGGAAAACATTCCATGCTCATGGATTTGAAAAATCAATACTGTTAAAATGACCATAAAGCCCAAAGCAATCTACAGATTCAATGCAATTCCTATCAAAGTACCAATGTCATTTCACAAAATTAGAAAAAACAATCCTAAGGTTCATATCAAATCAAAAACGAGCCCAAATAGCCAAAGCAATCCTAAGGAAAAAGAACAAAGCTGAAGGCATCACATTATCTGACTGCTGTTGTTCTGGATGCCTACTGACTCCACTAAGGATGGCACCACGTCTGAGAGGCTGAAGAAGAGACCCGGAGTCAGCAAACGAGGCATGGCATTTAGTGAGGGAACTTACATAAAAGGATGGTCCAGAGGTGGTGAGTTGGACAGGAGAACTGCTACCGTTTGTAAAAAGCATATGGTTTATATAGCATTTTCACTTAGCAACCTCCAATTGGCCAAAACAAAGGGCATTAATTCCCTGTATAGCCTGCCTGCATTCCAAGGGATGGGTTGGGGGTTCAGATGTCCTCCGTAAATATGGAATAGATCCTCAAGTTGTTCACTCTTGGATTCCTTAGCTTAGGACTCCAGACACACATTCTTGTAAGACAACAGGATCATTCTCAGGGTATGCTTAAGTTATTGCTGTCAGGTGTGTGTGCCATACACTCCACCCTAACATACTCTTGAATGGCCCTCACATTCTTATCATGCCATTTCTTCTATCATTCTCCTAGGGTCAGGTATGTGGAGGAGCATTTCAGCCAGATACTACAGAAGCAACACAAACTACAACAACAAAAAAGAATAAAAAATATAATAACAATCTCACTGGATACAAAGTTCTACTAAGTGATTGGAAGTTGATTTAACCATGTTGTTATAGGGGTGTAAGACAGAGATTCTATAGTGTTATTATAATATACACTATATAATATAATGCACAGGGTAGACCTAAATACTGGTATTTAGGACCCGCATGGCCTAGTTACATTGTGAGAGTAATCAGGGATATATACACAATATTCAGTTTTTAACTAATGCACAGGTTCTACCCTCGGCAGCAGTTAAGATGTCCAGGGCTCTGCCATTTTGCAAAGTAATGTGTCTGATTTGGGTGGTCTCTTCAGTAAGAAGAAGAATAGCATGGTTGGTATCATTAATGGCTGCAGCCATATGTTTAGCCTCAACTTGTGGCTCTATGTGTATCTATTGTTGCCACTTGGGGAGAAAAAATGGCCAAAGGGTAAAACCGCCAGGATGCATGCTTCTGGCAGTACCTGACGTTTACACTCTTCCAGTGAATAGGAATGCATGTATCTAAACGGGACACAATGCATACGGACAAGGATGCCGCCAGGTGCATATACCCATCCAGTTAGAGCGTAAGTAAGGCTAGCTGTGGGTGCCACAACCCATAACAATCCCCAAGGGGAGGGGTAGGCCCCCATGTGGAGAGAGTTATACTGCCACCCAGCCACATATCTTTGGTTATTTGAAGGGATCGGTTACATTGCTGTGGGGATAGCCATCTGTGATGGTTAATATTGTCAACTTGATTGGATTGAAATATGCAAAGTATTGTTTCTGGGTGTTGCCAGAAGAGATTATTATTTGAATCAGTGGACTGGGAGAGGAAGAACCACCTTCAGGAAGACCCACCCACAATGTGGGTGGGCACCATCCCATTGGCTGCCAGCATGGCTAGAAGAAGCAAGCAGACGAAAGTGGAAGAAGGTGACTTGCATGAGTCTTCTTGCCTTTATCTTTCTCCCATGCTGGATGCTTCCCACTCTCAAGACTCCAAGTTCTTTGGCTTTTGGACTCTTGGACTTACATCAGTGGTTTGCCAGGGGCTCTTGGGCCTTCAGCCACAGATGGGAGGCTACACTCTTGGCTTCCTTACTTTTGAGGTTTTGGGATTTAGGCTGAGCCATTACTGGCTTCCTTGGCAGCCATTACATAGAGGCAAAGGTCCTATGTAGTCTACCTGCCACCGTTGCACTTGGGTCCAGCCCTGGCCTATCTGTTCAGTATTGTGTGGAAAAGGCCTGGGGTGTTTCTGTGCACAGGTAGGACATTGCTTATAGATGAGTACTATATCTTTATATCATAGTGGTAGTCCTCAATTTTCACTATGGCCCAAAAGGTATGTTGTCCCCAGTGTCCTGTCTTTTTATGTAGCCAGTAAGCCACATCTTCTTGTGGGCACTTCCTTGAGGAAGCAAATATAGGGTAGGCTTGTCTGCCTGTTGATTTCCAGGTGGTGTAGATGAAATGTGGGCATCCACATGGTAGACTGTTACATGCATCCTCTGGATGCATGGAGAACGTCATTCCACATGTCAGCACCTGAAAGGGCGCAGGCTGCTATTGACCAATCCTGTGTTTTGCACTATAGTAGAAACATCGTGAGTCCCTTAAAGACAGCCCAGCTGTCAGTGCATAGGACTGCTGGATCCAGCTTATGAAGGAGGACCATCCAAGCTGCCCACAGCTCAGCGCATTGGCTACTATGTCCTTCACCTGTATCAAACCAGATACTATCAGTGGATGGCTGAGTGGCCACAACTGTCTAGGTGCAAGGACTGCATCATGATGAGCCATCTGTGTACCAGGCCTAGTTAGGAATTGGACCTTGGCTCTACTGTATAAAGGAAGGGATTTGTGGAGGCCCAGCATTCTCCACTGAAGACTGTCTTCAGCTGTAACATAGGTGACAGGTCCAAGCATCAAATGGAGCTCTGCAACCAAGGGGCAATTAGTTCATGGTGCTCCTCTGTTGCAGGTAGGCCTGCCATTTGGCCAGTCTGTGTCTGGGCATTCCTAGACTTTGGTTTCTGGAAGGTACCCTTCAGCCAACCTGCTGTGAGGTACGGGGTGCATACTAGCATTGAGACGCTCTCTGTAATGCCCTCAACTTGCAAGGCATAATATGTAGCACAGAGTTGTTGCTCTGCGACATTACATTTAACTCCAGTCCCCTTCCATAGTGACACAGGAGTTCAAAAGAAATCACTTAGGCAGATAGCAAGGACATGGGAGTCCTTGGAAAGGCTTTTCTGTTTAATAAAAAGCAGCCCCAAATCATTTTCTAACAAAGAACAGCCTGCAAAGCTGGGAGCTTGCATGGATGAATGCTGGCAGGAACTAAGGACTAGACATTTTCAAGATGGCAGCTCCATCTTCCCTTCTCTACCAGCCACGTGTGCTGTAAGGAACAGATAAGATGGCACCGATCAACTGGAAAGCCCTGGGAGGACCAGCCTTCCCAGCTTGCTATGTAAACATCATACCTGATGGAACCAATCTATAAGCCCTTTATAAATCAGACACCACCTCCTCAAACTGGACTATAAAACTTGGTGCATTGACCACCAGCTGGCCCTTTCCACTTGCAGACCTCTTCCTCTACGGAGGTAGCTGTTTCTCTCTTCTGTTCTACCTATTAAACCTCCATTCCTAAACTCCTCATGTATGTCTGTGTCCTAAATTTTCCTGGCACATGACAATGAGCCCCAGGGTTTATAACCCAGACAACGTAGCCACTTTATAATGGGCACCTTGTCTGGGATACCAAGTACAACATTCAACAAAACGGTGAGTAGAGGGGAGCGAACTCCAACTCTGTCCTTTCATTCTGAGACTCTCAGCCTCCATTTTAGACCTTTCATGGAGGACTTAGTTGTCGCATGGGACTGGGAAAAGTCCTGGGGCAACTGAAGATTTCTGGCCAGGGCTGCCACCCGGTATTACCCAAAGGCTTCTGGACTGACCTCAGCCTCTAACTGCCCTCATGGGGTATCAGCAACAGGATCTCCAACTTTCCTATCATAATTTCCTCCTTTCCTGTTTGCAACCATTATATCTCTTATCCTGTGTATGAAATATGCGAGAAGTTTTACAGTTCAGGGAAGTAATCTTGTTAGGCAAGATCAGAGAATGTCTAGTAACTGGGGATGTAGCTTCAAGGGAAGATGTCTTTGTGATTTTCTAGGAACAGAGGGTTTCCCCCACCACAGTGAATGTCTCTCTCTTAGCCTTTGGTCTGGAGAGCACATGTCATTTCCAGGTCTCTGCCCTTGGTCTGGAGAGTACGTGGCATTTCCAGGTCTCTCTCTGCCCTTGGTCTGGAGACCATGTGGCATTTCCAGGTCTCTCTCTGCCCTTGGTCTGAAGAGCACATGGCATGTAAAGGTCACTCTGCCCTTGGTCTAGAGAGCAAATGGTGTTTCAAGGTCAACAGTGCCACCTAGTGGAACAAGGATCCATGAGGCACATTGTCGGTCCTTCACCAAAATATCCTAGCCTCCCAATTATCTTCCCTTTTTGAGCCTCTCTACTAGAAACCAGGCTTTATGCCACTTTGATAATTGGGAAAATTCTGCCTTCAACAATTGGGTTAAAATATCCTCCAAAGCCAAATTTTAGTCTTGATCCTGTCCCATCAGCAGGAAAATGGCCATTCGGTCCCTACGTTCTTTTAAGGCACCTATTCTGCCTCCAGTTAGAGTGGTACTTAATTAGTAAGGGGATTTTAAGTTCAGAAGTTAATAGGAACCATTCAGTATGGGTAAACGCTTCAGCGTGGGCCATAATAGCAGGATACAAAGTTCAATCTAGCAGACCCCCTCCATTAAAGTGGCCTTGCCCAACCATTATGTAGTTTTTCTGGAGATCACTTTTCAGGGAGCCAGGCAGGTCACACAAATCTAGGAAGTCAAAAGGAAATCACAGGCAGAGAACTAGAGCCACTTGGGTGAGCATGACTAATCCCAATCTCTTAGTTCCTCTGGTACCATAGCTGGGGGTCACGCCTGCAACCATGGGCAGCATGTTCAACAAGGTGTCAGGACCCAGGAACCATAGAGGGAAAACAGAAGGGGGGGACGCCCCCACTGTCTTCCTCTCTATCCTGAGTCACACCAAAAGGAAGGAGACAAAGGGATACCTTTTTTTTTTCTTTCACTTTTCTTTCTAGATGGGTACTATCTTAAGCCTGCACTCCCTTGGAGTGAATTCTGAAGCACTGGGACTTCTTTCACCCTGAGATTTTAAAGTAAAAGCAGCTTATTTTCTTTTGCACAAGGGCATGGCCTTTTTACTAGATCTTTGCAAGTGTTACAAAATCAACCTAGTGCTTTTAGCAATCATATCAGGCAGGCCCAAAAAGAGTAACTCTCCAAAATCAGAGAAGCAACTTCCAAGGGAACCACCTGATGATCCCCCTCATTTGGGGCCCCTTCAAGTTCCCTTGTCATTACAGGACCTTAGGCAAATAAAGGGAGACTTAGGTCAATTTTCTGACGACTCTGATAGGTATATAGAAGCTTTCCAAAATTTAACTCAGGTATTTGACCTCTCATAGAAGGATGTTATGCTGCTCCTAAGCCAAACCCTAACCACAGCTGAGAAGCAGGCAGCTCTGCAAGCATCAGAGAATATCAAAGATGAGCAATATGTCACTTATAGTAGGCCAAAAGAGAAAATAGGAAAGGGGAAGAAATAGGGAAACACCATTCCCCATAGGAATAGGAAATACCTGTTCACAACCCTAATTGAAACTACCAAACTTTTCTATGGTGTTTTTCCTTCTTTCATGGTTTAAAATGGCTTCTCTTTTATAATGTTCTTCCAACTTGGGAAAAATTAATTTTCCAACCATTAATATGCTTGGTTTAGAGTTGAGCTAGAAGGAAGGGACACCAGAAGCCTGACATGCCAACAAAAGGGTAAAAATTTCTTACCAGTTGGGCTTTTGGTGTCTTTCTCCATGTGCAAACTGGTAAAAGGGATAAATAAGGAGAGTTGCTAATATTCTCTGTAAAGTTTTAATGAAAAAGGATTTGTGAGGTTGGTCTCAAGTTGTAGACAATCTGGTGTGCTTTGTGTGTCTTTCTGTATGGTTCTGTCAGAAGAAAGGGTACCTTAGGTTAAGATGCAGACCTAGGACCCCATAAGACTGCTGTTCAAGCCAGCCCAACAAAATGATCAGTAACAAACTTGGCTACAGGCCTCCATCTTGTTTCATGTCCTCGGGAACATGACCTGTAAACACATGGCAATATTTTGTTTTAGTCTCCACCATTTTACAATGGTGGCTGTCTTCTTGTTCTAAGTCAGTTCCTGGGTGAGGGCCACAAAATCAGAAGCCAGTTTTCTGAGCGGGGTCAGGGTATACACCCCAAAGTAGTCACTTCAATAGAAGGGACCAGAATCCTAAAGGCATATGTATATGTCCGCGTGTTTCCCACAGGCCCCACCCAAGCCCCTCAGAGTAACTGGCTACCTCCAATTCACAAGTCTATCCCTGCACTAGAACTTCCACGGCCTGCATTTATTTCACTGCGATTTTAGCTTGTTCAAGGTCACATCCTCTCTTGTGGACCAGTTCCAGTGTTCCTCCTTCTTGACTAAGCCATCGAGGGGCCTAAGGAATTGTACCAAATGTGGAAATAAAAGGAAACCAATACCCTAGAAGGCCTAAGAAGGTTTGCTACTGCTCTGGTGTGGTAGGACATGGGTTGGCCTGTACCTTATTCTATAATGGTAGACTGGATAAATTTAGTCTCACCCCACTAGATGACACCCAGGTATTTGATACACCTGGACCCTGGACTTTGCATTGACCACCCACTGTCCCTCTGTGGGTCGAGTGAGACAGCAAGGTGGGGGCTGCAGTTTCTAAGCTAGAAAAAGACTCAGAAGTTAGCATGTTATCATCAGTATAATGGAAAATACATATCCCTCTGGAGTGGTCCACTGACTGAGGTTGGAGAGCCTTTGGCCACAACAGACAGTGGGGCTAAGAAAACACTGGGGGCAAGACAGTAAAGATGCATTGTTCTCTTTTCCCAGATGAATGCAAATTGGTCTTGACTCTCTGGGGCAATGGGGATGCTAAAGGCGGCCTTGGTAAACAACCCAGCAAGAGAAAAGAACAAACAATCCCATTAAAAGTGGGCAAAAGACATAGACATTTCTCAAAAGAAGACATACAAGCAGTCAACAAACATGTGAAAAAATGCTCAATATCACTAATTATCAGAGAAATTCAAATTAAAACAACACATTTCATCTTACATGACTCAGAATGGCTATTAGTAAAAAGTCAAAAACAAACAAACAAACAAACAAACAAACAAAACCCAATATAGGCAGGAATATGGAGTAAAGGGAGCCCTTGTACACTGTTGGTGGGAATGTGAATTAGTATCACCCCTATAAAAAAACACTATAGATGTTTTACAAAGAAATAAAAATGAAACTACCATTCAACCCAGGAATCCCACAACTGGGCATCTACCCAAAGGAAAAGAAATTATTATATAAAAAAGACACTTGCACTCATATGTTTATTGCAGTATTATTCACCATAGTAAAGTCATGGAATCAACCTAAGTTTTCATCAATGGTTGACTGTATTTAAAAAATGTGATATATGGGTGGCTGGCAAGATGGCTGAATAGGAACAGCTCCAGCCTGCAGCTCCCAGTGAGATCAACACAGAAGGCGGGTGATTTCTGCATTTCCAACTGAGGTAGCTGGCTCATCAAATTGAGACTGGTTAGATGGTGGGTGAAGCCCATGGAAGGCAAGCAGAAGCAGGGTGGGGCATCACCTCACCCAGGAAGCACAAGGGGTTGGGGAACTCCCTCCCCTAGCCAAGGGAAGCCGTGAAGGACTGTGCTGTGAGGGACTATACCATGAGGAAGGGTGCATTTCGGCCCAGATACTACACTTTTCCCATGGTTTTCGCAACCTGCAGATCAGGAGATTCCCTTGGGTGCCTACACCACCAGGGCCCTGAGTTTCAAGTACAAAACTGGGCGGTTGTTTGGGAAGACACCAAGCTAGCTGCAGGAGTTTTTTTTTTTTTTTTTTTTTTTTTTCCCATACTGCAGTGGTGCCTGGAATGCCATGAGACACAACCGTTTACTTCCCTGGAAAGGGGGCTGAAGTCAGGGAGCCAGGTGGTCTAGCTCAGCGGATCCCACCGCCATGGAGCCTGGCAGGCTAAGATCCACTAGCTTGAAATTCTTGCTGCCAGCACAGCAGTTTGAAGTCCACCTGGGACACTCGATCCTGGTGGGAGGAGCGGCATCCACCATTACGAAGGCTTGAGTAGGCAGTTTTCCCCTCACAGTGTAAACAAAGCTGCCCGGAAGTTCAAAATGGGCAGAGCCCACTGCAGCTCAGCAAAGCTGCTGTAGCCAGACTGCCTCCCTAGATTTCTCCTCTCTGGGTAGGGCATCTCTGAAAGAAAGGCAGCAGCCACAGTCAGGGGCTTATAGATAAAACTCCCATCTCCTTGGGACAGAGCACCTTGGGGAAAGGGTGGCTTTGGGCACAGCTTCAGCAGACTTAAACATTCCTGCCTGCTAACTCTGAAGAGAGCAGTGGAGCTTCCAGCACAGTGCTTGAGCTCTAAGGGACAGACTGCCTCCTCAAGTGTGTCCCTGACCCCCGTGCCTCCTGACAGGGAGATACCTCCCAGCAGGGGTTAATGAGGGGTTAAAGCCACCTCATACAAGAGAGCTCCAGCTGGCATCTGATGGATGCCCCTCTGGGACGAAGTATCCAGAGGAAGGAACAGGCAATAATCTTTGCTGTTCTGCAGTCTCTGCTGGTAATACTCAGGCAAACTCCAGCAGGCCTGCAGTAGAAGGACCTATTAGAAAGAAACCTAACAGAAAAGAATAGCATCAACATCAACAAAAAAGACGTCCACACAAAAACCCCATCTGAAGGTCACTAGCATCCAAGATCAAAGGTAGATAAATCCACAAAGATGAGGAAAAACCAGGGCAAAAAGGCTGAACATTCCAAAAACCAGAACGCCTCTTCTCCCCCAAAGGATCACAACTCCTCACCAGCAAGGGAACAAAGTGGATGGAGAATGAGTGTGACGAATTGACAGAAGTAGGCTTCAGAAGGTGGGTAATAACAAACTCCACTGTGCTAAAGGAGCATGTTCTAACCCAATGCAAGGAAGCTAAGAACCTTGAAAAAAAGGTTAGAGGAATTGCTAACTAGAATAACCAGTTTTGAGAAGAACATAAATGACCTGATAGAGATGAAAAACACAGCACAAGAACTTCATAAAGCATACTGAAGGAGATAGACACAAAAAAGACCCTTCAAAAATCAATGAATTCAGGAGCTATTATTTTTAAAAGATTAACAAAATAGATACACCGCTAGCCAGACTAATAAAGAAAAGAGAAAAGAATCAAATAGATATAATAAAAAATGATAAAGGAGATATCTTCACTGATCCCACAGAAATACAAACTACCATCAGAGAATACTATAAACACCTCTACTCAAATAAACTAGAAAATCTAGAAGAAATGGATAAATTCCTCATACACCCTCCCAAGACTAAACCAGGAAGAAGTCAAATCCCTGAATAGACCAATAACAAGTTCTGAAATTGAGGCAATACTTAATAGCCTACCAACCAAAAAAAGTCCAGGACCAGACGGATTCACAGTCGAATTCTACCAGAGGTACAAAGAGGAGCTGGTACCATTCCTTCTGAAATTATTCCAAACAATAGAAAAAGAGGGACTCCCCCCTAACTCATTTTATGAGGCAGGCCAGCATCAACCTGCTTCCAAAACCTGGCAGAGTCACAACAAAAAAAGAAAATTTCAGTCCAATATCCTTTGATGAACATCAGTGTAAAAATCCTCAATAAAATACTGGCAAACCGAATCCAGCAGCACATCAAAAAGCTTATCCACCATGATTAAGTCAGCTTTATTCCTGGGATGAAAGGCTGGTTCCACATATGCAAATCAATAAACGTAATGCATCACATAAACAGAACCAATGAAAAAACCCACATGATTATCTCAATAGATGCAGAAAAGGCCTTCCATAAAATTCAACATCACTTCATGCTAAAAACTCTCAGTGAACTAGGTATTGATGTAACACATCTCAAAATAAAAAGACCTATTTGTGACAAACCCACAGCCAGTACCATACTAAATGGGCAAAAGCTGGAAGCATTCCCTTTGAAACCCAGCACAAGACAAGGATGCCTTCTCTCACCACTCCTATTCAACATAGTGTTGGAAGTTCTGGCGAGGGCAATCAGACAAGAGAGAAAGAAAGGACAATCGAATAGGAAGAGAGAAAGTCAAATTGTCTCTGTTTGCAGATGACATGATTGTATATTTAGAAAACCCCATCATCTCAGCCCAAAATCTCCTTAAGCTGATAAGCAACTTCAGCAAAGTCTTGGGATACAAAACCAATGTGCAAAAATCACAAGCATTCCTATACACCAATAATAGACAAACAGAGAGCTAAATCATGAGTGAACTCCCATTCACAATTGCTACAAAGAGAATAAAATACCTAGGAATACAACTTACAAGGAATGTGAAGGACCTCTTCAAGGAGAACTACAAACCACTGCTCAAGGAAATAAGAGAGGACACAAACAAAGGGAAAACATTCAATGCTCATGGATAGGAAGAATCAGTATCAAGAAAATGGCCATATTGCCCAAGGTAATTTATAGATTCAATGCTATCCCCATCAAGCTACCAATGACTTTCTTCACAGAATTAGAAAAAAAACTACTTTAAATTTTACATGGAATCAAAAAAGAGCCCGCATTGCCAAGACAATCCTAAGCAAAAAGAACAAACTTGGAGGCATCATGCTACCTGACTTCAAACTATAATACAAGGCTACAGTAACCAAAACAGCATGGTACTGGTACCAAAACAGATATATAGACAAATGGAACAGGGGCCTCAGAAATAATGCCACACATCTACAACCATTTGATCTTTGACAAACCTGACAAAAACAAGCAGTGGAGAAAGGATCCCCTGTTTAATAAATGGTGTTGGGAAAATTGGCTAGCCATATGTGGAAAACTGAAACTGGACCCCTTCCTTATACAAAAATTAACTCAAGATGGATTAACGATTTAAACATAAGACCCAAAACCATAAAAACCCTAGAAGAAAACCTACGCAATACCATTCAGGACATAGGCATGGGCAAAGACTTCATGACTAAAACACCAAAAGCAATGGCAACAGAAGCCAAAATTGACAAATGGGATCTAACTGAACTAAAGAGCTTCTCCATAGCAAAAGCAACTATCATCAGAATAAACAGGTAACCTACAGAATGGGAGAAAATTTTTGCAATCTATCAATCTGACAAAGGGCTAATATCCAGAATCTACAAAGAACTTAAACAAATTTAAAAGAAAAAAAACAAACAACCCCATCAAAAAGTGGGCGAAGGATATGAACAGACACTTCTCAAAAGAAGACATTTATGCAGCCAACAAACTTATGAAAAAAAGCTCATCATCACTGGGTCATTAGAGAAATGCAAATCAAACCCACAATGAGATACCATCTCACACCAGTTAGAATGGTGATCATTAAAAACTCGGGAAACAACAGATGCTGGAAAGGATATGGAGAAACAGAAATGTTTTAACACTGTTGGTGAGAGCATAAGTTAGTTCAACCATTGTGGAAGACAGTGTGGTGATTCCTCAGTGATCTAGAACTAGAAGTAACATGTGATCCAGCAATCCCATTACTGGGTATATACCCAAAGGATTATAAATCATTCTACTATAAAGACATATGCACATGTATGTTTACTGTAACACTATTCACAATAGCAAAGACTTGGAACCAACCCAAATGCCTATCAGTGATAGACTGGATAAAGAAACTGTGGCATATATACTCCATGGAATACTATGCAGCCATAAAAAAGGATGAGTTCATATCCTTTGCAGGGACATGGATGAAGCTGGAAACCATCATTCTCAGCAAGCTAACACAGGAACAAAAAACCAAACAGCACATGTTCTCACTCATAAGTGAGAGCTGAACAGTCAGAACACATGGACACAGGGAGGGGAACAGCACACACTGGGGCCTGTCGGGGGGTGAGGGGTGAGAGGAGAGATAGCATTAGGAGAAATAACTAATGTAGATGACGGGTTGATGGGTGCAGAAAACCAACATGGCACGTGTATACCTATGTAACAAAGCTGCATGTTCTGCACATGTATCCAAGAACTTAAAGTATAATCAAAGAAAATGTGGTATATATACACCATGAAATACTGTTCATCTATAAAAAGGAATGACATCATGTCCTTTGCAGCAACATGGATGAAGTTTGAGAACATTATCCTACGTGTAATAACTGAGGTAATCAAACACCATATGTTCTCTAAGTGTGAGCTAACTATTGGGTACACATGGACATAAAGATGGAAATAATAGACACTGGGGACTCCAAAGTTGGTAGAGGAGTAAGGGTTAGAAATTTACCTATTGGATACAATGTTTATTATTTGGATAATGGGTACACCACAAGCCCAATCCTCACTGTTACTCAGTGTATCCATGTAACAAACTTGCCCATGTACTTCTGAATGTAAAATTAAAAAAAAATTTTAAATGGCATATATTAATGCAAATTTAAATATGGCAAGAAAAATAACAATAATTAACATTTATGTACCTAATACCATATCATCAAATATATGAAACAAAAACTGACAGGTGGGGTACGGTGGTGGATGCCTGTAATCCCAGCTACTTGGGAGGCTGATGTGGCAGGATTCACAAACCCAGGGGTTCAAGTCCAGTCTGAGCAACATAGTGAGACCCTGTCTCTTAAAATAAGCCAAATAGAATTGAAGTGAGAAATACTCTTCAATAGTAGTTGAAGACTTCAATACCCATTCTTAATAATTGCTAGAAAACTAGACAGAAGGAAATGGAAGACTTAATAAATCAACTACTTGTACAAATACAAAATATTCTTCTCCATAACATACACATTATTCTCATGTCTATATAAGACATTTTCTAGGATAAACTAAGTTTCAATAGATTTAAAAAGATAGATGTCAAAGTATCTTCTCCCATCACAATGGGATGAAATTACAAATCAATAACACAAGTAAAACTTAAAAACCCCCAAATTTCTGGAAATTATGTAAATAACACTCTCAGACAACTAACAGATTAAAAAAGAAACCACAAGGGAAATTAGAAAATGCTTAGAGACAAATAAAAATGAAAACTCAACATATCAAAACTTATCTGACACAGTGAAAGTAATGGTAAAGAGATATTTATACTTATAAAGGATTACAATAAAAAGCAAGATCTGAAACCAACTACTTAGAATTACAATTTAAGGAACTAGAAAAAGGAAAAACAAACTACACCCAAAGCTAGAAAAGGAAATAATAATATTGGAGCAGAGATCAACAAAATAGACAGTAGAAAAACAGTGGAAAAAAATTAGTAAACCAAAAATTATTTGAAAAGTATCAACAAAATTGACAAACCTGTATCTAATTACCTAAAAAACAAACAAGCAAACAAACAAAAAACTAGAAAAATCTCAAATTACTAAAATCAGAACTGAAAGTGGGGACATTATTACTGATTCTATAGAAATAAAAAGGATAAGAGTACTATGAACAATTTTATGCCAACAAATTGGCTAACTAGGTGAAACGGACAAATTACTAAAAACACAAAGCCTATTAAAAATAAATCAAAGTAGTACACAATCTAAATAGACTGAGAAATAATGAGATTGAGTCAGTAATCAAACATGTCCTGACAAAGAAAAGCCCTACCCCTGACAGCTTCACTGGTAAATTCTACCAAACACTTAAAGAGAAAATAATACTAATTCCTAACTCATTCTATAAGGCCAGTATTACCATACTACAAAAGTTGAACAAAAACAATACAAAAAAAAATAATAAAACCATAGACCAATATCCCTCATCAACATTAATGCACAAATCCTCAACAAAATACTAGCAAACTGAACCCAGTAGCATATTAATAGGATTATACATCATGACCAAGTAAGATTTATTCTTGGAAGGCAAGAATGGTTCAACATATGAAAATTAATTTATGTGATATAACATGAATAAAGGTAGAAAAACGCACATAACCATCTCAATTGAGGTAGAAAAAGCATTTGACAAAAATTCAACATCCTTTCATGATAAAAACACTCAACAAACTAGGGTAGAAGAAAACTAACTCGACAATAAAATCTATATACGAAACACCCACCATTCATCATACTCAATGGTGAAATACTCAAAACTTTTCCTCTAAGATCAGCAACAGGACAAATATGCCCACTTTTACCACATCTATTCAACATAGTACTGAAGTTGGATTGGAGGATTTAATATTGTTAGGATGTCAATATTACCCAAAAGTGACCAACAGACTCAATGCAATTATATCAAAATTCCAATATCTGTTTTTGCAGAAATAGAAAACCATCCTAAAATTTACATGGGTCCGAAGGGACCCCAGATATCCAAAATAGTCTTGAAAAAGAAGAACAGTGTTGGAGGACTCATACTTTCTGATTTCAAAACTTAATATAAAGGTACTGTAAACAAAACAATGTGGTGTGGCACAAAGACAGACATATAGACCACTGGAATAAAACAGAAAGTCCACAAATAAACGCTCCCATATATGGTCACATGATTTTTGATAAGGTTATCAAGAAAAGCTTACCAATGTACCCTCCTATGAACTGCTTAAGATTGCCTGTTTCTGGATACCTTAGCCCAAACTATTCTTTCACTCACAGAGAAAGAGACTAACATTTTTCTGTGTGTTTAGTTGTCATCTGTATTTCTTATTTTGTGACTTGCCTGATTGTGAATTTGCTAGCTTTTTTTTTTTTTTCTGTTTCCCGAGATGGAGTCGTGCTCTGTCGCCCAGGCTGGAGTGCAGTGGCTCGATCTCGGCTCACTGCAACCTCCGCCTCCTGGGTTCAAGTGATTCTCCTGCCTCAGTCTCCCAAGTAGCTGGGATTACAGCCTGTCACCACGCCCGGCTAATTTGTGTGTGTGTGTGTGTGTGTGTGTGTGTGTGTGTGTGTGTGTGTGTATATATATATATATATATATTTTTTTTTTTTAGTAGAGATGGGGTTTCACCATGGCCAGGCTGGTCTCGAATTCCTGACCTCAGGTGATCCGCCCACCTTGGCCACCCAAAGTGCTGGGATTACAGGTGTAAGCCACTGCACCTGGCCTGACTTTTGCTAGCTTTTTACTGGGGTGTTTTACTTTTTACTGATTATTGGTTTTGTATATTAGGTGCATTAACCCTTTGTATGGCATATGTTGAGTCTGTTGGACCAATACAACTTATTGAAGCTTTCCCCCACTGATTTGAAATGCTACCTCTACTGTATACTAAATTAATATATAGGCGTATGAATCCATTTCTAGGCTATATACCACAGTGATTGAGTATGTAGTCTGAAACTAGGCTGCCTTGATTCAATTCCAATCTCTCAGGTAGAGACTACTTGGTTTTAAACACCCAAATATCAACAGTTACCTAAATTCCAGCATTGTTAATCTGACAAATGTATAAATAATGTAAAATGTAGTACTACCTAAATATTTGAAAAGTGAGTAATATAAAATATATACTAGAACTGTAGTTCTTAAGTCATATGCCAGGCACTTCATATATATTATTAATTCATTTGATACTTAAAGCACACTAGGGATTTATGCATTATCATCACCACAGGTGATAAAATGAAAGCAAACAGTTAGGTAAATTATACAAAATTATGCAGCAAATAACTGAGAGAGCTTGGAGTTGAATCAACAGGACTTAAATATAAGAAAATTACTGAGGGTGCTGGACCTGAGGAAATGGACCTGAAAGAACCCACCTCTTTGTTTACTTCACACTTGTACCTAGAAGCCTTGTCTCTCTCCAGTTTATTTTCTACAATGCAGCCTTACATGATCATACTCTAAACAAGGAATCAGCAAACTGTGACCTGCCATCCAAGTCTAACCCAAACTAAGAATGGTTTTTGGAAAAAAAAAAAAAAAAAATCACAGAAACGGTTTTATGTGACATCAAATTTCAGTGTCCATATATGAACTTTTATTGGAACACAGCCAAACTTATTTGTGTATGTATTGACTATGCCTGCTTTTGCTCTATAATGGCAGAGTTAAGTAAATGCAACAGAGCCCGTATGGCTTGTAAAAAGTCTAAAATATTTACAAAACTTAGCCAAGCATGGTGGCACATGCCTGTAGTCTTAGCTCCTTCGGAGGCTAAGACAGGAGGATTGCTTGAGCCCAGGAGTTCAAGGTTATAGTGAGCTATGATCACACCACTGCATTCCAACCTAGGTGAAAAACCAAGACCCTGACTCAATCAATCAATCAATCAGTCAATCAATAAAGCATGCAAGAAACAAGCCTAAACTATTTGCTACCTGGCCCTTTATAGGAAAAGTTTCCTAGCCAAAATACTGATAATATCACTCTTCTGTTTAAAATGATTTAGTAACTTCTTATTGCTTTTGAGATAAATTCTAACTCCTTTATATGGAATAGTAAGTCCCTTTAGTCTCTCTGCTTTCCAGCCATATCAACTTTCTTATGTTGTATGTCTTGTAACTTTTTACCGCTGATAATATGCTAATGCAAAAGGACTATTTTCAGGTTAACTGATACACTTTTGTGTGATCCCATTGTGATTCACATGTTATTATTTTTAGTCTTTTACCAAGAGATAACTCAAGGGTAGAAAATCATGTATAAGTAGGAATAATCTTGATTATTTTACAAGCTTTTAATTTCAAAAGAGGTAACATTTTTCAGTGTATAGGCTACAGACCTCTGGCTAGATGAAATTTAGATAGTAAGAATCAATCTATTAAAAAAATAAATTCTTTTAGGCAATTTCTACATGGAACTTTAAATGTATATAGTAGATTCATGAGCTTAAATAGAACTTTCAGGCTTTAATGCTCTTAATATTTTGAGCTTCTTTAAAGCAGACCATGGGCTATAAATAAAGTTATGCATGAAGAGTAACAATGCAGCATTCTGAATTAATGAATGTTTGCTTTTGCAAATAAAAAGGACAGTAAAACGACTTCTATACTTCCCTTATTTTATATTTTCATCTTTTTGGTGTAAAAATCCTCATGGGTTAGGGTTAGCTTATCAGTAGAAAGGCTATTGGATGAAAGTGATTTGAACTAACCTGGATACTTTATATTGTCATTGGCTAAACTGAGACTGAAAAGCTGAAACCAGTATGATTTGAGAAAAGTTTAGAAGGTGCCTTTCATGATGTTTGTAATTATTACAACATTAGAAATTACAGAACATAATACCTTGAGAGATAAATTTTACCAGGCACCAAACATTTAAATATACATCTCTTTAGTTCTTATCTTGGCTAGAAAAAAGACTGAAACTATAGACATAAAAAATAAAGAAATATGGGGAAAATCTACCATTATTGAGGTAAGCGGCAAAGGTAAAAAGGTGGAGATAAGGAAAAAAGTCAATGGGGCTGGAAAATCTAAAACGTGTAATTAATTTTCTGACACTGTGATCTCTGCATGTATAGATTTTGATGAAAATAATAAAACCTTCCCTCAATGTAATATGCCTGCTCAATTAGACATCACAAAATGCAGATGACGAATAAAAGAATGTTCACGCTTTTGAAATTAGATTTTTAATGGTCAATAAAAGTATAATTAATTGAATGACATACAATTAGAATTTAAATATCAAACTCAATCCAAAGAGGATTGATTTAATGTGATGAATCCATAATATTATCTAACACATCAAAGCTTAATTTAAACTACAGAATGACTTCACTGTGCAAAAGATTCTGGAAAAGCACCTTCTAGAAGTATTTCTTGCTTTCAAGAAGCTTTTGCTCTATTGTTTCTGTGACAGCAATGTAATTGCTATGTAACAGAATATCTGAAACATCAAAGCTTAAACTATAAAATGTCTTAATTGTGCAAAAGATTCAGGCAAAAGCACCTTCTAGAACTATTTCTTCTTTCAAGAACCTTTTGCTCTGTTGTTTCTGTGAAACAATGAAATTGCTGTCTAACAGAATATGCTGGGAAACCAGGAAAGGACTTTTCCTTTGTTCATTTGATCTCAATGTGGCACTGCCATGCAAGATCTTATAAAACCGAAACCTGATACAGAGTATAAGGATTTGTAAGAAACTGGTCAGTTTTACTGTTCTGTAGCTAACAAATGGGAGGGCCAGAGTGTATGTGAATTTAACCTCTTGGATCCACTTTGTACTATAGTTACTCAAAAAATACATGTGAGAACATTCCTACTTTGTTACTCTACACTAAAATCTAAGGGACAAACTGAGCACATTCAAGATCTGTGGGACATGTTTTGCCCTGTGTCCTGGATTCTATAGCTTTTCTTCAGAGAATGGATTAGAAAGACATTTAAGATTATTAGATAGATAGGTGTCATCCCCTTGCATCAAGATACATGAGGAGAAAAGTTCAAGAATTATAAATTCTTAGAAAACATAAAAGATCCATTGGAGCCAGCAAAGAAAATGTCAACAAATCAAAAGATACTAGATAGCTATTGACCAGTTCACGAAAGCAAACCTGCAAGTCAAGATGGAATAATGCTTTCCCACCATGTGTCTAAGCCTGCAAAATGACACTAATCCTTTTTAATGGTCACAAAAGCTGACAACTTACTCAGCCTTAGAACTGAAGGCACAAAATCATCTCCGAAAATGACTCACCATAAAGAGGTCCCGAGCACCAATGTCAACAGCTAGGAGAAATGCCTTTTCAAATCTCTGGTACCTACAAGGCAGAAAAAAATGTTTATGTTAGTTGTGAACAAGAATATATAAAAGAAAAGAGCTGTTTATTTAACATATTTGCGTGATACTGTTTTTGTCCTTCTGATTGGAAAAATATTTTCAGACAGAAGGGAACTGGCCTACTAGGATCTTCCATATGTGAAAAGTTACTACATTTAGGAGGGGCTGAGGCTCACAGCCTGTGGAGGCCTTAAGTATAACGTTCAAGAATAAACATAACCCCAAGTAGACACTGCCGACTATGATAGCTTAGAAAATATGTTGCCTCTTCTTGTTAGTACCTCCTGTATTTGCCTGAATCCCTCTCAGATATAGAAATCAAAAGGCAATTGTGTTTATTTTTGTGAATGAGGAGTGTCTTGTACTAGGAAGCTTATTGATTCATTATATATTCAGTGGAGGTGAGATATACTAAGGAAGAGGTTAGAGGATTAGCAAATTGTACTATTTGTCCATGCATTCACTGCAATTTTGCATTTGTCACCATTCCATTGTAACTATCTGGCAATACTAATTATCCATATATATAAAAATATATATATATTTATATTTTGAGACGGAGTCTCGCTCTGTCGCCAGGCTGGAGTGCAGTGGCATGATCTCGGCTCACTGCAACCTCCACCTCCCTGGTTCAAGCAATTCTCCTGCCTCAGCCTCCTAAGTAGCTGGGAGTAGGTGTGCACCACCATGCCCAGATAATTTTTATATTTTTAGTAGAGATGGGGTTTCACCATGTTGGCCAGGATGGTCTCGATCTCTTGACCTCGTGATCTGCCTGCCTCAGCCTCCCAAAATGCTGGGACTACAGGTGTGAGCCACTGTGCTCAGTCAATTTGACACATTTGAAGAAAGAATTGGTGAAATAAAAGTGCATAAATTATGCATAAGTCAGGAATTACACAGAATGTTGCAGAGGAAAAAGAAATTAAAAATATAAAGAGAGGCTAAGCAAATTAGAAAATATGAAAAGTCTAATATGACTACACAGGGAATTAAGTTAATGGTTAAGAATTTCCAGAGATGATAAATGATATGAGACAATCAACACAAAAGAAACAATGTATATCAGCCAGGAGATATAAAAAGGAAATTTAAAATATTCACATTTATAATGGAAATGAAGAACTGAACAAAAAAAGAAAATTAGGCTGGGTGCAGTAGCTCACGCCTGTGATCCCAGCACTGTGGGAGGCTGAGATGGTTTTATCACTTGAGGCCAAAAGTTCAAGACCAGGCTGGGCAACACAGTGAAACCCCAACTCTACTAAAAATACAAAAATGAGCCAGGTGTAGTGGTGGGTGCCTGTATTCTCAGCTACTCAGGAGGCTGAGGCACAAGAATTGCTTGAACTCACAAGGCAGAGGTTGCAGTGAGCTGAGATTGTGCCTTTGCATTCCAGAAAAGAAAGAAATAAAAGACATCTATTAGTAAATAGGAAGAGAGGAAGTCAAACTATCTCCGTTCTCAGATGACATGATTCTATACCTACAAAATCCCGTAGTCTCTGCCCAAAGACTCCTACGTCTGATAAACAGCTTTGGCAAAGTTGCAGGATACAAAATTAGTGCAAAAATGAGTTGCATTTCTGTGCACCAATAATGTCCAAGCTGAGAGTCAAATCAAGAATACAATTCCATTCACAATAGCCACAAAAAGAATAAAATACTCAGGAATACAGCTAACCAGGGAGGTGAAAGATCTCTACAATGAGAATTACAAAGCACTGTGGAAAGAAATTAGAGATGACATAAACAATTGGAAAACCATTTCATGCTCATGGATAATAAGAATCAATACTGTTAAAATGGCCATACTACAGATTCAATGTTATTCCTGTCCAACTACTAATGACATTTTTCACAGAACTAGAAAAACCTTAGATTTATATGGAACCAGGCCAGGTGCAGTAGCTCACACCTGAAATCCCAGCACTTTGGGAGGCTGAGGTGGGTGGATCACCTTAGGTCAGGAGTTCGAGACCAGCCTGGCCAACATGGTGAAACTCCATCTCTACTTAAAAAAAAACAATACAAAACATTAGCTGGGCATGGTGGCAGGTGCCTGTAATCCCAGCTACTTGGGAAGCTGAGGCAGAAGAATCGTTTGAATCTGGGAGGCAGAGGTTGCAGTGAGCCGAGTTCGCACCATTGCACTCCAGCCTGGGCAACAAAAGTGAAACTACAACTCAAAATTAAAAAAAAAAAAAAGAAAGAAAAAGAAAAGAAAACTTATATGGAACCAAAAAAAAAAACAAAAAACACCTGAATACCCAAAGCAATTCTAAACAAAAAGAACAAAGTTGGAGGCATCAGATTATGCACTTCAAACTCCTACAAAGCTACAGTAAACAAAACAGCATGGTACTGGTACGAAAACAGACACATAAACCAATGGAACAGATTAGAGAATATTGGGGGAAAACCCCATCCCCGATATTTATTGTGGGTTCTTTTCTATTCCCTAAGCATCTCAGCTGGTTTGAGAAATAAAAGGAAAGAGTACAAGAGAGAGAAATTTTAAAGCTGGGTGTCCAGGGGAGATATCACACATCGGCAGGTTCCATGATGCTTCCCGAGCCGTAAAACCAGCAAGTTTTTATTAGTGATTTTCAAAAGGGGAGGGAGTGCACAAATAGGGTGTGGGTCACAGAGATCACATACTTCACAAGGTAATAAAATATCACAAAGCAGGGCGAGATCCCAGGACCACCAGATGGGGCGAAATTAAAATTGCTAATGAAGTTTCAGGCACGCATTGTCATTGATAACATCTTATCAGGAAACAGGGTTTGAGAGCAGACAACCTGTCTGACCAAAATTTATTAGGCGGGAATTTCCTCATCCTAATAAGCCTGGAAGCGCTACAGGAGACCGGGACTTATTTCATCCCTTCGACTTCGACTGTAAAAGGCGGCTGCCTTAAGGGGGCCGTCTATAGACCTACCTTCAGGGCGCATTCTCTTTCTCAGGGATGTTCCTTGCTGAGAAAAAGAATTCAGGGATATTTCTCCTATTTGCCTTTGAAACAAGAGAAATATGGCTCTGTTCCGTCCAGCTCACCGGCGGACAGAAGTCTTATCTCTCTTGTTCCCTGAACATTGCTGTTATCCTGCTCTTTTTTCAAGATGCCCAGATTTCATATCGTTCAAACACACATGCTTTACAAACAGCTTGTGCAGTTAATGCAATCATCACAGGGTCCTGAGGTGACATATATCCTCCTCAGCTTACAAAGAAGATGACGGGATTAAGAGATTAAAGTAAAGACAGGCATAGGAAATCACAAGGGTATTGATTGGGGAAGTGATAAGTGTCCATGAAATGTTCACAATTTATGTTCAGAGATTGCAGTATAGATAGGTGTCAGAAATTATAAAAGTATTAATTTGGGGAACTAATAAATGTCCATGAAATCTTCACAATTTATGTTCTTCTGCCGCAGCTTTAGCTGGTCCCTCCATTCGGAGTCCCTGACTTCCTGCAACAAAAGAACTTAGAAATAAAGCCAAACACCTGCAACCAACCATCTGATCTTTGACAAGATAGACAGTAGCAGTAATGGGGAAATGACTTCCTATTTAATAAATGATACTGGAATAACTGGACAGTCATATACAGATGATTTAAACTAGACCCCTTTCTTTCACTGTATACAAAAATCAACTCAAGATGAATTACAGACTTAAATGTAAAATCTAAAACCATAAAAACCTTAGAAGAAAACCTAGGAAATATCGTTATGGACATAGGCCCTGGCAAAGATGTCATGACACAGACTCCACAAGCAATTGCAACAAAAACAAAAAATTGACAAATAGGAAGACCAATTAAACTAAAGAGTTTCTGCATAGCAAAAGAAACTACCAAAAAAGTAAACAGAGAACCTACAGAATGGAAGAAAATATTCAAACTGTGCATTTGGCAAAGGTCTAATACCCAGAATCTATAAAGAATTTAAACAAATTAACAGGCAAAAAACTTAAAACCCAATTAAAAAATGGGGAAAGGACATGAACAGACACTTCTCAAAATAAGACAAATAGCCAACAAGCATATGGAAAAATCCTCAGCTTCACTAATCGTTAGAGAAATGTGAATCAAAACCACAATGAGATACCATCTCATACCAGTCAGAATGGCTATTATTAAAAAGTCAAAAAACAACAGATGCTGGCAAGGGTGCAGAGAAAAGGGAACACTTATACACTGGTGGTGGCAATGTAAATTAGTTCAGCCACTGTGGAAAGAAGTTTGGAGATTTCTCAAAGAACTTAAAACAGAACTACTATTCAACCCAGCAATCCCATTACTGGGTATATACCCAAAGGAATATAAATTGTTCTAACATAAAGATATGTGATGTGTGTGTTCATCACAGCACTATTCACAATAGGAAAGACATGGAATCAACCTAGATGCCCACCAATGGTTGACAGGATAAAGAAAATGTGGCATATATACACCATGGAATACTATGCAGTCATATAAAAGAAAGAGATTATGTCCTTTGCAGCAACATGGATGGAGTTGGTGGCCACTATCCTAAGAGAATTAATGCAGGAACAAAAGTCCAAATACCACATGTAGTCTCTTATAAGTGGGAGCTAAACACTGAGTATACAGGGACACAAAGAAGGGAA